>NC_090815.1:5446364-5810125 GCF_000390325.3 Nicotiana tomentosiformis | reverse complement strand
TATCGCTCCGCCCAGACAATATTCCAACAAACACAGCAGTGAAATGCCACCCTTATAACCACATAATATCAACGGTGAAATGCCACCCTTATCTCCCCAAAATAACAACTCACACAACACAACAATTTACACGAAATATTATCACAGCAACATAATAAAATCAATTCATATCACAATTTGCCCAATGGCCACAACCAAATTCAAAAGATATGACAAAATTAATTAATTTCACAACAAATAGCCCAAGGCTCCACACAATGTATATAACACCCAAAAATAATCAATGGAGATAGAAATTACTCAACAAAAAGCAAAGTCTTCATTAAATTTAAATTTTCAATAATTATATAAACACCTCTTCTTAAGCTCATTTAATTAATTATTTGCAGAGAAAAATTCATATTGGAATTAATTTTCAAGAAATATTAAACCAACAATACTCACGAAATTTCATAAATATTTCAAGTAACAATCACATCAAATTATCATATAAAAACAAATTCAACAATAAGGATTTAGGCATGACAAACAGATGATTTAATAATTTTCCACAATTTCCCAATTTACTACACAAAAATGCCTAAGACTTTAATTCAATGAATTTTTGCACGTATAATCCCGAGTACGTACTTATCACCTCGCGTACACATCTTTTCACATTTCACAAATGACACATAAGACTCAATGCCTAAGGGGTAATTCTCCCACTCGAGGTTAAGCAAGACACTTACATTTTTGAAGTTAGGCCGATATTCCAAAATAGCCTTCTTGCTTGAATTGACCTCCGTACAGCTCAAATCTATCCAAATTAATTGTATAACTTCATTAAAATTCATCGGAAACAATTTCGGATAATAATGCGTTGAAATAAAATTTTATTCCAAAAAGTCAACAAAAGTCAACGCGGGGCCCGCCCCTCGGAACCTGACAAAATTTTCATGAAATCCGAACACTCCTTCCGATACGAGTTCAACCATACCAATTTTATCGAATTCCAATAACAACTCGATTTCCAAATTTTAATTTTTCGTTTTCAAAACCCTAAGTTCAAACCCCCGATTAACACCTCAAAAATATGTAATCTAATCGGATTATTCGATAATAACGCAATATTATGGAGTAGAAATGATCACAAGGGACTTACCTCAAGTTTTCCCGTGAAAACCTTGCCCAAATATCGCCTAACCCGAGCTTGAAATGCCCAAAAATGGCAAAAGCTCGGAACCCCTCTGTTTTTGTATTGCCCAGGGGTTTTCGCATCCGCGGTGATTTCTTCGCACCTGCCGTAAATAATTCGCACCCGTGGCCTTCGCATCCGCGGCAAATTTTTCGCACCCGTGGCCTTCGCATCAGCGGCCAATTTTTCGCACCCGCGGCCTTCGCATCAGCTGCAAAGTTTTCGCACCCGCAGTGCCTGGCCAGCCCATGAATTTTCCGCTTCTGCGACTCATTTCTCACATTCGCGAGCTCGCACCTGCGGCCCTTTTTCGTGCAGGTGTGATCACACTAGCAGCCCAGCTGCTTCAGCTCCTCCTCCAAATCCAAATTCGATCCGTTAAGCATCTGAAACTCACCCGAGGCCCTCGGGACCCCATACGAACATACCAACAAATTCCATAACATAACATGGACCTATTCGAGGCCTCAAATCATATCAAACAACATCAAAACGACGAATTGCACCTCAAATCAAAATCTATGAACTTTGAACTTTCAAATTTTATATCTTGTCCGAAATATATCAAATCAATTCGGAATGACTTCAAATATTGCACACAAATCATAAATGACATAACGGACCTATTCAAATTTCCAGAATCGGATTCCGACCTCGATATCAAAAAGTCAACTCCCCGGTCAAACTTCTCAAAAATTTAACTTTCGGCATTTCAAGCTTAATTCCACTACAGACCTCCAAATAATTTTTCCGACACGCTGCTAAGTCCAAAATCACCATACGGAGCTATTGACATCATCAAATTTCCATTCCGGAGTCATTTTCTCAAAAGTCAACTCTCCGGTCAACTCTTTCCATTTAAGCTTCAAATTAAGGATTGTTCGTTTAATTTAATTTCGAATCTTTAGTAAATCAAACTCGACCACACCTGCAGGTCATAATACATATAACGAAGTTGCTCGAGACCTTAAGTCATTGAACGGGGCATAAATTCTTAAAACGACAAGTAGGGTCGTTACATTCTCCACCTCTTAAACAAACGTTCGTCCTCGAACGTGCTAAGAATCTTTCTAAGAACTTTAAATTACTGAGTATATTCTTGCACACATACTAGTGAGTGATTTTACATTCCCACAATTTAACACGGGTCCGATAACACCATCTCAATTGAGATTATTTCTTTTCTCCATTCTTATATGCTTTAGAGCAAAAATCCCTAACTCTCCATTCATTTTCAAAATACCTGATTTTTACTTCGACGCACGGTATTAGTCTCAACTGGCTATAGCAACTCATGCCTATGCACACATAAAATTTTCTGGGGTATTTCATTCTTCCCCGCTTAGGATCATTCGCCCTCAAACACACAATATAACTTATCTCTTCTTTCGCACATCTCAATCCCCCAAATCTTTTTAACTCCCAAATTTTTTTTTTCAGAAAATTTCGGCAGAGTCTCCCCTGTAATTGGGCCTATCCACCTGCCAGAGTAACACCCAAAAAACTCCTAACAACATATCCACAACCCAACAAAATATCACAGGGTATATATCAATAACATTAATCTTGGTATCACAAGCACTGCATTAGCATAATGATATCAGGATATGAAGCACATCATATGTCTGCTCATCACCACATCTCTGGTCTTAAAAGTTGTTCATAATTAATTTCAGCATCATCAATTAATCTCATATTAACCACCACCTTATTTTGAATTTTCAGAACACTGACAACAGAATGTGAGGCATGAAGACCTCATGATTACTTACTCGGATTAATGAGTCACATTTAATGTCACATGGGCACTCACCTCATAGGCTAAAACTCAATATTTACAGTACGAAAATGGCTGAATATGAACAGAAAATATACAAGCATTATCAAATAAGCCTAACCGGTATGACTCCCTATTAATATTATTGCACAAATTAAATTTCACAAGGGAGAATTTTAAACTCATAAACATTTCACCACAAGGACCTCGTCCTTATATAATTTCCATCGCGGCTTGCAGCCCGGTTTAAATATTTCACATCATGTAAAAATACGAGGATCTCGTCCTCAAATCCGAATCACAACTATATTGCACTTTGTGCCAACTGAAATTTTCAATTTCCTTTATTTCTTCCTTTCAATACATTTCATAAACAATTTTCACAACATATAATGAACCCCCATACCGGTAGGGCGTATAATTCATAAAAAATGGAATCAATTATTTCTAAATACATTAAACCCACTATACTGAATAATAAAGATTATTTTTGGACTTATAGCCCTCAATGGTGTATAGAAATAAAATAACAGATACGGACTCACATCTTTAAATCTCCCAACAGGGATAAACATATAAGTGGGTCACAAATTTACGAAGCTCACCATAAGTAGAGCATAATAGGAGGACTCGCCTCATTATTCAGAACCAAATCAAATTAAGAAAAATATCCTTTTATAATAAAAATCGGGATCGTACCTGCAACGATACCATCTGGGGTATTGGCCCCAGCCAAATCATAGTGATTATATCAGTGGGTCAGGTCTCCACCTCTTAGGCGCCCACTATCCGCCTGTCCTCCACCTCTAGCTGACTGTGCACGTGGAGTATCAACTAGAATAAAGCTTGTAGCTGTAGTGTTCTGATGAAATCCACCCCTCCCAAGTCTGGACAATCTTTCATGATATGCCTAGTATCACCACACTGATAACAACCCCTCTGAGGTCGCGGCTGCTCGTACTGAGTCTGTGCCGGATAACTGGAATAACCACTGTAAGAATCTCGTTTCGGTGGTGCACTATAAATTGGAGCACCCCGAGTAATCTGATGTGCGGACTGAGCTGACCGACTGCTCGACCCTCCGCTATAATGGGTTATAGCTGAAGAGAAAAATCCACTGAACCCTCCAGATCTTCGAGACCTTTTGGCCTCCTTAGACTCCCTTTCCTCGCCTAAAACACCCTCAATCTTCCTAGCAATCTCCACTACTAGTTGAAATGGAGTATCAGTTTGCAATTTTCGAGCCATGCATATTTTAATATCATAACCGAGCCCCTCAATGAATCTGCGGACCCGCTCTCTGATTGTAGGAACTAAGATCGGTGCATGACGGGCTAACTCACTGAACCTGATAGCATATTCTAACACTGTCATAGTGTCCTGACGCAACCGTTCAAACTCTGTGCGCCACGCATCTCTGAGAGTCTAGGGAACAAATTCTTTCAAGAACATTTTCGAAAATTGAGCCCAAGTTGGTGGTGTTGCATCAAATGGTCTACCTTCTTCATAGATTTGCCACCATCGATACGCTGCGCCTGACAGTTGAAATGTAGTAAAGGCAACTCCACTTACCTCCATAATACCCATGGTGCAAAGAATACGCTGACAATTTTCTAGAAATTCTTGGGCATCCTCTGTAGCTGTGCCACTGAAAGTAGGTGGACTATACCTCTTAAACCTTTCAAGTCTCTTTTGTTCTTCTTCTGATGCCTCGGGCCTGACCTCAGGCTGAACCGGAATAATAGGTTGTACCGGTATTGCACCCGGAACCTGACCAACATGAACCTGCCGCTCTGGAATTATGGTAGGAGTTTGATCTACTCCCCCAATCTGCAAAATATTTGGGGCAACAAAGATCAATCCCGTCTGAGTTAATGTACCAAACATACTCAGGAACTGTGCTAAGGTCTCCTGAAGTCCGGGGGTAACAACAGGTGCTTCTGGTACTTGTCCCCTAACTGGAGCTACTAGTGGCTCCTCAACTGTTGTTCTGACAGGTGCTCTAGTCGCAGCACCTGCCCTTCCTCGACCTCTACCTCGGCCCCAGCCTCTTGCAGCCCTAACAGTATGTGCGGATACCTGCTCAGCTAACTTAGTAGCACATGTCCTCACCATCTGTGAGAGAATGGAGATACGAAGGTACAAATTCCAAATTTAACAAATTCCGCACGACAAGAATGAAAGAAATGGAAATTTCCTAACAGTTCTGTAGCCTCTCAAAGATAAGTACAGACGTCTCGGTACCGATCCGCAAGACTCTACTAGGCTCGTTCGTAACTCGTAGAACCTATGAACCTAGAGCTCTGATACCAACTTGTCACGACCTAAAATCCCACCACAGGAGTCGTGATGACACCTAGTCTCTAAGACTAGGTAAGCCGATTTCCATTACATTTTTTTAAGCCATTTTTTTGATTAAATAAATAATCAAAACTAACAGCGAAAATAATTACAATATACAACCTCCCAAGACTGGTAGTACTGAGTCACGAACTCTAATTGAAGACATAAAATGATCACGAGGACCGAATATATAATACTGTTTGATTACAAATTGACAGTACAATGAAATGAAAAGACTCCAAGGGACTGCGACAACCAAGCAGCTCTACCTTGAATCCTTACAATCCCGCTTTAACTCTGCTCAAGTCCGTTATCTTTAATACCTGGCTCTGCACAAAAATGTGCAGAAGTGTAGAGTGAGCATACCACAGCGGTGCCCAGTAAGTATCAAGACTAACCTCAATGGAGTAGAGACGAGGTACAGTCAAGACACTCACTAGTCTAATAACCTGTGTAATATAATATACAAAATAATAGGAAATAAATAATCATAAATGCAGGATAAAACAACCAGTGATATGCACAATAGACAACAAGAATACCATTAATATCACTCAACAATTAATAAACACAATTACACCCAATTAAATCAAGCCCTTCAAATAAATGTCTTTCACATAGTTCTTCCAAATAACTCTCTTTCAAATATAAATTTTCTCAAATAATTATTTTTCAAATATAATTCTTTCAATAAATCTTTTCAAATACAATTTCCTCAAATAAATATCTTTCAAAAATCAATTCTTTTATATAATACTTTCTAAGTAAAATCCTTCCAAATAAATATTTTGAATATAATTTTTTCAATTAAAAAGTCACCATGTGACACCACATTTCAAAATCATCAAAATACGGGTCTCAGCCCATTTTTATATTTTTCGTAAATACGGGTCTCAGCCCATTATCATATTTCAACGGCACCTCGTGCCCATAATTAAATTATCATATCTGCCCGACACGTCATATCCTCATTTCATATCACAACTGCACGGACAATTCACGTGCCAAATACCATTATCATTTCATCACAGTACCCCGTGCCGACATTTTATATTATAATTGCACGGATAATTCATATGCCAATATCCCCATTTTATATCACAATTTACGGTACCTCATGCCCATATTTTATTTTATAAACCGCCTGACAATAGTCACATGCTCACAATTTCAACATAAATAAGATTATTATTAATTTACTAACAACAAGACAAGTTGCACAAGGTATAAAAATAAACACAAGAAAATTACAACATCACATGAAAATTGTCAACACCACAACCCCACATCATCACACATCGTCCCTGACAATAGCCACCCTTATCCCTCCTATAGCCACCCTTATCGCTCCTCCCAGACAATACCAATAGCCACCCTTATCGCTCCTATTGCCACCCTTATCGCTCCTATAGCCACCCTTATCGCTCCGCCCAGACAATATTCCAACAAACACAGCAGTGAAATGCCACCCTTATAACCACATAATATCAACGGTGAAATGCCACCCTTATCTCCCCAAAATAACAACTCACACAACACAACAATTTACACGAAACATTATCACAGCAACATAATAAAATCAATTCATATCACAATTTGCCCAATGGCCACAACCAAATTCAAAAGATATGACAAAATTAATTAATTTCACAACAAATAGCCCAAGGCTCCACACAATGTATATAACACCCAAAAATAATCAATGGAGATAGAAATTACTCAACAAAAAGCAAAGTCTTCATTAAATTTAAATTTTCAATAATTATATAAACACCTCTTCTTAAGCTCATTTAATTAATTATTTGCAGAGAAAAATTCATATTGGAATTAATTTCCAAGAAATATTAAACCAACAATACTCACAAAATTTTATAAATATTTCAAGTAACAATCACATCAAATTATCATATAAAAACAAATTCAACAATAAGAATTTAGGCATGGCAAACAGATGATTTAATAATTTTCCACAATTTCCCAATTTACTACACAAAAATGCCTAAGACTTTAATTCAATGAATTTTTGCACGTATAATCCCGAGTACGTACTCATCACCTAGCGTACACGTCTTTTCACATTTCACAAATGGCATATAAGACTCAATGCCTAAGGGGTAATTTCCTTACTCGAGGTTAAGCAAGACACTTACCTTTTTGAAGTTAGGTCGATATTCCAAAATAGCCTTCTTGCTTGAATTGACCTCCGTACATCTCAAATCTATCCAAATTAATTGTATAACTTCATTAAAATTCATCGGAAATAATTCCGGATAATAATGTTTCGACATAAAATTTTATTCCAAAAAGTCAACAAAAGTCAACGCAGGGCCTGCCCCTCGGAACCCGACAAAATTTTCATGAAATTCGAACACACATTCCGATACGAGTTCAACCATACCAATTTTATCGAATTCCAATAACAACTCAACCTCCAAATCTTAATTTTTCGTTTTCAAATCTCTAAGTTCAAACCCCGGATTTACACCTCAAAAATATGTAATCTAATCGGATTATTCGATGATAATACAATATTATGGAGTAGAAATGATTACAAGGGACTTACCTCAAGTTTTTCCGTGAAAACCTTGCCCAAAAATCGCCCAACCCGAGCTTGAAATGCGCAACCCTTCTGTTTTTGCATTGCCCAGGGGTTTTCGCATTCGCGGTGATTTCTTCGCACCCACGGCAAATTTTTTGCACCCGCGGCCTTCGTATCCGCGGCGAATTTTTCGCACCCGCGGCCTTCGCATCCGCGGCCAATTTTTCGCGCCCGCGGCCTTCGCATCCGCGGCCAATTTTTCGCACCCGCGGCCTTCGCATCCGCAGCAAATTTTTTGCGCAGGCGGTGCCTGGCCAGCCCATGAATTTTACGCTTCCACTACTCATTTTTCGCATCCGCGAGCTCGCACCTGCGGCCCTTTTTCGCGCAGGTGAGATCACACTAGCAGCCCAGCTGCTTCAGCTCCTCCTCCAAATCCAAATTCGATTAGTTAAGCATCTGAAACTCACTTGAGGCCCTCGGGACCCAGCCCGAACATACCAACAAATTCCATAACATAACACGTACCTACTCGAGGCCTCAAATCATATCAAACAACATCAAAACGACGAATTGCACCTCAAATCAAAATCTATGAACTTTGAACTTTCAAATTCTATATCTTGTGCCGAAACATACCAAATCAATCCGGAATGACTTCAAATTTTGCACACAAATCATAAATGACATAACGGACCTATTCAAATTTCCAGAATCGGATTCCGACCTCGATATCAAAAATTCAACCCCCCGGTCAAACTTCCCAAAAATTTAACTTTCGGCATTTCAAGCTTAATTCCACTACAGACCTCCAAATAATTTTTCCGACATGCTGCTAAGCCCAAAATCACCATACGGAACTATTGACATCATTAAAATTCCATTCCGGAGTCGTTTTCTCAAAAGTCAACGCTTCGGTCAACTCTTTCCATTTAACCTTCAAATTAAGGATTGTTCGATTAATTTAATTCCGAATCTTTAGTAAATCAAACTCGACCACATCCGCAGGTCATAATACATATTGCAAAGCTGCTCGAGACCTTAAGTCATTGAACGGGACGTAAATTCTTAAAACGACAAGTCGGATCGTTACAATGTGTAAGGACATGTGGATTATGTTCGAATACGAGGTAGCATGTGAGTTTAACAACTTATAAATCCAAAATGAGAGAAAATGAACCACATGTTGAACCGTGATATCATGGGCCTTGGATATGCATACTGATGTTACGTTGAGGAAATTTATTGCAGTACTTTATGTCAAAACTTGAAGGCAGAATACATAAAATACCACCTGAACTTGTAATCAAATCTCTGTTACACATCTTTTGATTACAAAAATATTTTTACACACCTAAATCTTTTAAAAGTGTCTGTTACACACCATTTTGATTACATGGCAAGAGCATGTTTTACACACAAAGTAGGCGAGTGAATAGAAAAGAAATGTGCGAACTCTCGTCTCGGTGCCACATATGTCCATTTTTTAATTTTTTAATTAAAATATCATCTTCTTTGTCAAGAACATAAACAAACAACCAACTTTTGCAACAATGGAGAAATTATTCTCTCGTCTCGGTGGGTTATTGGATGGTGGAGAGGCGATTGGGGTTCTTGACATGGGTGGTAATAGAGTCTTTGTTTGGGGCGGTAATGGATTCTCCGTAATGGGGGTGGTAATGGTAATGGAGTTCTTGACAGGGGTATTTGGGAAGATGAAGCAAATGGATTTTTTAAAGTGTTTTCTCTTATTTCCTTAGTTAATCCACGTGTCAAGATCTCATTGGCGCGTGACATTACATTTACTTGTAAAGAGTGGTGAAATACAAAAGTGGTGTGTCATAGATACACTTTTGAAAGGTTAAGTGTCTAAAAATATTTTTATGGTCAACAAGTGTGTAACAGAGATTTTGGGTACAAGTCTAGGTCGCATTTTATGTATTCTGCCAAAAGTATAACGTCAGTGGCATGAATGGACCAACCTTTAAACGGATGGCATAGATAGGCCGTTTCTGTTAGCTAAGTGGCATGAATGAGTCAAAAGTATAACGTTAGTGGCATGAATAGACCAACCTTTAAACGGATGACATAGATAGGTTATTTCTGTTAGTTGAGTGGCATGAATGAGCCACAAGTATATCTTAGTGGCATGAATGAACCAACTTTTTAACGGATTACATAGATATGCCATTTCTATTAGTTGAGTGGCATTTTTAGACCTTTTCCATAAAATCTATATAATTAAGAGATCTTGAGTTCGAGCCTTGAGTATAAAATCGTCTGTATTAAGAAATGATTTACCCCGAATGTGAGATTCTCCGTGCGAATTCGAATTTAGTTGGATTTGAATGCGGATATCGGACAAAAAAGCCCTATATAATTGCTTATCGCGAATTAAAAACCTTTCTTCGAACAAAGTACACCTGGACAAAACATGGATTTAGACACAAAAGGTCAATAAAAGTTACAACTTCAGTTCAATAAAAAGGTCATATATATATATATATATATATATATATATATATATATATAGGGCTTCTTTACAACGTATTAAGATTCAACCTTGCGTCAGTTAACTTTAGAAAAACAAAAAGGTAAACACATTCCTCGCAAATTTTAAAGGTGAAATGTATATACAAGGTAGAATTCAATAAAAGTAAAGCAATTTTCAATCCTATCCTAATCCTAAAAATCTAAACTGACTAACAAACTCCTCAAGAATAGGAGTAGTTATATATTGACTAGGAATCTTAACTAAAAAATATTTAGGTTAAAACAAACTCAGTGCGCAAGTTCTAAAGCACATTTCTAGTCCTCACCTTCGATTTCACTTCTTTCTTTCTTCACATAGAGATTAAAAAAGAAGTCACATAGAGATGAATAAGAATAGGGAAAGCTTGTTTAGGAGAACCAATGTTGTGGTAGTAGTTTAATTTTCATTGCTCTTACACTAGTATTAGCCCTGCTTATACCTTCCGTGGCCGGAGAAGGAGGAGGAGATGCTGGAGGCGGAGGAGGAGGAGGAGGCGATGCCGGAGGAGAAGAAGGTGGACGAACAAGCCATGAAAGGGACGAGAGGTGGGCAATCAAGTGCTTCATCTTATTCTGGCCATGCTTCAAACAGTCTCATGATCATTACTATTTATCAATTACTTGTGGCCATGAATGCAATATGAGTCTTTTGATGTTGTAGAAATGATATCAAGGTGGCCACTCTATAAGAATTGACCAGTGCGTCATGAATTTTAATTTGTTAGTTCAATTTTTTCAGAATAAAATGTCTTCCGTTGTCTTGAAGCTAAGATTTTTATTTTAAAATTTAAGGACAAAATAACAACAACAACAATAATAACATACCCAGTATTATCTCACACCGTGGGATCTGGGGAGAGTAGTATGTACGCCAACCTTATCCTTACCTTATGAGGATAGAGAGGCTATTTCCCATAGACCCTCAGCTCAGGAAAGCATCCAGAACAAAATAAGTACTGATTAATCTCTAAATAGCATCCCTGAGAATGACACATATATGTGTACACTTACCCCTGTGATGTTCAAGCTAGTGCAACTTTTTACCCATTTCCCCACTCTTATGTCTTAGGAGTAGGAGAGCTAGCTTCTAAGTAGTAATGTTGAACATCTTCAATTTATATGTTACTAGTAATTATTGTCAGTTTAAGCTAGTTTCCCGGCCTTATTATTTTGTTATTTACTTATTGAGCACAGTTCTGCTTTCATTTCATCTCTGTTTCAAGGATCTTTACTAGTGATGATCTTGAAATGCTCTATTTAAGGACTATAATTATCTAATTAATTGGTGCAGATTAGTAATACAACGCTGTATTTAGTTTTACTTAACCATAAGTGAAATGATTAAAATAAGCTAGGTATCTACTCAAGAAGAGTTATATAGGTGATTATATCTAGGGCAAAGCTAGAAGGAAAACTACGGGTTCAGTCCAAATGTTGTACTTGTATTAATGTTCACTAAATATGTACTAATATACAAAATATTTTAATTTCTCAACAATTAAGATATTTTGCATAATAGAGGTATTTTTCACTCTTTTCTTTTTATGTAATATAGGATCGCTTAACCATCTTATATTTAGCATAGCTCTAATTAGTTAGTAGCACAAGATTGTTTATAGCTGTAAGCATTGGTCTTCCAATTAAAATGCTTAAATAAAGGAGTAATTTTTGAACCTGCTGTCTAGCAAGTAACATGTCATATGGTTACTAATTTTATTTTTTTTAAATAAAAATCATGTATCTTTCTTTTAGGTGACACTATTATTTTATAACTATATAAGTTAAAACTCTCATTTATGTCATGCTAACCTAGCTAGAAAATGCAAGATTAATTTTCTGAGGTGAAGAAGCAATTTTCAGTAGCCGAAAAAATGTATAATTTTTGTATATAACATACAAAATGTATATATCTACAAAACAATATACACTTCTTCGGTTATTATTTTGAGAGCGACAATACAATTTCATTTTCTCGCAATTTTCAGTTGGCAACCTTATTATCCCGAAAAGAACACATAAAAGGTTATGGCTTTGAAGATTTTCGGCAATTACATGTTACTGCGTAAGTACAATATAATATTCTTAATTTAAATTATTTCAAAAGAATAACTTCATAAAATTCATCCAGAAACGGGGCATACGAGTGTATCTAACACCCAATACAACATTTTGTATTTTTCTCTTAAAACTCTATGTTCCAAAATTTCCATAGTAGTAAAATAAAAGTAAATGTTTTTTATGGAAAAATGCAACCTTTTCTGAAAAAGCAGTACTGTTAGCGGCAAACTTCACTAGTTACGCAATAAGGATTTTAAAAAAAGGATCTATTATTCCTACGTAATAATATACAACAACAACAACTCAATAAAATTCCACAGGTGGAGTTTGGGAAGAGTAAAATATACGTAGACCTTGGGTGTGTTTGGTATGACGGAAAATATTTTTCGGAAAATATTTTCCCATTTTTCACTGTTTGGTTGCACAAAATAGTTTGGAAAATGTTTTCTTAGATATCATATTTTCCTGAAATTTGAGAAAAATGACTTCCCTAGAAATAGTTAGGAAAATATTTTCCAAAAACTCCACCTATTCTCACATCTAAACCCAACCCCCTCCCCCTTCTCTCGCCTACCTCGCCCCCCTCTCCGTAAAGTTATGTGTTTGGAAGTTTGCGGGTTTAGAAATCCTAGAGTTTACGGATTCGAAAGTTTGCGGTTCGAAAGTTTAGCGATTCAGAAGTTTATCAAATTTATGGGTTAGGAAGGTTTTTGGTTCGAAAGTTTATGGCTTCATGTTTGTTGTATCTAAATTATGTACGAATACTCTTGAGAAGTTATTTTTCTTAATTTGCATACCAAACACCGAAAAATGAGTAAGATTATTACTTATTTTTCAAGAAAATATTTTCCATGGAAAATATTTTTCGTTATACCAAACACACTCCTTACCCCTACCCCAGAGGAATAGAAAAATTATTTGCGAAAGACCATCGGCATCGGCTCAAGAAGAAGAAAATAAACAATAGAGTTTAACTGCCAAGTCAATGAAATAGGATCACCTTTTTTCTTTTGGTAACTAATTTTTCTATTAATCACCAAATAGAACATTACAAATCAGTAGCTAGTTGATCTCACTAGCTATCTCAGTCATCAACTCAATTGACAAACCTAAATATAATCATAATCAAAATTACATCATTAGGGAGTGTAACACATTTCTAACTCTGGGCAAAGCTCTAACATTACAAATATATACTATCTCTCTATCAATGCTATCCCAACTTCTACTCTTCTTCTCAAAGATCCTTTGATTTCTTTCCATCCATATAGCGTATACACATTCTGCATACATCATTTTAAAAGTGCAAGCCTGCTGCGATTTTCCTTTGGCACACTTAGCTTGATTACCCAAGCTAGATGATCTTCCCAATTATTCTTAGTGTGAGCATGTGAGGTAGTCTTTGTACCCATTAAAGTAATCCTTTCCAAATCTCCTTGGTAAACTTTGTCACACCCCTTTATTACCCTAAAAGATAGATGTTATGGATGAGGGTTAAAGAATTTTTTCAATTAAAGTAACAATTTCAAATAGAGATTATTTTATTGTTCAGAGTCGTCACTTGGAATTGATTTTTGGGTGTTTCAAGTCACCTTTTATTTGAATCCCGCATCAAATGAAGGTTGACTCTATTTATTATTGATCTGCGTAAAGAGGAGACTGAGTAAGAAATTCTGTTGACCGTGGAGAAGGTGTGAGACACTCCCTGAATCCCGTGGTTCTAGCACGGTCGCTTTATGACTACAACTTGGCTTGAATTAACTTTTGACAAACTGTCTTATTTGGGTTTTCGTGTTTTGCCTATGTCCACTTTTATTGCTTGATTATTAGAATTATTAAATGATGTTTTGAATAATATTAAGTTGTCTTACCCACACCACGGAAGCGAATGTGCGGCCGAGAAGAATTTCATTCACTTTGCCATAACCGCGCTACGCAAGTGAATCCGCCATCATGCCAAAGGATTATTAGTACGTTATTACTTTTGGAAAAATTACTACATTTGAGGAAATTAATTTAGAAATTTATTAAATGTCAACTACCGCGCTACGCAAGAGAATCCGCGGTCGAGAAAATTTACTAAAACGTACGTGCCGAATGATTGCTTAGCGTTTAAAATTAATGAAAAAGTGTTTTAAAGTTAATTAATATTATTTTTTTTTAGAAGAAAACATCTAAAATTCCACCTTTTCTCAATTATATGAAACGCCTCAGCTTAGAGAATTTGG
This sequence comes from Nicotiana tomentosiformis, assembly GCF_000390325.3. Lineage (NCBI taxonomy): Eukaryota > Viridiplantae > Streptophyta > Magnoliopsida > Solanales > Solanaceae > Nicotiana > Nicotiana tomentosiformis. Next base: position 5,795,471 of record NC_090815.1, on the reverse strand, counting down.
TAATCAATTATGGAAGGCCTAACTAACTTATTGAAAATATTTTGATTCATGATATTCTATGCTTAAATTTTAAACAACTCTTAAAGAAATATTAAGTAGTTAAATACATAAAAGAAAGCTACTATATTAAACAAAATTTCTACGGTAGTGACGGGATCATATCTACACTTCTTGGTGGTTTGAACTCTATTTCTATCTCAAAAGGTCATGTATCCTATCTAATCAAGGTATTATTTTTGAACAATTGCAATTAATTTAAGAGCCTTAACCGAGGAGGAGACCATTTTCACTTACAACTTATTTGGATGGTTATTACCCATTGTATTGTATCGCATTGTTACTTTAAATATGATATTTGTTTTGATTGTTACTTAAATTTTATTGTATTGTATCGTTAACTCCATCGTTACATAACGACGAAATGTGCCACTTTGTGTAACGACTGATTTGGTGTGGTCGCGTCATTACCTTGTCTTTTTCTCTCAATCTCACCCTTCATTATTATTAGATAATTATATTTTATCATTTACCCTACCTTTTTATATAATAATTTTATCATGTATCATAATTTTTCTTTATAATATTGCAAGTTTATTCTTCATATTGCTGGTGTGTGATATTATGAAACGATGACAAATGACACAATCTATTTATACATTATATTTATCAAGCAATACAGTACAATACAATACAGTACGATACGATACATTATGAAACGATACGTAACAACCATCCAAACAAGCTGTTAAGTTAGACGAGAATATACATTCAAGCTTAATATGAAACTAACTTAAACAGTATGATGACCCAATATGTCATCTTTAATTTTAAACATTTATTTTTGTGTTTTAAGACCTCGAATAGCACCTTTCAGCATTCCTCGACTTGCATGCGCAGTCCGTAAATATTTTCGGAAAGTTTATATTAGAATAATTGATTAAAATGTGAAACAATGCTTTAAAACTCACATAAGTTGACTTCGGTCAACACTTTGAGCAAACTATCACGGCCCAAAATCCCACCAGAGGTGTCGTGATGACACCTAATCTGTAAGACTAGGTAAGCCGATTACAATTACATTTCAAGCCTTTTAAAAAAAATGATAATCGAACCCACGGAAATAACTACAAATATAACAACCTCCCAAGACTGGTAATACTGAGTCACGAACTTTAATCGAATACATGGAATGATCTCAAGGATCGAATACTTAATACTATTTGCTTAATAATTAACAGTACAATAAAAATGAAAAGACTCCAAGGGACTGCGATGACCAAGCAGCTCTACCTTGAATCCTTGCGATCCCGCTTTAACTCTGTCTGAGTCTGATATCTCCAATACCTGGCTCTGCACAAAAATATGTAGAAGTATAATATGAGTACACCACAGTCGGTACCCAATTAGTATCAAGACTAACCTCAGTGGAGTAGTGACGAGGTACAGTCAAGACACTCACTAGTCTAATAACCTGTGCAAAATAGTATACAAAATAATAGGAAACAAATAACAATAATGGCAACACTAATCAACCAGTAATATGCACAGCAGGGCAATAAGAACACCATTAATATTGCTCAACAAATAATAAATACAAGTATACCCAATTAAATCATGTCTTTCAAATATAAATCTTTCGCCTATATACTTCTCAAATAATAATCTTCAGGATATAATACTTTTCAATAAATATATTTCGAATATACTCCCTTCAAATAAATATCTTTCAAATATAATTATTTCATATAAATCTCTTTCAAATATAATTCCTTCAAATAAATATCTTTCGAATATAATTCTTTCAAATAAATCTTTTTGAATAAAACTCCTTCCAAATAAATATTTTGAATATAATTCCTTCAATTAAAAGTCACCATGTGACACCTCATTTCAAAATTATAAAATACGGGTCTCAGCCCACTTTCATATTTTCACGGTACCTCGTGCCAAATTTCTCTATCACAACTGCACGGACAACTCACGTGCCAATATCTTTGATGATTTAACCATGGCACCCCGTGCCCACATTTCATATCACAACAGCACGGACAATTCACGTGCCAATATCATTATTATTTACTCACGGCACCACATGCCCACATTTTTATTTCATAATCCACCTGGCAATAGCCATATGCTCCCAATTTCAACATAAATCAGATTATTATCAAATTTACAGAAACAACAAGATAAATTGCACAAGATATAAAAATAAACACAAGAAAAATCACAACATCACATAAAAATTACCAGCGCAATAACTCCACATCATCACATATCACCCCTGACAATAGCCACCATTATCTCTCCTATAGCCATCCTTATCAATCCTATAATAGCCCCTATTATCCCTCCGCCCTGATAATATCAATAGCCACCCTTATAGCTCCTATAGCCACCCTTATCTCTCCTATAGCCACTCTTATCACTCCTCCCAGACAATATCCCAACATACATAACAACAGTGAAATGCCATCCTTATACCCATATAATATCAACAGTGAAATTTCACCCTTATATCCTCAAAATAATAACTCAAATAACACAATACTTTATGTAAGCACGTAATTTTTGATCCGGCACGTTTTTGAGCTATTTTAGTGTTTAAAATATTTATTTAACTTAACTTTAATTTTTATAGAGTTTCAATCAATTTTTACTTCAAATTACAATTTAAAAAAACTCAAAAATATTTTTAGTTTTAGTTTAAGGTCAGTTAGTATATTTATGTTTATAGTATTTTAATTTTACCATGACTTTAGCCTATTTTCTCTATTTTTACTTTATTATAACATTTAAAAATATAAAAATATAGTTTTACTTTTAATATTTAATTTTATTTTAGTAGTTTATTAGGAGTGATTTTTATAAATACATTACATTATTTTAGTCTTCTTAGCCCAAAATTAAAACTCAACAAGACATGGACCCAACCCAATTTCCTAAATCCAAGCCCAATCCCTTAACCCTAAGCCCCTTCTCCCTACCTAAAGATAAATACACACCTCACCCAAAATAAAAACAAGAAAAAAAAGCGGCCGCTCTTCTCCTCTCTAAAATTTACTCTTTGCCTATTAGTTATCTCCTAAAGAAAAGGCTTTAACTTCAACACCTCTACTGTTTCTATTTGGTATTTACCATAGCAGAAATTTGGTTATCCTTTATTATCTTAGTGGAGTCTGCTTTTGTCCGAGGAAAAATAGTAGAGTCGAGGTCGAAGTTCGATAGCGCATCTAAGACCCGCCTCAGCTCGCTGCCCTACAAAAGCTCTTTGAGTTTCGGTTTTCTCTGGGTCGAGTAGAGTTCGAGTTCGTTCGCGAGATTCGAGTGTTTTCCGGCGTGGTCTTTGGTTAACGGGTCTGGTATTATCGGCTCGATCTTCTTTGTAAACCAGCTGAGGAGTGTTTTTTTTTTATATTTCGAAAGTTATAAAAAGGTCCGTTTTCGGCATTTCCTTAGTTCTGCTTGTTTTCTTTTGCTTATTATAGTTTGGTGTTTATTTTTGATTAGCTTATGCCTATTTCGTGTCAGCATTGTTTTAGTTGTTGCTTTGTTTGGTCTTGTTCATTTTTATAATATTCTGTTGGTTTATACCTTTGAGTTGTGAGGGTTAAAATCGTTGGTGAAATCTATTAAGCAGTTTGGTGGATGTTTAAGTCGTTCTTGCGTGATAACATACATTTATCTTGTTAATTTGACTAGTTTGTTCATTTTTTTCTTAATATTAATTGTCTTGTTCTCTGAAATATGATAATAGATTTGATATAATGGAATTTGGATTTAGTATGTTGGGTCATTAATCTGTTGGGGCTATAGAGTATTGGTACATGTTGGCCTATTTATTCCGTTAACTAATTTACTTCATTCTTCCACAAATAATTTCATAATTCTTGACCTTACAATAATCTAAAATTAGCTTTAGAAAATTAATTAATGAACATCGTAGTTTTCTTTAAGCGCGATTAATAATGAATCATCGTGATCATGGGTATGGTTTCCGTGGCATGGTCACGATACGTAAATTCCAATTCGGGTGTACATTTCATGTGACCCGACCATAACTTCAAACAATAATAAAAATAAGCATGTCGTAAATCGCGGGTGCATTTCATGTGGCGCGATTTGCGATGTGTGCCAAAGTGACAAGTGTACGACATCGTGACTTGTTCCAGAAATAATTTCATAAATAATTAAAAGCGGTTAAAAAGTAAAAATGCACAATAGGCTTTAAATATATGATAAATCAGATAATTAGGCCAAGTATTAATTGTTAAGCGATCATGCTAAAATCACGGAATTCGGGAGTGCTTCACACCTTCTCCCGGGTTAACAGAATTCCATACCCAGTCTTCTGTGTTCGCGGACCATAAAATAGAGTCAATTTCCTCGATTTGGGATTTAAAATACATCGGTGACTTGGGACACCATAAATTATTCCAAGTGGCGACTCTGATTTAATAAATAATTCCATTTCGAATATTGTCACTTTAATTGGAAAAACTCCCTTATCCCCTACCCGCCTTCGGGAAAAAGGAGGTGTGACAGCTCTGGCGACTCTGCTGGGGACCGAACCCAGAATCTCTGGTTCAGGGTTCTGAATTCGAGCTTATAATAGCTGTTATGATTGGCTTTCACGATTGTCTAATTTTTACGTGTTTGAGCCTAATGTGCTAAATGCCGCTTTTTTTTTTTTTACCGCTTTGATATTGTGTGAATTGTATATAAACTGCTACGAAACCTTTCCTCTCTCTGAGTCTTCTAAATCTTCTGGGAAGTGCACGCTGGCGTGACTTCTTTTCTGTTAGTGTCATATCCTAATTTAGAACGAGGATCGGATCAGTTACAAAGCCGGATGGCCTTTTGGTTACCGGTATGTTGCCCCCCCTCGGCTCGAGTTGTCCGCTCGGGTAAGCCAGGTCTAGAACCATACACCCAGGGTTTTAAGCCTAGAATAACATAGCCTCATGCTGGATCCCTAGTAGGTACGTTTGTTTGCATTACGTGCATTTGACTTTGGAGACTCAACACAGGGGTTGGGTCTGTCTAGGACAGGTGTACCCAATTTAAAAGACCATTCTGATGCATTTTTACATGTTACTTGTGCATTTATCGGTTTCGACTTGTATGTTGACCGGTTTTTAGAATAGGGAAAGGAAATCAAGCAAAATCAAGAAGTGAGGTAGGATAGAGAAACATCCAGAAAATACCAGTGTTCAAAATATCCTGAAACTCTACCGAATTTTTTTTTAAAAAAAAGAGAGAAGAAAAGGATGAGTCTTTGAAAAATATAAGTCCTATTTTTCCACGAGTCAAAATTGGCAGAACTATGCGGGTCTGATTCTCACCGGATGTGAGATACGTAGGCAAACCTCATCGGTTCCGGCCCACAATTTTCAAAACAAAATCCAAAAATATTTTCCTTTATCTCCTCTTTAGAAAGTCTTTCTTTTAGACCCCAATTTTCAAAAATCTAAAAATATTTTCCTTTATTTCCTTCTTTAGAAAGTCTTTCTTTGAGACCCCATTTTTAAAAATCCAAAAATATTTCCTTTAATTCCTTCTTTTAGGAGTCTTTTTTAAAAGAAAATCCAAAACAAATAAAAGATTAAAAAATAATTTTTAAACCCAAAAAAAAAATATTTTATTTGTAGGAGTCTTTCATTAGAAAAAGAAAACAAATGAAATTAAAATCCAAAAAAAATATTTTCTACCTTTTTTTTAGAAAGTCTTTCTCCCAAAAAATCCAAAAAAAAAAAACATTAAAAGCCAAAAAATATTTTTCTTTCTTATATAGAAGTCCTTCTATCGGAAAAATTAGAAAAAATAATCAAATTCCCAAAATATTTTCTTTCTTCTTTATAAGTCTTTCTTTCGAAAATTAAAAAGAAAAAAATCAAAATCCAAAAAGAGTTAGTTTATTTACCTTATTTCTGATCATCCCGAACTACGCACGATCTGATTCATGTTCCCACATGATACGTAGGCAACCCACATCAGGTTCGATCGACCAAAAAAATAAATAAATGAAAAAATAAAATAAAAATGATGATGATAATAAGGACCGACTGTGTCCATTCTAACGTGTCTCTTGTTTTGAATCATAGAAAAAGTTTGAGGTGGTCGGTTTGTGGTAAGTTGGCAACATAATATCCAAGGGAAAAATGCCATTGACAACTGGCATCAAAGCTGTTACAAGTGCTCAAGAGACTCAGGGTCAGAGGGTTCTACATGAGTCTACTGTGGTTGAGGAAAATAGAGTACTGAAGCAATAAATGACTGAAATGTGTCAAGCATGGGCCAATGGCCAAGGACCGCCTTTTTCTATTCATGGTTTCCCAGAGTTCACATCCATTTCGACTACTACCATTCCGGTCTCATTGCCCGATCAATCCTATCCACCTGGGTTCAGTCTTTTTCCCAACTGTATGACTACAACTGAAACTTCTGTTGCGCGCTCCCAAAGTGTGCCATTGACAACCAATCAGACAACCACTACTGTTATATCCGTCTTCACCATCCCACAACCGACGGTGGTGCAAAAGAAAACTCACGAGTCACAATTTGCTACCCAACAAGAACAATACCATTCTCCTGAGTACCACTCGTACCTATTCGATCTTCCTGCAAAGATTGAGAATCCTGCCCGTAAGATGGCACAGGAAGAAATGACCCAAAGAATGAAAAGCTTAGAACAACAGTTGAAAAATATGCAAGGGTTGGCAGGTAAGAAGAGTGTTGCCTTCAAGGATCTATGTATGTTCCCCGATGTTCGTTTGCCACTTGGTTTCAAGATCCCCAAATTTAAAAAGTATGATGGACACGGCGACCCCATAGCTCACTTGAAAAGGTATTGCAATCAGCTAAGAGGTGCGGGAAGAAATGAAGAATTGCTAATGGCTTATTTTGGGGAAAGCTTGACAGGGGTGGCCTCTGAATGGTTTATTGATCAAGACACCTCTCACTGGCATGTCTGGGATGACATGGCCCGGGCCTTCGTCAGACAATTCCAGTACAATATCGACATCGCCCCAGACCGCAATTCCCTTTCTAACTTGAAGAAGAAATCGACTGAAAGCTTCAGGGAATATGCCATTAAATGGAGAGAGCAAGCAGCTAGAGTTAAGCCACCCATGGATGACCACGAGCTAATCACTGTCTTCCTTCAAGCTCAAGAGCCAGATTATTTTCAAAACATGATGTCCGTAGTTGGCAAATCCTTCTTGGAAGCAATCAAAATTGGGGAAATGGTTGAGAATGGCCTTAAGACAGGCAAAATTATAAGTCAAGCAGTTCTCAAAGCTGCAACTCAGGCTGTAAAGATTGAATCTGATAATTTTAGTGACACGAATGAGAAGGATGAAGAAACCATGATGACAATAAGGTCGAGAAGAGGTCCTAGGAGAACATCTCGAAGGTATGAGCAGCCTCATCAGGTTTCCGATGATTCCCCTGAGCACTACTATCCACCTCAGAACCCACAATACTCTATTGCTCCATTTCAGTATGTTGTCCAGCCACCAAGTCACCCCAGAAAGCGAGCACCAGCACCGCAAAATCTCCACCAGTCTCTACAAAATTTTCAAATGCCCTATAACCCACAACGGAGCCAGGGGTATAGAGGGGAACAAAGGTTGAAAGATAATTTTACACCAATAGGAGAGTCCTATGCAAGTGTGTTTGAGAAATTAAAGTATTATGACATGATTGCACCTATTCCTCCAAATTATGTGGACCCACGTGCAAGAAACTTTGACCTTTCTAAAAGGTGTGAATACCATTCCAATGCCCAGGGGCACAATGTTGAAAGTTGTCGGGATTTGAAAAGAGAAATAGAAAGGATGATCCAGGAAAAACTGATAGTGATCCAAGATAATGACACCCAGAATATCACGCAGAATCCTTTATATGCACATGATGATGCACATTTTGTGGGGATGATGTGTGGTGACATGGAGTATGAGAATCCTCTCGGAAACTTACCGACTGAAATTGGAGAAGGCCATGGTGATTCTGATGAACAAATTTGTGGCTAAATGTCAAGCTTAGCAATTGAAAAGTCATTCCCTCCTCACTAGGAAGGAATCTTGGTAGCTTGTTTTGATGTTTTTTCTATTACCTGGGTTATTCCAGGGTGTGATCCAGATTTTATTTGTTTTATTGAGTCGAACCCTTCTATCCCTCTATTTTGTCTATGTGAGTCTTGTCTGTTCGTTTTGTTGCTATTTTCATTAGCCGGGTTATTTTAGGGTCGTAACTCGGATTTTAGTTTGTTTGTCTTATTGTCAAATCCTTCTATCCGTTATTCAGTGAAATACAGTTTGTCCTTGTTTCATTCCATGCTTAGTTCTTTCGCCGCTAGTTCTAGTGACATGGCATGCATGCGGAACTTTTGGCCAGATCTTAGAAAATTGATCTAATCTTGAATCGGATAACCAAAAAAAAGAAGAAGATATTTTTTAGGATGAACAAAGAGTCGAAACACTTTGGAATTAAGCTCGAGTAAGTTTTACCTTCAAATCATTGTGAAGATCGGGTTTGGGAAAGAATCAATTGAAGTTTGTTGGAAAGTTTGACATTAAGGGATGGAAAGTGTCTTTCGACCACGACACACCAAGAAAACAGACATGTTCATCAATGTTGTATCGCGAAAGGAAACCATGTTTGGCATTCTCGAGGCTAGGAGGCCATTTTTCTGCTACTCAAACACTTTACCCTTTGTTACCCCTTTTGAGCCTGTGTTATTTTCTTCGACCACCCTCTTTTGGAATCAAGTTTAGAGTTAAAAGTCCAAAAAAAAAAAAAAAAAAAGAAAAGTCCATGCCCAAAGAGTACGAACTAGGTCAACTCTTAGAAAGTACAAGTAAAAAAAAAAAAAAGAAGAAGAAGAAGAAAAGAACAGTCAAAAGCTCATACCCCCAGAAAATAGAAGTTGGGCAACTTGTTTTGAAAAAATAAAAGAAAAAAAATGGAAAAAAGAAGAAAAAAAAGAGCAGAAAGAAAGATGAAAAATAATAGTTAGGTCAGATGTTTGAACTACATTAGACCTGATTCCTTTAAAAAAGGGATACGTAGGCAGCCTTACACGGTTTGGTCCAACAAAATAAGAATTCAAAAAAAAAAAAAAATCCAAAAATCCCCAATATCTAAAACTGTGGCAAAGATTTTATTTCACTTTTGAAAGAGTCGATTTCAAGAGTTGTAAAGTGTACAACCCATCATATTGAGTCTACTTAGAGCCTCCATGCCGACCCATCTTTCCAACCCTATCCAAAAACCTTCCAAATAAAGACCTTCCGATATGCCTTCAAGAATGCCAAGAAACGCATGCAATGAGCAACGGTTGTCACACGACATAGAACACTGTCAGGTTGCTCACACAAAGAAAAAAAAGAAGAAAAATGAGAGAGTCTTACTAGTGAAAACTCTCACGGGCACTGTAAGACGACGGTAATCAGAGATGAATAAATGAGAGAGACTTGCTGATGAAAACCCCTCGGGGCACCACTAGTCGAAAGTGAGTCATTAAGCTGATGCAAAGAATTGACACAAACAAGCCCGACTTCAAATGTCATAGGAATGATAAAAGGAAAGATTTGAACAGTTTGAAAGATCAGGCCGCTAAGTCCAAAATGCATGTCATGATCATAAAGGCTAGCTGCCCCCCCAAAAAAATCTTCCTCCTTTCCTTCCCGACAGGGGTATTTCTTGTTAATATTGTTTCTTCGCATCATTGTGTCATTCGCTCTGAGTCAGTCCTTGTCAAAACAAGCAAGAAAAGATTTCAAAATCTGCTACCAGCTTTTCAGTTGCACAAAGTAAATTTGGCCAGCACAGTCAGTTGTTACAGCCAACATGTCTTGAGGATTCGTGCAATACGAAGGTTTCCCCCAAAAGACTCTTGTCAGCCTATTTGGCTAAAGCAAACAAAGATAACCTCAAGGTTAATCAGGAATTCCCTGTAGTACCGAACAAAGACTATGAAGTGGCACATTGTGCAAAACACACTTACCAGTTGTGATTCTCCCTGAGAGACCAAATTGCTCTAAAAGCAAAAGCCATTCAAGATATCTGAAAAGGTTATCTAAGAAAAGAAATCTCTCTTTTTTTTAGATAAGGCTGATTGAGCCTCAAAACACAAGTGGCATTAGGAGCGAAACAATCAGGTTTGATACAGAAAGTAAAGGTCCCTTGTAAGGAACAACAGAGTCTCCCAGCAGTGCAGCCAACTACCAATGCAGTCAGTCTTCCAAAAGTTGGATGATCACAAAGTCAAGCCACCCAAGACTCAAGGCCGCAAACCGACCACCACTTTTAAAACTTACAAAATTTTCTTTGTTTGAAACAGGAACAAAGCAGTGCAAGGAATTTGGGTTTCCAAAAAAAAAAAAAAAAAAAAAAAAAGAGAAGAGCCAACAAAAGGTAAGTTTCTCAAATTTTTGCCTTTATCTGTCTTACTAGTGTGCATAAATGTTGCCATTGCTCTTCACATTTTTCCTCCTAGGATAAAAAGTCCTAGTCCGATGGATTTTCTCCCAATAAAAATCTTAGTCTGATGAAATTTTCTCCTAAGATAGAAAACCTAGTCTAATGAATTTTCTCCTAGGATCGAAATCTTAGTCTGATGAATTTTCTCCTAGGATCGAAATCTTAGTCCGATGAATCTTTCTCCTAAGATAATAAAAAGAGACCTAGTTTGATGAATTTTCTCCTAGGATCAAAATCTTAGTCTGATGAATCTTTCTTCTAAGATAGAAAACTTAGTCTGATGAATCTTTCTCCTAAGATAACAAAAAAAGACCTAGTCTGATGAACTTTCTCCTAGGTTCGAAGTCTTAGTCTGATGAATTATTCTCCTAAGATAGAAAACCTAGTCTGATGAATTTTCTCCTAGGATAAACGTCTTAGTCTGATGAATCTTTCTCCTAAGATCGAAGACCTAGTCTGATGAACTTTCTCCTAGGATCAAAATCTTAGTCTGATGAATCTTTCTCCTAAGATAACAAAAGGACCTAGTCTGATAAACTTTCTCCTAGGATCAAAATCTTAGTCTGATGAATCTTTCTCCTAAGATAGAAAACCTAGTCTGATGAACTTTTTCCTAGAATAAACGTCTTAGTCTGATGAATCTTTCTCCTAAGATAGAAAACCTAGTCTGATGAACTTTCTCCTAGGATAGAAATCTTAGTCTGATGAATCTTTCTCCTAAGATACCAAAATAAAAATAAAAAATCTAGTCTGATGAATTTTCTCCTAGGATAATAAGTTTTTTAAAAAAAAGAAGAAAATCTGAAAAAAAAAAAAAAAAAAACAAAGGTCAACTTTTAGTTTTCTTGAGTAATCAATCTTTAGTTTTCTTGAAATCAAGGGTCTCGCCTGGAGAATAGGGTCAGTTTTTAGTTTAGTCAAGCTTAGTTTATAGTTTTCTGTAAGCTCAATCTCAAATTTAGGAGATGCACTTCCTAGTTTGGGTTTTTCAGATTTTTATTTCTTTAGAAGACGCACATCCTAGTCGAGTCCTCAATTTTGCTCTCATCATTGCATCCTTCATCAATAACATAGGTAATTTATAGTTCTGCTAATAACTCACAAATCTTCCTAGTGTAAACTGGGGCAGAAAAAGTTTCTTTTGTTGTTTCCGTTTTGTTGTAGTTGCAGGCACCCACCTGGAAAACGAGAGATTTTATTTCAAGTTTTAAGTCAGCAGGCACCCACCTGGAGAACGAGGGAATTAATTTCAAGTTTTAAGTCAGCAGGCGCCCACCTGGAGAATGAGGAAATTTATTTCAAGTTTTAAGTCAACATCAGGCACCCACCTGGAAAACGAGGGATTTTATTTCAAGTTTTTAAGTCAGCAGGCGCCCACCTGGAGAACGAGGGAATTCATTTCAGGTTTTAAGTCAGCACAGGCACCCACCTGGAGAATGAGGGAATTTATTTCAAGTTTTTAAGTCAGCAGGCGCCCACCTGGAGAATGAGAGAATTCATTTCACGTGTTAAGTCAACAGCAGGCGCCCACCTGGAGAACGAGGGAATTAATTTCAAAGTTTTAAAGTCATCAGGCACCCACCTGGAGAATGAGGGAATTTGTTTTAATTTTCAAGTCATTATCAGGCGCCCACCTGGAGAACGAGGGAATTTATTTCAAGTTTTTAAGTCATCAGGCGCCCACCTGGAGAACGAGGGAATTAATTTCAGTTTTAAGTCAGCAGGCGCCCACCTGAAAAACGAGGGAATTCATTTCTTTTTTAAGTCATTAGGCGCCCACTGGAAAACGAGGGAATTCATTTCAGTTTTAAGTCATCAGGCGCCCACCTGGAAAATGAGGGAATTCATTTCAAGTTTTAAGTTAGCAACAAGCGCCCACCTGGAAAACGAGAGAATTTATTTCAAGTTTTAAGTCAATATCAGGCACCCACCTGGAGAATGAGGGAATTCATTTCTGTTTTAAGTCAGCACAGGCGCCCACCTGGAAAATGAGGGAATTCATTTCAAGTTTTTAAGTCAGCAGGCGCCCACCTGGAGAATGAGGAAATTTATTTCGAGTTCTAAGTCATCAGGCGCCCACCTGGAGAACAAGGGAAGTCATTTAAGAATTCAATTCAAGTTAGAAGTAGCAGAAGCTCGCCTCAAGAATGCGAGCTGACAGTCCGAGATGACCAAAGGAAGAAGTCACAATCCAGAATAAAAGAAAAAAAAAAGAAAAAGGAAAAAAGAGAAGTGAATCCAAAATGCATAAGCCAATGAAAGACATGAACTGCTCAAGACATGGCTGAATACACGAGCACCGCATGTCCGGTCTTCATCCGAAGAAGCTGTAGAAGAATGAATCAGCACCTGCAGTTAGCAAGCCGCAAGGTTCAAATCAAAAGTCTGCATGAAGAACCATTCAAGCCTCAAGATCAAGCCTCAGAAGACTTATAGATAGGAATCCTGTAACTCATAGCTGACAGGCTTAGTTAGACTTTTTTCATTTTTTGATGTAATAACAGGACCGCGGACCGGAACCTCGACGGAACGGTATCTCACTCGACTCTGTCATCCTCTCCACACACTCCATTACTTCATTCACCCCTGAACTATACGTGACCTGATTCCTTTAAAGCCAAGGATATATAGGCAACTCAGATACCAGGGCTCGGTCATAATCTTTTGTCCGTCTTTGTTTCGCTTTGAATAAGCGTCGGGTCATAAATCAATTACGTTGCTTATTGTTCTTTGCTCCGAAAACTCTTCGTATTTCCAAGCAAAGAGGGGCAGCTGTAAGCACGTAATTTTTGATCCGGCACGTTTTTGAGCTATTTTAGTGTTTAAAATATTTATTTAACTTAACTTTAATTTTTATAGAGTTTCAATCAATTTTTACTTCAAATTACAATTTAAAAAAACTCAAAAATATTTTTAGTTTTAGTTTAAGGTCAGTTAGTATATTTATGTTTATAGTATTTTAATTTTACCATGACTTTAGCCTATTTTCTCTATTTTTACTTTATTATAACATTTAAAAATATAAAAATATAGTTTTACTTTTAATATTTAATTTTATTTTAGTAGTTTATTAGGAGTGATTTTTATAAATACATTACATTATTTTAGTCTTCTTAGCCCAAAATTAAAACTCAACAAGACATGGACCCAACCCAATTTCCTAAATCCAAGCCCAATCCCTTAACCCTAAGCCCCTTCTCCCTACCTAAAGATAAATACACACCTCACCCAAAATAAAAACAAGAAAAAAAAGCGGCCGCTCTTCTCCTCTCTAAAATTTACTCTTTGCCTATTAGTTATCTCCTAAAGAAAAGGCTTTAAATTCAACACCTCTACTGTTTCTATTTGGTATTTACCATAGCAGAAATTTGGTTATCCTTTATTATCTTAGTGGAGTCTGCTTTTGTCCGAGGAAAAGTAGTAGAGTCGAGGTCGAAGTTCGATAGCGCATCTAAGACCCGCCTCAGCTCGCTGCCCTACAAAAGCTCTTTGAGTTTCGGTTTTCTCTGGGTCGAGTAGAGTTCGAGTTCGTTCGCGAGATTCGAGTGTTTTCCGGCGTGGTCTTTGGTTAACGGGTCTGGTATTATCGGCTCGATCTTCTTTGTAAACCAGCTGAGAAGTGTGTTTTTTTGATATTTCGAAAGTTATAAAAAGGTCCGTTTTCGGCATTTCCTTAGTTCTGCTTGTTTTCTTTTGCTTATTATAGTTTGGTGTTTATTTTTGATTAGCTTATGCCTATTTCGTGTCAGCATTGTTTTAGTTGTTGCTTTGTTTGGTCTTGTTCATTTTCATAATATTCTGTTGGTTTATACCTTTGAGTTGTGAGGGTTAAAATCGTTGGTGAAATCTATTAAGCAGTTTGGTGGATGTTTAAGTCGTTCTTGCGTGATAACATACATTTATCTTGTTAATTTGACTAGTTTGTTCATTTTTTTCTTAATATTAATTGTCTTGTTCTCTGAATTATGATAATAGATTTGATATAATGGAATTTGGATTTAGTATGTTGGGTCATTAATCTGTTGGGGCTATAGAGTATTGGTACATGTTGGCCTATTTATTCCGTTAACTAATTTACTTCATTCTTCCACAAATAATTTCATAATTCTTGACCTTACAATAATCTAAAATTAGCTTTAGGAAATTAATTAATGAACATCGTAGTTTTCTTTAAGCATGATTAATAATGAATCATCGTGATCATGGGTATGGTTTCCGTGGTATGGTCACAATACGTAAATTCCAATTCGGGTGTACATTTCATGTGACCCGACCATAACTTCAAACAATAATAAAAATAAGCATGTCGTAAATCGCGGGTGCATTTCATGTGGCGCGGTTTGCGATGTGTGCCAAAGTGACAAGTGTACGACATCGTGACTTGTTCCAGAAATAATTTCATAAATAATTAAAAGCGGTTAAAAAGTAAAAATGCACAATAGGCTTTAAATATGTGATAAATCAGATAATTAGGCCAAGTATTAATTGTTAAGCGATCGTGCTAAAACCACGGAATTCGGGAGTGCTTCACACCTTCTCCCGGGTTAACAGAATTCCTTACCCGGTCTTCTGTGTTCGCGGACCATAAAATAGAGTCAATTTCCTCGATTTGGGATTTAAAATACATCGGTGACTTGGGACACCATAAATTATTCCAAGTGGCGACTCTGATTTAATAAATAATTCCATTTCGAATATTGTCACTTTAATTGGAAAAACTCCCTTATCCCCTACCCGCCTTCGGGAAAAAGGAGGTGTGACACTTTACACGGAATATTATCACGACAACATAACAAAATCAATTAATTTAACAACAAATAACCCAAGGGTCCACACAATATATATAAAACCTCAAAACAACAACAGAGATAGAAAAATAACTAAGCATAAGACAACACCTTCTTTAATCCAAATTTTTGGTAAATATACGAATACCTCTTCTTAAGCTTATTCAATTAATTATTTGCAGAGGGAAAATCCATAATGAAATTAAATTTCAAGGAATATCAAATCATCAAACTCACGGAATCCACATAAATATACAAGTAATTATCATATCAAATTGTCATATAGAAATAAATTCAACAAACGGGAATTGAGGCATGCCAAATAGATGATTTAATAAATGCCAACAATTATCCAATTTACTACTCAATATTTCTAAGACTTTAACAAAATATATTTTGCATATATAAGCCCAAGTACGTACTCCTCGCGTACACGGCTTTTCACATTTTACAAATGGCACATAAGACTCGATGCCTATGGGGTAATTCCCCCACTCAAGGTTAGGCAAGATACTTACCTTTTTGAAGTTATGCCAATATTCCAAAATCACCTTCTTGCTTGAATTGACCTCCGGACAGCTCAAATCCATCCATATTAATTGTACCACTTCATTAACATTCACCGAAAATAATTCTGGATAATAAAACGTCGACTTAAAATTTATTCTAAAAAGTCAACAAAAGTCAACGCGGTGCTCGCCTCTCGGAAACCGACATAATTTTTATGAAATCCGAACACCCATTCTGATACGAGTTCAACCATACCAATTTTATCCAATTCCGATAACAACTCGACCTCCAAATCTTAAATTTTTATTTCTTGGAAGATTTTGCAAAAATTTGATTTCTTCCATTAAAATCCAAATTAAACGATGAATATAAATCATAGATTCATGAAATATAAACACTTTAGGATATAGAACACTTACCCCAACCAAGCTTGTGAAAAATCCCTCCAGAATCGCCTAAATTCGAGCAACAAAAATCCAAAACGAAAATAGCGAAATGACCATTTTTGGTCCTTAACATTCTGCCCAGTTTCCGCTTCTGCGGACATATTTTCGCATCTGCGGCCTTGCTTTTGCGAGCCAAAATGCGCACCTGCGCTGCCTCAGCTTCTGCGAGCAAAGTGGCCGCACCTGCGCCTGCGCTTCTGTGCAAATGTTGCCGCTTCTGCGGCCTTCTCCATCAACCTTGCCCAGCTCCCCTTAACTCGCTTCTGCGACAAGCACCTCGCTTCTGTGACCACGACATCGCAGAAGTGATTGCATCAGCTGTCCAGATTTTCCAGCATCTCCAAATGTCCAAAAATCAATCCGTTAACCATCAGAAATCCACCCGAGGCCCTCGAGACTTTAACTAAATATACCAACATGTTCCAAAATACAATACGGACTTAGTCGAGGCTTCAAACCACGTCAAACGACTCCGAAATTATGAATCACGCATCGAATCGAATTATGAGTTTTCAAATCTTTTAACTTCTATATTTTGTACCGAAACGTATCAAATTAATCCAGAATGACTTCAAATTTTGTACACAAGTCATAAATGATGTGTCACGACCCAAATTCTCAACCTGTCGTGATGACGCCTATCTCGATACTAGACAAGCCGACATTTTCAATAAAACACAATTTCTTTTAAGTTTGGAAATATAATATTTAAATACAATCCACAAACCTCTCAAATACCGATACAAAAACTCCCAAAACCTGGTGTCACAGAGTATATGAGCATCTAATTATGAATTCATGTCTGGAAAATACGGTCCATAACAGTCTGAGACCCGGGACCTCAACCAAACATACCATCAAGTCCTAAAACATCATACGAACTTAGTCGAACCTTCAAATCACCTCAAACAACACTAAAACCACGAATCATACCCCAATTCAAGCCAAATGAACATTGAAATTTTAAGTTTTCACAAACGACGCCGGAACCTTTCAAATCACGTCCGATTAACCTCAAATTTTGCACACAAGTCATAAATGACATAACGAAGGTATTCCAATTTTCAAAATCAGATTCCGACTCCGATATCAAAAATTCAACCCTCCGGTCAAACTTTCCAAAAATTTGACTTTCGCCATTTTAAGCCTAATTCCACTACAGACCTCCAAATAATTTTCTGGACACGCTCCTAAGTCCAAAATCACCATACGGAGCTATTGGAATTATCAGAATTCGAATACGAGATCGTTTGCACATAAGCCCACATCCGGTCAACTTTTCTAACTTAAATTTTTAATTATGAGACTAAGTGTCTCGTTTTATTCCGAATTCCTTCCGGACCCGAACCAACTAACCCGTTAAGTCATAAAACAATTGTAAAGTATAAATTGAGCAGTAAATGGGGGAACGGGGTTATAATACTCAAAACGACCGGCCGGGGCGTTACATTCTCCCCTCTTAAACAAACGTTTATCCTCGAACGGGTTTAGAATCATACCTGGAGTCTCAAATTGGTGTGGATATTTGTTCCGCATCTCCTGCTCAATCTCCCAAGTAGTTTCTCCGACTGGTTGGCCTATCCACTGTACCTTCACTGATGCTATGTTCTTTGACCTCAGCTTTCGAACCTGCCGGTCTAAAATAGCCATCGGCTCTACATCATAAGTCAAATTATTGTCCAGCTGTACTGTACTGAAATCCAGAATATGAGATAAATCCCCGACTTAATTTCGGAGCATGGATACATGGAACACTGGATGAACACCTGATAGACTAGGTAGCAAGGCAAGTTGATAAGCCACCTCTCCAATTTTCTTAAGTATCTCAAAAGGCCCAATATACCGAGGGCTCAACTTTTCCTTCTTCCCGAACCTCAACACACCCTTCATGGGTGAAATCTTGAGCAGAAACTTCTCCCCAACCATGTAAATAACATCACGAACCTTCCTGTCGGCATAACTCTTCTGTCTAGACCGTGCCGTGCGTAGCTTTTCCTGAATCACTTTGACCTTCTCTAAAGCATCCTAAACCAAGTCAGTACCCAATAGCCTAACCTTACCCGGCTCAAACCAACACACAAGGGACCGGCATCATCTCCCATACAAAGCCTCATACGGAGCCATCTGAATACTCGATTGGTAGTTGTTATTGAAAGCAAACTCCGCGAGTGACAAAAATTGATCCCAAGAACCCTCAAAATCAATGACACAAGCGCGTAGCATATCTTCTAATATCTGAATAGTTTGCTCGGACTGTGAAATTGTAATTTGAATATATAATTCAACCATAGAAATGACTCCAGTGGGTACCAATAATACCAGCATATGTCTAAACAGGATTTTTAATACGAGTGTCAGTTCAATTTTCCCTATCACGTAGAGAATGTATGGATATCAACAGATAATTCAACTACATAATTTCATGGAATTTGACCAAGTCACAATTCCTACGGTGCACGCCCGTCACCTAGCATGTGCGTCACCTCAAAACCAATCACATAACACATAATCCGAGGTTTCATACCCTCAGGACCAAATTTAAAACTGTTACTTACCTCAAGCCGTGTAATTCTTTATTCTGCAATGTCTTTTCCTCGTGAATTGGCCTCCAAACGCCTCGAATCTAGCCACAAATAATTTGATTCAATCAATAAAATTTATTGGAATTAATTCCATTAAAAATTCTAATTTTCCAACAAAATCAGAATTAACTCAAAAATCGCATATGGGGCCCATGTATCGGAATCCAACGAAACTCACAAAATCTGATAACTCATTCAATTACGAGTCCAACCATACTAGTTCCACTCAAATCCGACTTCGAATCGACATTCAAATCCCAAAAATTTATTTTATGAAATTTCTACAATTTTTCCCAAATTTCCATCTCAAAATACAAATTGGATGATGAAAACAATGATATATTCATGTATGTTAACTAAATCTGAGTTAGAATCACTTACCTAGATGAATTTCTTAAAACATCCACGAAAAATCATCACAAACCGAGCTCTCTAGGTCCCAAAAAATGAAATAATACCCTAGACCTCGGTTATATAGTACATTCTCTGAACTCACCATGTGCGGTCCGCACAATTCCAAGTGCGGCCGCACATCCCAGCTCCTACGGTTGCACAAAAATTGTGCGGCTGCACTCTCTTGGTGACTGTACTGCCAGACTTTAGTATATTGGCCATAACTCTCTATACATATGTCCAAATGATGGCTTCTTCGCCTTTATGGAAATTAGACACGAAGGGATACAACTTTCGTATTTAAATCATCTCAAAATTCCTCTTAGATCAAAAGATATAAGCTTCCGAAGTCGGACCAGCGAATTTGAGAGTTCCTGAGTGCGGCCGCACACAAAATTGTGCAGCCCGCACACTCCTCTGCGGCCGCACAATTTTCCTGAGGTCCGCACTTCCCTTTTGCCTCAGCACTCCCAAAATGTACGGTCCACACTTCCAAAGACCCCAGAACAACATTAGAGTGTCAAAAAGCCCGAACCCGTTCAAAACTCACCCCGAAACTCACCCGAGGCTCCCGGGACCTTAACCAAACATACCAACCAATCCTAAAATACCATACAAACTTAGTTGAGCCCTCAAATCACATCAAACAACTCTAAAATCACGAATCATCCTCCGATTCAAACTTAAAGAACTTGAAACTTCCAAATTCGACAACCGATGCCGAAACCAACCAAACCACATCCGATTGACCCCAAATTTTGCACACAAGTCAAAATCAACATTAAGGACCTACTCCAACTTTCAGAATCGGAATCTGACCCTGATATCAAAAATTTCACTACCGATCCAAAACTCCAAAAATTCGACTTTCGCCATTTCAAGTCTAAATGAGTTACAGACCTCCAAAACGCAATCCGGACACACTCCTTAGTCCAAAATCACCATACAGAGCTATTGGAATCATCAAAATTCTATTCCAGAGTGGTTTACACATAAGTCAATATCCGGTCAACTATTTCAACTCAAGCTTCCAACATGAAATTCATTCTTCCAAGCTAACTCCAAAATACCTTAAA
Organism: Nicotiana tomentosiformis; assembly: GCF_000390325.3. Lineage (NCBI taxonomy): Eukaryota > Viridiplantae > Streptophyta > Magnoliopsida > Solanales > Solanaceae > Nicotiana > Nicotiana tomentosiformis. The sequence continues at coordinate 5,775,192 of NC_090815.1, read as the reverse complement.
ACCAAAACCGACCATTCACACAAGTCATAATACCTCGTAGGAAGTTATTCAAGACTTCAAATAGTTGAAAGGAGTGTAAATGCTCAAAACGACCGGTCGGATCATTACAAAAGCTATTCATTTTTATTTATTTTTTCAAAATGCCATTTTCCAAGTTTTTGACATAAAGTGCTGCAATAAATTTCCTCAACATCAATATGCATATCCATGGCTCATGATATCATGGTTCAAGGTGTGTGGTTCATTTTTTCTCATTTTGGATTTATGAGTTGTTAAATTCAGATGCTACCTCGTTTTCTAACAAATCGTTTCCATAACCTCTTGTTGAGAAGGTAGTTAAGCTTATTTTAAGCATTTCACTAGGAAGATGAATGGTTAAAATTACTAATTAGTAGTTATGTTACTATTTGGCTATATATAATAGATTACAATAGTTCTTAAATAGAGCACTTCAAGATCACCACCGGTAAGTTCTTTCAAACAGGTGAGATGAAAAGAGTACTGGTCACAAAATCAACCCATTTTTTGTAACATGGGGTCCAAGTTTAAAACGTATATAAAATAAAATTTGGAGATTGGAAATGATGTAAATTCAAAAAAGTTTAATCTAATTATTTAAGAAAAATACATTAACTTTCACTTCTTCTTTTTTCAAAAGCAAAATAAAGGAGGAAAAGTTGAATTATGTTAGGTGTGTTAGATTAAGACTAGTTATTTGACTCATCTTGACCTAAGCAATCTTTAATTGGGTTGAATCATGACTCACTCATTGATTTGACTCATCTAAATTTGACCAACCCACTTATTTGTCACCTCTAGACCAAAAAACAAATTGTGTTAAACTTGAGATAACGCCATAACGGTATAGAGATTATCCAGTTCTGGAAAGTAATAGGTGTGATAATTAATTGCATAACATAACAGCAAAAGATCATTACATGTCCTTACACCCAGAGGCAGAAGTAAGATGGATTCTTTACCTTTAAACTGAATTTATTTCTTTCAACTCAAATTTTATTTACATATTAAAAATTTCAAATGTATACATATAATGAGAGACGAGTTCAAGATCTAGAGTCACTATTCAGTACGAGAAAAAATTATTTTAAATTGTTTTTTTTGTATATTCATCGAGCTGAAAGCAATGAATTCAGTTAAACTTACAAAGTCTTGCTAGATCTGCCGATGCATATAGCAAGATCATATTCATTTAACACATTAACTACATACTGACTCTAGATCGTGAATTCGCCTTTACTTACATCCAAAAAAAGGCGACAATGAGGTGAATAAGGAGAGTGTTTGAAGCAAGCTTAGAGTAAGATGAAGCACTTGAATATTGTTTCTTAGGATCACCACCAGCTTTCCGCCCTGTGAATCCCCGATAACCACCTCCTCCTCCTCGTCCTCCTCCTCCTACGCCACCTTTAATCGCCTCCACTGACGGTATAAACACGGTTGACATTAGTATAATAAGAACAAGAAAAACCTTAACTAGTACCATGATAATATTGTTGGTTCTTGGAAAAAAGCCTTTCTTGTTCTTCATCGCTATAAGATTTTGAAAGTAATTAAGACAGCAAAGAAGCAAATTGCTAGTGAATATAATTCCAGGCCAGCACAGATATGGCGCTTCAGAAGAATAAAAGATGTAAAATTAAAGGTGAGATCAAGAAAAGGAGGAAACAAATCAGACAGCAATATATGCGCTGCTATTATATAAAATAGTGTTTAAGTTGCTAGTTTAGTATAGTTTTTTTTTTGGTTATTATATGTATTTGAGTTTTCTTTTCCTTAATTAAACGAAAAGGTTATCACTATTTTTCTTTTTTTCTTAGAAGAAACACTACAAATCTATCATATCGGATTTTACTATCGATTGTTATGGTAATATGGACGTGATTTTTCCACCTTTAACCAAAGCTCTCATATACGAGCCTTAGAAATGCAAAAGCCTCTGGTAGGAAGCATTTTTCCCTTAATTGGATCCTACCCAGCGCGAATTTGAATTAATCCGGCAAGTAGACTCGGAATACCATATGGTTATACCAACAAAAATAGCATTTGGTTTTTGATTTATTAGATTAAAATGTTTGCAAATTTCTATAAATAAAGGCCATTTCATCTCTTTTGCTATCGGACAAAAATCCAGGATTAAAGAGTTTCAAATGAAAAAATAGAAAGTTAAATATTGGGGAAACAGTTCTATATGAATCTCTTTTTATGTGAATGTCATAAAGTTATTTACTGGGATTTCTTTGGGTTAATCTTTAATCTTGTCTCCTTAATTTCTTATTTCTTATTGTTTCTAATTTAATAGATTGTTCATATCCTTTCACTATTGTAGGTTCAATTAACCAATCACACCAATGTTTGTATCTTGACTTCACTCTATTTCTCTTAATTATTTTTGTCATCGTCAATAAGCTAGAGTGCATCAAGAAACTTAGGCAAATTTCTCGGACTTGATTGTAACACGTTATTTAATGGGTTTACGCAATACGAATTTAAAATTAATTAAACTAGTAAATATCAAATATGGTTACAATTTTTTTTTTCAAAAGAAAAACCACATGATCAGCAACCACATTTTGTACGACTTTTTTATACAGGCAGGGGCGGATCTTTAGTGTTAATTATGGGACACGAGAACTCATGGTCCCTCTGCCAAACTAGATATTTTATGTAAGTATTTTTTAGAATTGATCTAATATTATGTATTGACACTCATGGTAAGTATTTTTTAGAATGGATCTAATATTATGTATTGACACTCATGCTCTATATATATTGAATAGTGCATTTGGTTCAGTACTTAATTATTTACTCAAAGAAATAGGGATAAATTCCCATTAAACACTATTTTTCCTCCTTTATTTAGTAAATATTTACTAAAATGAAGTACCTGTTCATCAAAAATTATTAAATTTAAAATAACGATACGATACAATAGAAAAATTATCAATAATAGGAAATTATCAATAATGACTCTTTATTCTGATGCAAAAAAAAAAAAAAAACTAAAGGGCTGCTATTTTGGATTTAGTCACTCTAAAGGGTTGCTATTTAGGAATTAGTCAGTCCATCTTGAATTTCAGTTATTTAATTTATTTTTTCATGACAATAATGTCCTAAATTATCCTGAAGTTAAGATTTTTAATATAAATTTAAAGACAAAATAAGTACTAGCTAATCTCTAAATAACATCCCTGAGAATTGCTATCTGTGAACTTGCCCCTTGGCTGTCCATCCAATTGCTTAAACTAAAAATAGCCGGTGGATGTATAGTATATGCATAATTTATGTATTATATGTGTATAATTATATATATTCAATGTATAATCTATGTATATGGCTAGAAAAAATAAACAATAAATATGGCCGACTATTTGCGTAAAGATCTCATTTTCTTTCTCTTGAGAATAATGAAATATTGGGATTTTTCTCTCAACAACCCACATGAACCCTAAGCGTGTTTCATCGATTATCCTATAATCAGAACTTTATCATCGTCAGATACTGTTGTTTATGGATTTCTGTATCGACGATGTTTAAGAAGTTAGTAAATATTTAGTAGTGTAATTAACAACCTTTTTTTTACGGAGTAATTAAGCGAGTTTGTGAAAGAAAGTTTGAACAAGTTGCGGTTCGGTCATTGTGTTATAGTGTAAAAAATGAACAAGAATGGAATTGACAGGACTTGATCATAAGTGCTGCGTGCTATGAAAATCTGCCTTGCGTGCTTCAAAATTCTGGAGAAAAAAATCCGACCCAGCGTGGTTTAACAATTTGGCGAGAGGCTATTTCTTATAATCTTAATGGGGTCAAAATATAAATAAATGTTTTAAAAAAAATCATCTAGTATCATTATGCAAGTAACTATATAAGAATATAAATCCACCATAAAATTTCTGTTAAAATCACACGGTTGAGAAAATTCGAAAAATGGATACTTATACAAAACTGTATGTTGATCAACCACATAACTTTTTTTTTTTCGTTTGGTTACAAATCTCTATTTGAATTGCTTAATTTATTTTCCATCTGATCATTTCTTCCTCATGACTAATTCTAAGTCGAGTGATGAAAAACAACAATCACTACCTTTGTGTCTTTGCCAGTACACTTCTTCTAAACTTGAGTTTTTTTTTATAATAGTATTATCTTTATTTTGATAATAGAAAAATCCGAAGGTTAGTGGTGCTTGATTGGAAGCTCGAATGATAATAGACTTGTCGCTCTATCATTCTCAACTTAAATATCAGATTTTCATATGCACTTAAAAACTAGACTTTTATATATGATAGAATTTGAACTCGTGATGTATCTTGACCAGAGGCGGACCTATGTGTTGTAGTGCGGGGTTACCGGACCCTGTAAGTTTCGGTAGAAATCTTGTATATGTATATGTGTATACCTTGAAAATGATTAATTTAAATCACTTGACACCCTGAACACGAAAAGCCTTAAGGGGACTCTGATTGAGCAGAATGATGTGCCCCGTCGCATAAAAATCCTAAATCCGTCTCTGATCTTAACCCATACATCACGTGCTGACTGCTGCAATTGGTCTGTGGATTTTTGTTGCTCTCCGTGAGGCTTTTGGCCTAATAGATTTTGTGTTACCTCAATTCGAGTTAAAAGAAAAGTCTGATTCCTAATCCAAATCTAATTTTTTTAGTTAAGTTTGAAAGAAATGCAATTGCGGAAATCATATTGCTTTTTATAATGGAAACATCTTTTTTATCTTATGTGAAATTGATGAAAATATGAAACACCTGGAAATTGTAATGTTGGAAGACCAAAGCCTTGGGGCAAAACTTGAGTTTTATTTCCTTACTACTAAGAGTTGGATACATCTTTAACTTGTGGTGCCCAATTTTTCTTCAACCAATTTAAACAAAGTTATAATTGTGGCTCCAATAAGGTTAAGAAAATTATTATCAAGGGTTGTGATAGGATGAATAAGATCTCTTTACCTTTAACTTGAGGTTAGGGGTTCGAGCCTCAAAAACTAGTCTTGCATTGTCTTTATTGACCTCTTGCAAAAAGTACGAATGAAATCGTTTCAAAATGAAGAATTAACCCAAATAGCCGTCCATCAACTGCTTAAAACTAACCGGTGGAAGTATAATATATGCATAATTTATTCGTCTTTATATGTGTAATTGTGTATAGTCAATGTATAATCTATGTATATGGTTAAAAAAGGTAACAATGAATATGACCGATTAATATTTGTGTAAAAATCCCTTTCAAAATTAATAGGCTCACAATGTTAATATAGAGAGGTTTTTTTTTCCTTATGTATTCCAAGGAAGAGTTTATGTTCTGGATTATAGAGAGAGTTTTAGGTATTTGAAGTAAGATGACATGATTGTAGTAATTGCGTAGTTAATGTCTGATAGTGAAGATTTGGATTTTCTTGATTTCACCTATTTCCCTTCATTAAGATGACCTACAACATAGAACTCTGTATACCAAGTCAATATAGTAACTTGAAAAGTATAATATAATAACATATTATAATGGGTTAAGTTAACAGCTTGTTTGGATGGTTGTTGTTATGTATGGTTTCATAATGTATCGTATTGTATTGTATCGCTTTAATGTATATAATATTTGAATAGATTATACTGTTTACCGCCGTTTCATGATGTCATGCACTAATAATATGAAAAATAAACTTGCAATATTACAAAGAAAAAGTAAGCTACAAGCTAAAATTATTATATAAAAAGATATTCGGATAAAATAGGATTATTTAATAATATAAAAAGGCAAGATAAGAGGAAAAAAATAAGGTAATGACGTGATAATTGATCGTTACATAACGTGACACTTTTAGTGATTTAATCATAAGATATAATATAATTTAAGTAACAATCAAACAAATTTTATATTTAAAGTAGCAATACAATACAATAGGTAACAATCATCCAAACAAGCTGTAAATTATCTTTTTTTACATTAGCAATGTATAAAACTTAAACAAAGGTAATGCTTAAGAAAAAACAAAGTTGTTATGAAAACATATGCTAGTATATATACATCATGAACTTTAATTTATATATTCATTAATAATGTACAGAAAAAGTTATAAAATCAAATCACTTAAGATATACTTACTGCAATTAACTGTCTTTATAACCCGTACAATAGTTTAAATTACACCGATAATATAATATTTTCACACAATCTACATATATACTAATACAAACAATAACCACGGGACAGTAGCATTAATTTCGTCTATTTACTTTACAAAAGAATAACTATAATAAGAAAAAGTAATGTCTAATTGTAACCCTACTCCAAAATATATATTACACGCAAATTTTTAACTAATTTTCTAAAAGTTAAAAAAATGAAAAGTAAGCGAAAAAAGACATAGCAATGCAAGAAGAGTACCGTAACGAACTAGATCCACTGCGTTTCGCCGGGTGACCATGTGATAACGGCCGCCACCCCTCGCTTCCGCCGCCACTGCCACGACGGCCTCCTCTAGACCTGCCACCACCACCCCTTGCTCTGCCACCACCACGGCTACCACCACCGCCACCGCCACGGATACCACCGCCACCTCTTGCTCCGCCGCCGCTTGAAGAAGCAACTGCTGATGTTAAGAGGAGACAAATAATAGAAAGGACTAGAAATATTTTTACGAGGTTCTTCATTAGGCAAATACGGAGTAATGAGTTTGTAAGCTAATTGAAAAAGAAATAAGAATTTGCCCAAGTCTTGTGGTTTTATGTATATTTATTTGTAGACAGGTGCTAAAAGAAAAAACAAATTACTCCAAAGGACGGAATAGGGGTCTCGCCTTTTACGTATAAAAGAAATGCAAGTAATTAACAAGAAATGCAGGCTCTTGTTTATATGCGCGGTTCGGACCATAAGGGTCTACTGCATGCAATTTTATCTGCATTTCTTCGAGAGGCTGTTTTCACGGCTCGAACCCGTGACCTCCGGATTACATAAGAACAATTTTACCCGTTGCGTCAAGACTCCTTCAGATTCAAGTAACTAGTACTCCATAAAACTCTGCAATTTGATTTGGCTTCTCTTTATTTTTTGTTGAAAATTAATTTAAAATTATTATAGAAAACTAAAATTATTTAGGTTTCAGTATTTGCGAATTTATCTAATTCATATATGTTTAATTAAAATTTGTAGTCAAATTAATATAAATAGTGATTTTCCTATTTTTACTTAAAATAAAATTTGTTCTATACAGTCATCCATGTATTTAGCTTGTTCAAAAAAGAAGGTTCTCACTGTAGCCCCACTGTAACCAAGAAATGTTGACCACAACGGAGCATCTTTAACAAGTGTTTCACTTCCCTCACTTTTGCTACCTCAAAAGTTGTCTGCCCACCACGTTTTTTTGCTCGGTTGATTCTGAACGTGAAGGGGGCGGCACCTCCAGTATGGCTGCCTTGTCTAACCATCTGCACACAAAACAATTATATGTTATAAGACAGATGATTCACATACGTTTGAGTCTGTAGATATCGGATATCATATGGTTATACAAAAATTAAGGACGTACTATTGTATCTGTACCAACTAGTCAATGGGGAGTTATGTTTAGGTACGTATACATTATAATGTACCTGAGGAATGCAATGCGAGGAAGAATTTCTGTATCGGTAGTGTCATTCTTGAACAGCTGATGATGAGAGACTGGGTAATTCAGATGCCTCTTTGATATTGTCGCTTTAACAATCTTAAAGACATAACGAAGAGAGCTCCTTGATGGTTTCTTGCGTTCATAAAATTGGAAGCCCAACAAGAATAAAGCAACTCCCCCACCATTGCAAATGTAGATGTCTTGTAATCCACTCCCACTCTTGATTTGAGAGGAATGCAGCCAAAAATATACCTATAATCCAGTTGCATCTCCAGCTAAACTTCGTCGTATTTCTATCCTTATTTTTTCGTGGTCCTCTTCACGAAATGGTTCACTTAATGATTTCCGTAATAGTATACGTGCAGCCCAGTAAACTATCCAGCTAACTTTTGGATTTGCTCCTGAAAGGTGTTCGAGCTTAGATTACTTCATGTTCTTCCGAAGTTGGTCAACAAGGAATGCTTTCAAAGAAGTATCTCGGCCAGTCTTATTGAAAGCTAATAGCACCAGTGCCAAAACAATATTTTAATATTTAGGCGTCGGGCCTCATACCATAGCATACCCAGTCCCTGCTCAGAGAGAAAAAAATTAATTTTACTAAAAAGGGTTTTATGGATGATAATGATGATGAAGATGATGACGACGAGGATTGGGGGCGTGCATTATTTGGATAAACTCAAAATTCGAACTGAAATCCAATCCGAATAAGTAATTATTTTGGATTTTCGGATAGATTGGATTTCGGATTTGGAACTTCAAAATTTTTAATATTCGAAATACGAAAATCTTATAATCTTATATTTTTAGCCCTACTCGACTACCCATCAGACATTAGCGCATTACTCATATGCTCAATCTAATAAGTTCAATATTTATTACTTATTAGATATTATCCCATATATCCAGTACTAATTACCACGTCCAATATGCTTGGACTTGTTAATTTCCAAGATGACTTAGGCCGCATTTGTTTGCACTTAATGGATGCCTGAATTTTAATCATTCAAATCTTAATTATTAAGTGTATTTTTTTTACTTCACAATCACTTAATGGGTCTGAATAGATTTGTATGATTAAGATCTATAACAAAGACTTAATTTCATCAAGATGCTATCATCCACATTCATTACTAGCTGCCGCCACTGCCTACCATTATAACCTACCACCATAGCCGCCACCACTACCACCACCCACCATCATTATATTCAACCATAACCACACACTCACCCACCTCAACTACCACCACCAACCACCTCACCACCATCAATAACCATAGTCGTCACCTTTTACCATTATGAACTACAACTATCCATCATCATCTTCATCAATCACAACTGCAACCACCATCATCACCCACCATTATTAACTATCACCACCAACCATCACTATCTTCAACCATAATCGTTATCGCTACCAATCACCACTAGTTATTACCTAGAACCACCTCCATCAACCAAAATTACCACCAACCACCGCTCTAGTCGGCACTCACAAGCAACTTTGTTAGCACTCAAAATTAATAATGTGTATATATATATATATATATATATATATATATATATATATATATATATATATATATATATATATATATACACACTATTAATAGAGTATTAGATTAATTAGTATTTTATTTTAATTTATATTTATTAATTTTTAAATAAAAATAAATTCTATATATTCAGATGTTTAAAAAACAAACAATCTTGATAATTTAGTATTCAGATCTTAAAACACATCTTAATATTTAGGTGTGTATTCAGATTCAAATGTCTTAATCTTAATACACATCTTAATATTCAAATATGTATTCAAATTCAGACGTCTTAATCTTAAAAAAATAGACCTTAGTAGGGGGTTCAGCATCTTTGTCTGAATAACATGTTCAATTGCCTCAAATTTTGGAAACTGGCATATGATTCTCCAATAAGAGTGAAAACATTTTCTCTTTGCTGCTGCCTTTTCATTTTGTACTCCGGCCTCAGTTGGAACTAGTAGAATTTTGGTAGGCTTGTAGGATGGATAAGGATTTTGTAGAGCTGACGCACACCATTGCAGATAAGGAGGAGGTTGGGCATATAATTGCACGTTGTGAACATGGTACTGGAGAGGTCGAATTGAGTATTGTAGGGGGTGGATAAGGGTTTTTTGGGCATCATGCTCTTTGACATGGTATTATATGGATTGACTCGCCAGAATGTCACAACCAACCACCTTTTTTTTTATAATGACAAAAATAACAAAAAGGAGCAAAACATAGTCAATGTGTTAGCGTTAAGCAAAACATAGTCAATGTTTTAGCGTTAAGGCATTTAACTTATAGTAATATCACATAACATGCAATGCATCTAAGAACAATTAACGGTTCTAGAACGACTTTGAGGGTCACAAGGTCATTTGGCATCATCCCAATTTATGCTCGTTCTGGCCTTCCTCATTCTCTCCTTCCTAGCACCCCTTGGTTCACTTATTTTCTTTCCTATTTTTCATTTTTATTATCACTCATTTCTTTCTAATTGTCTTTCTTTTTTTTCTTTTTATTTATTGTATCTTATTGCTCTATTTGAAAATGATTCGATCGAACTCGACGTAAATTATGTATGTATCATGTTATATATGAAAGAGATCTTGGGTTATTTGAAAGAAGTGTTGAATAAAGTAAAGTAAAAAAATAATAAGTTTTTTGGATGTTTAATTTATATACTCTTTTTTCTTTCATTTCTCAATTACAAAGTAAAGTATGAGTAAAAAACTCAACAGAGTCAATTGAACTTGACAATCTCTAACAACATTTTAACGACTGACTCAAACCAAAGACTATGGGGACTCAAACTAGAACATCACAAAGATGCACGCCAGCTTAAAAATAAAATAATTAGTATAAGAAACATATAGATAAAGTCTCGTCAAACTGCTCTGCTTTTGTCCTGGCTGCGACGGTCTTGGCACGTCTACCAAGCGCAAACTTTGAAGCATACCCTACAAAGATGCTTTAATGCCAGGAACAAGGGTCAAGGCATGTGAACCTGCTTTCGGAAGGCTGACTCTGAAAAGGTATTAGCAATGCTACTGCACATTTGCCACCAAACCTACCAGTTGTGACCTGATCAGCAACTCAATTCTAACTCTAGACTCTGGATCATCAATCTGTCGTTAATCGTTCGTCTGAGCATCTCTACTCTGGAATCGAATTCAATCAAATAAAGTACTCATAGGTGCACTCATGCCTAAGAAGGTCCTTTATCAAAGTATCCTTTAATTCCATTTTTCTTTGCGTTCTTCCAATATTGCACGTATTTGATATCATCAGGTAGTTGAAACTTTTTATGTTCTCTTGAAGATCCAATACAGGTGAAATTTCCTATCTTCTAACCAACAACCGTATCACTCTATCTGGCGTGTATGGTCTAATGCGCTTGAGCCCAATCAAAACTAGGAGATCCTCCATATGATATCCTACCAAAATGGTGTCCGGATGAAGACAACGGTAAGTACAGAGAATATTCTCACTCATCTGTGATCCTAAAAATGCAATCCAATCCTCAACACCTACATGCAATACAAATTTAGGAACCTTCATCCTATGCTTAATAATTCACCTGATCATATATGGCACAGTCAATTGCGTAAAGTAGTAAAGCAAGGTATAAGTGCTCTATCATCCACAGTTGCAACAAATGTTTACTCTCTTCAAAAAACCCGATGCCACTCCTAACCTCACTAAGAGGCCGATACAATTCGGCTCAAATCATTGGCACAATAGTGATATTCTTGCCACGCTCCTCATGAAATAGCTCTGTCATTACTGACCCCAAACGAGTACTAATATGCCTTTCGTCCTAAGGGAACACTAAGGTACCCAAAAGAGCGAGACTAAAGGCCTCGAGACAACATTTTTCCCAAGCGGTCTAGTTTGAGCTGAACTCGTCCCAAAAGATATCAAATCATTCGAATGTGCATATCTAGCGAATAAGTACTTTGAAGATATCCATGACTCTTTAAGACACCTCAGATGCCCATTATCCTTAAGACCTAGATCCTTAAAAAATTGTTTGCCGGTATGGGCTCTAGGAAGAACCATTTCGTTGCCCAGATACAGCAGCCGCATAAGACCAGATAATCCTAAAAAAGTAGGTATTATCATAATCTCCTAACCTGAAGACCATATAGTGTGGATTCCAATATGCCAACATCACTTCTATTAGATCCAGACTGAGTGTGACGTGCAAAAGTGAGGTGAGAGTGCCCAATTTACGCATTAACACATGCTACTATAAAGGTGTGAACATATGCCACCACTTAATTAACTTTTTAGGAACCTTGACCACCATCAGTACTTTAGAGTGAATTAGCGAGTTCATATCTGATAAGAGTAATGAGGTCAAATAGAGTTAGTGACTCAAGACGCTATGTGCGATCATTATTGTCCTCGGTGCGATGAATGTATTCACGTCCTGGGATAAGACAAGGGTGGGCACGACCTTTGAAAGTGAGATATGAGGTTCTAAATGACTTCAAGATCCACAACATTTTCAGTTAGACACATGCAAAACATCTTTAAGGCTATTTTTTGCAAAATGACCTAGGTGGCCAAAAGTGGCTAGAAGTACAAACTCAATTAGGATGATCTCTAAAATAGAAAAACACCTCACTAGGGCTTACATCTCTTCAAACTACCAAGATTACTTTACAAAAATGATCCCATTTTGCAAAAATAGCCAATATGGTCAAAAGTGGCTAGGGATGCAAATTCAGCAAAGGTGGACTTAAAAACAATTAGACATCTAGTAGTGGACTCAAGACTCCCAAGACATGGATCAACTTGTTACTTTTGCGAAAATAGTCTTATTTTGCAAAAATATCTAATATGGTCAATCATGGCTTGACATGCAAGACTCGACTAAAATTTCCCTAAAAAAAGGCCCTTGAGACTCACCTTTGAAGACGAAAAAAAACTTAACCAGGTTGCCTACGTATCCTATCCCAAGGAACGAAAATCAGGTATGCGTTGTTCGTTTAGATTGTGAAGCTAGAAACTGGCTTGAAAATTTATTCTGTCTTTTATGGTATAAAAAGTGCAAAATCATTTTGAGATTTTATCTTTTGAGACTTGAAGAGAAAGTGTTTTAAGCAAATGGTGAAAAACACTTTAATGGGTCCCTCTTTTATTTTTTCCGCTTCTCTTTTTTCTTTCCTAACCCTGTCCCTAGGCATTAGTCCACCAAATGACTATGTTACCCTAAAAATGCAACAATTAGCATATAGAGATAATTTAATGTCTTTTGGGCCAAAGGACTATAAGGCTCCGTAAAAATTTCCCTAGAATCCCGAGTTTCGTGGTGCCGAGGTAGGCCAATGTGTTCGAAGGTAGCACAGACTTCTTGGGTCGTGCAATACATTGGAGATTTGGAAGAATAATTTTTGTAGAACATGGCATTTCTGCAGTCCATTATGTAGCGGAATAACTACTCCGCGGACCGCAAATTCGCCATAGAGTGAAAACGGAACAAAGCCAATTTTGGAGGTCGTTTTGCGGTCAAATATGAGACCGCATAATCATTTTGCGGGCCGCACATCCATCGCAGATTCAGTATAAAAAAATTTCGGAGGGTGACTTTTGCGGCGCATTATGTGACCGCATAACTGTTCTCACGGCTGTACTTGCACACTTCAAGGTACCCATCAAGAAATGGAAAGTTGGTACAAACAAGGATTATTTTGGGGCAAACACTCTAACTGCTTGTGACTATGAAGTCCAAACCTCTCCCAAAGAACCTGGTTCATCCAAAAAGGTTCCTGTGAACAGCAAAGTGCGAGCCTTGGTGCAAGAAAATTAGGTTAAGGATGTTGAAATTGATAGGGGTAAAGAAGAGGTTGGCGAAAGTGGAGACTGAGAGAGATGCTATCAGAGCTAAGCTGGCAAAAGAAAAGGAGAAGAATGATGGCATTCTTCAGGATATGCTGAAACTGCTTGAAGCCAAAAACCAAGAACCTTGTCCTTCCCAGCCTTAAGCCTTCCTGGCCTAGTGTAGATCAACCAGTGACCCATTTCGGGATTTGTTTTTGCTTCTTTTGCTCATGATCCAGTATTTTTATTTCTTTTTATGCTTTGTGGTACGATTTTATCAATCAATGAAATTCACTGCTTTTGCTCTAACTGTTTGTTGATATTTCTTAGATGGTTAATATCCTTAGATTTATCGATAATATTTGACTCCATGATTGCATTTGAAGTAGCCCTAGTGGCCATGAGATTTCTATTAAAATCTGATTATCTAACATTATTATGTAACTTTTTGATGATGCCAAAAGGGGGAATTAAATTGTGCTTTTACTTTAGACTGTGGTGTTTATAACATAATGAACCTCGTCCTTGGTGATAAGTGGACTTAAAAAAAGTAAAATATTTTAACATTGTGTTGATGTTGAGCTGAATCGAAACATGGCCTACGCTTATGAAAAACACATAGTTTGTCATCATCAAAAAAAGAGAATTTGTTGGCCCAAGTGAAGTTTGTTTTGAAATTTGACAAAGGAACTGAGGCATGAACCAGGTCCATCCCATGTGTACACAGACACGAGTAGATTCGAGCATAAGGGATGCACGTGAAAGAGATAAGCTTAACTTGTTATATTTGATATCTCCTTATCGAAAAGGTTGCGTAATTGATAGGGAGAAGGACTCCTTACTCAAAGAGAACACTATCCAAGATAAGGGAGGAGTTAGAAGTTGTGGATAACTAGAACTCTTCCACCAAGGAAGAGTAGCATTAGAACTCTAGTTATTTCTCATTCTACTAACTCTATATATTGCAGGATGTTCTCATTCTACAGGTATGCACAAACGCTAAAGTTAAACGTGAGTTGAGAGAAAAATAGCAAGGAATTTTACAAACAATTCTTGTGTAATTCAAGTGTGCGAACCTGAAGCTACATGAACCAGATAGAAGAACCAGTTCCAAGTGTTTGTCTTTTATTCAAGTTTCATTGTAGTAGGTGATTTTCAAATTGTACATTTCAGCTTTATCTAGAAATAATTGTATTAGGTACTCTAAGTATTCAAGGTAGAGTTAACTTGAAGTTGTCGCAACAGTTAGAGGCTGGTTGTCACAATGGGATTGGAGTTAATCCTTAGGTTTACAAAGAGTTTTGAAAATGCTGTTTTGGCTCATTGATTTAGTGAAGTGTTAGAAAAAATCCTATTGAGTAGTACGTCGTGGTTTTTTCACCTTTTGAGCCGGGTATTTTTCACGTAAAACTCCTTGTATTCTTTACTTTCTGCATTATTTATTCCGCAACTGTAATGTAAGGAACGCATATAAGAACTAGGTCTTTCGATAATCCAGTGCACGCGAAAATCAGACACCACACAAATCACCCCTCTTGTGTGGCATTGACGTATAAAATATCAGGAAGACAAACCATCATAGGCATTCATGGACAGAGCAGCAACTGGTAATATCATCCTCCCGTCTGTGAGACGAGTCGCCAAAACTGCAAGCATCCCGTACTCCACTAATCCGTGCACGGTCACCAATCCTAAGATGGTCACCCATCTTGTGTACTTTTTCATAGCCATTATATTGTTAGTGAAAAATATTCGCCTTCTTCTGGCTTGGTTGTTGCCTTTATAAGTTATAACTATAAGCTTTGACACGAATTACATATAACATTGGTTCTTTACTACTATATAGGAGAGCCTTGGAAGCAGCTGAAGGCCTTCTTTCGAAATTTCAAGATTTTGGTGAATCAATATTGTTGTACTCTTTCTCAACACAGTATAACGCTATTTTTTGCTCAATTCTACGGATACGCATGAGAATCTGACAGAATAAGTGGGCCCAAATAGCATGCATGCTCATACGTAAAGTAGCCATTCACAAAGTGAACCTCCGTGAGTGTTCATGATTAGGTTTGGGTCATTTTTCCCGAAAAACAAACCAAATTAAGTCGGTTTTTTAAATATTGGAATCAAACCAATTAAGTCAGTTTTTTATCGATTCGATTTTTGTCGGTTTTTCGATTTTTTCGGTTATTCATCGCTTTTTTTATTAAATATGAGACATACACTACCAAACGCATATTCCGGCGACTATATTTTCAACGTAACACTATCAAATCAATTGCTTTTTGAGAAATTTATCATTTACCAAGATATATTGATGATAATTGAATCAAATAGTGATAAATAATTAAAGTACTAAATTAAAAATCGATTATTTTTAACATGAAATAAATTCTTGTACTTAGCAAAAGAAAACTACCAATCAAACTAGAATGTAAAGGCAAATAATTAGATTATTATAATAGCAAAAAATTAGACTAAAAATATAAATGACTAATATGTACCATAAAAGTTTACAAACTTTATATAAAAATACACATACATACATATATATATATATATATATATATATATATATATATATATATATATATTTATATTTAAATAGCTAATTTTATAGTCGGTCTAGTTCGGATTTTTTGGTTATTTTTTATTAAAACCAAAATCAAACCAAATTTGATCGGTTTTTAAAATTCGAAATCAATACCAAACTAAACCTAAAAAGTATCGATTTTTTTGGTCGATTTGGTTCGATTCTTTGGTTTTTTATGAACACCCGCACTCCGTAGTAGCAAAAAGGAAAAAACCCTCTGACCTGTGGGACCTCCTTAGTAATTTTATCTACCGCTTTTCCTCAACTTGTTCTTTCATCGAATAAAATACCATGCCAATTATTTTTCCTAAGAGTCCGTTTGGATGAGCTTATTTTAAGTGGCTTTTACGCATAAGCCATAAGTTAGAAATTCTAACTTTTGGCTTCTTTTTTTTTTTGGTCATTTTAACTTAAAAACAAGTGCTTAAAAGTACTTTTTTACATTATCCAAACACTATAAAATAACTTAAAAGATATTTTGGCTTAAAAGTATAAGCCGATCCAAACGGGCTCTAAATTTGATAGCTCACGTGCAACATGACTTTATAAAATAACATACATTTATTTTAGTATTAATTAGAAAAACTTTGATCTTTACTTTTATAAATAATAGTTAAGACTTAGGATTAAAATATTAACTCAAAGGATACGGCCTAAGTCTTGTGTTAGTCCAAACATTTTGGGCTTTTAAGAGAGATAAGTTTGTAAAAATTGCATGAGACATCTTATTTGGTCACCTCCATTTAATCTATATCCATATTTTTAAAATTATTTAACCTATACCCCTAATTTTGACAACTTCAGATCCTGCACTACAAATTGAAGAACTTCAGACTAATTTGTCTGAAGTTTGCACTACAAACTGAAGAATTTCAGACTAATTTGTCTGAAATTTGTACCCCAACACAAAGTACGTAAATAATAAAATAAGAGTGTATTGTCAAAACTCGAAGAAGCATCAACTGAAGTTTGGAACTGCAAAGCCAAACTTCAGACATTACCAAGTTAAATTTTGTCTGAAGTTTGCAACTATCATGCCAGGAAAAATTATCTAAAGTTCAAATATAACAAGCTGATTTTGTCTGAAATTTTCACTACAAACTGAAAAACTTCAGACTAATTTGTCTGAAGTTTGCACTACGAACTAAATTTTTTTTGATTGCTTTTGCAAGTCAAGCCAAATTTCAGACAAAAATATCTAAATTTTTACTTTGATAAGGTCACACTTCAGGTAAAAAATTCTGAAGTTCAAACTTCAGACATAAATTCTTGCTACTTCAGGCCCCGTATGTCTGAAATTACCCGAAAAATAGGTACGCTAGCAATTATTTTTGCAAAGCGGGTATAAGTTAAATTGTGACCAAAAAACTAGGTATAGATGCAAATCCCCCGATAAGTTTGCCAAAAAAGAAGAAGTTAGGACTCGCTTTCCTATAGTCTATTGAGAAAAAACTTGTAGTGATGGCAATGGGGCGGGGCGGGCAAGGCGGGGCAAGCCTTGACCTACTAACATTTGACCCCGCCCCGCTAATCCCCCTACGCCCTGTGCGGTTTCTTTTTCTTTCTTTTTTTCTTTTTTTTTCTCTTTTGCAGTATTCTAAAATAATATTTTTTTAACTTTTTCAATTTTTATTTGAACGTTATATAATGAAAGAACCAATTTGGACTTGGCATGAAAATGCAAGGTTGGATTCTACCCCATTTTCCTCATCGAAATTAAATTTGTGATATCATGAATCAAGGATAAATTTCAAGGAAACAAAAAGAGGGGCTCATAAAATATACTAGTAGTATATGAGTAAAAAGTAAAGGGGGAGAATCGGTCAAAAGTATTTCTTAGTGTACGTTACTTTATGGTCCATTTTCCCTCCTCTATATTTGTTTTTTGTTCTTTTAACCAAGTCATCGAATTACACAACACAATAACAGCTGTGGTGGCAACCTCTTCTCTTTTTGTTGTGGGGTTAAGGCTGGGGGAGGGGGTGGTATACATGTTGCCATTCTTTTATTAGTACGAGAAAATCCACACCTCTTTATCAGCCATAGCGTTCTTAAATTCCCGCAAGTATTAGATTTGGTCTAATATTACCCCCCATTCACCTATTGGGATAAATATATCCTCCCCGTTAAGGTTTTGGCTCACACATGCCCTTTAAATTAACAACTCATTTCTGATTAAAAATTAAAATTATTTTTAATGACGTGATTTTATCCTATTGGTTGATTTAAAACCCACTCCAAATATGTCCAACCCACCCACCCGTTTGAGACCGACCCGACCCAACTCCTACATTACCCACTAAACCATATAACCCATCAGCCAAATACACTAATACTCCCCCATATGACTGATAGTCCTCTCAAAATTAGGGTTCTTGTTGTTGTTCTTCTTCCCTCTCTCAAATCTGAAAATCAGAGTTCTTACATCTTCTCCATCTTGTTTTAGCTTCAAAATGACTGAGTCTTCTTCTGCTTCTTCCGAAATTCATACGACTGATACTCCCATCTCTGAAAATTAAGGTTCTTTTTGTTCTTCCCTCACCCAAATCTGAAAATCAGAGTTCTTACATCTTCTCCATCTTGTATTAGCTTCAAAATGTCTGAATCTTCTTTTGCTTCATCCCGTGACCAAAGTGAGAACCGTACATGTTATTGTAGATTGATTGCCAACTAATTTACTGGTACGACACTTTTGAATGGTGTGCTAGGCACATTGAAGCTAATTGGAGCAAAATCTGGAGAGGTATAAAGATGAAAACGTTAATGTGGTGGTGTGCTTGGAGTACCTATGAAGAAGAATTCAAAGATCAGTTGAAGACTCTGGGTGATATTCATGAAGATGCTGCTAGGAAACTATTACACTGCCCTCCTCAAAACTGGTGTAGGTCTTACTTTGACACTACATACAAGAACCAGATGGTTGACAATAACTTTACCGAATCATTCAACAAATGGATTCTTGAAGCAAGAACTAAACCTATAATCAAGATGTTGGAAGACATTAGATTAAAGGTAATTTTTTTTCTTATGTTAAATTTTTTATAATTTTTTATTACTATACTATGATCTTCCTTTTTATGGTAGGTAATGAATTTGTTGAAGAACCATGAGGAGGAATGCAGGAATTGGAAGGAAGAAATTAGCCCATATGCTATGGAGCTTTACCATGATTACAGAGTGATTGCATTAGAGTGTAAAGTTGTCTTTAATGGAGATTATGGATATGAAGTGGTTGAGGGTAAAGATAAGCATACAGTGAACCTAGAATTGAAGAAATGTACTTGCAGGCATGGAATTTGACAGGAATACCATGTCCTCATGCTATCAAATCTTTAATGCACGGCAAAGAAGATCCATCAAACGAGGTGCATTGGTGGTATTCAAAGAAAGCTTATATGTTGGCATACATGCATAAGTTACAGCCAGTGAGAGGCGAGAAATTTTGGAAAGTTGAGTCACAACATGCAATAGAGCCACCAGAAATACATAAAATGGTGGGTAGACCAAAGGTAAAGAGAAAAAGAGAAAAAGATGAGGCTAGAAAAAGGGAGGGGGTCTGGTCAGCTTCAAAAAAAGGACTTATAATGACATGTGGGTTCTATGGTACAACAGGCCACAACAAAAGAAAATACCCTTTGGTAATAATTTTTTCACATATTTTCTTACCTAACAACAAATTTTAATTTATAAACACCATTTAATGAACAACTCTTACATGCTAATGGTGAAGGAACCTCCGGACAGTACAAGATGTGCCCTTAATGGCACCACAAGACAGTCAAATTTCAGAATTTTTTTTCATGCCTACTCCTGGAGTGAGTCAATGTGATGGACCTTCAAACATAGCTCAAAGGAAGGTATCTGTTGCACCTTCAATAATAGTTGATAATGAATATGAGCGTGAAGATGAAAATGAAGATGAAGATGAAGAGCCGAATGTGATGCCTAAGGTGATATCTGAAGCTAAGACTAGGCTTGAACAAAGAAAGTTGCATCAAGAACCTATTGGTACTAGGAATATTGGCTTCAAAAGAAATGTAGATGATGTTAACGTGCCTACTAATCTGTCTTATTCATCAAAGAAGCTCACTTGGAGAGGCAAATCAGTTATGTCCGCAAATCAGTTGGTAGCAGAAAAGGAAAAAAAATTGGAAAACTAAAGACTAAAAAGGACAAGCATTAGAGTAGTTTGTGTAGTTAAATGACTTTTGTGTAATTTGACTGTTATGTACTGATTAATTCAGACCTTGTTTTTGTTGTTTAAGTGGTGAATTAGTTGTGTAATGACTGTTTTGGTTATTACAATCATTATTGTGTAATGACCGTAAAGTGTAATGACTGTTATGTGTAGTCATTTCTAGTAAAATATTGAAAATGTTAAGTGTAATGACTTAAGTTCGGTGTAATGGCTGTAAAGTTCAAATATTAAAACTGTTAAGTGTAATTCTGGTAAACTACAGTGTAATGAGTATCATTGCTAGTATTTTCTTGCTAGTAGGTTACAAAATGTCGCATGCGGTAGTTCTGATATTCAGTAGCAGAACGAGGAATGCACTTGCTTAGACACTGCACATAACAAGAATTATTGTTGTTTGGTATAGTACCAGATTGATTTTAATAACCACCCCAACAAGAATAAGGGTTGTTTGCACTAACATTATGCATTTATTTTCCTACTACAATCAACACCATCAAAAGGGTAACAAAAACATGTATTCTCTCCCTTGCCACTTTTGTGTTGTTTGAATTTATTTATTGTAAATTGTGAACCATTCTATTAGACCAACAAAATAAACCAACAGAAATCTTAACAAACAAAATAGACCAACAACCCTTACATACTTAACAAACATCAGTTTCCTCTCATCAACTTATGCAGATTTTTTATATTTGACAATCAAAACAACCAATCTAAACAATTAAAATATACGTATTTCCTTCATTTAACAACCAAAAACAAACTAGTTTAAACAACTAATATCAGCAGATTTTCATCATTAATACAACCAGACCATCATTTTGCCATCAACGCAAAAATACACAGATATGTTGGAACTTTTCATCATCAACGCAAAACATTAGAGGTCACCAACTTCAATACATCATTGTGCCAGCTACAAAAACAACAAAAATAGCCCATGACCATATCGCAAATCTTTTTCATCGCTTCGATTTCTGCTCCAAGTTTGAAACTTTCTCTTCTAAGGATACGTTATTCAAATCTGCAGCTTTACTCCCAACCATATCATCCACTGTCTTCCTCAGCTTGTTCATTTCCAGATGAAGGGCATTCAACGAATTTCTTTGCTTATGGATAAATATTGACACATGAGGTGGAAGTTCTTCATCGCGCCATTCCCAATATCGACAACCATTAGTCTCATAACGACAATATTTGTAGAATCTATGACCACCATTCAAAGGTGTCGTAGCAGTAAATTGGTTGGCAATCAATCCACAATAACATGTACGGTTCTCACTTTGGTCACGGGATGACATTTTAAAGCTAAAACAAGATGGAGAAGATGTAAGAACTCTGATTTTTAGATTTGGGAGAGGGAAGAACAAAAAGAACCTTAATTTTCAGAGAGGGGAGTATCAGTCGTATGAATTTCGGAAGAAGCAGAAGAAGACTCAGTCATTTTGAAGCTAAAACAAGATGGAGAAGATGTAAGAACTCTAATTTTCAGATTTGAGAGAGGGAAGAAGAAGAACAACAAGAACTCTAATTTTGAGAGGACTATCAGTCATATGGGGGAGTATTAGTGTATTTGGCTGATGAGTTATATGGTTTAGTAGGTAATGTAGGAGTTGGATCGGGTCGGTCTCAAACGGGTGGGTGGGTTGAACATATTTGGGGTGGGTTTTAAATCAACCAATAGGATAAAGCCATGTCATTAAAAATAATTTTGATTTTTAATCTGAAATGGATTGTTAACTTAAAGGGCATGTGTGAGCCAAAACCTTAACGGGGAGGATATATTTAGCCCAATAGATATATAAGGGGCAATATTAGACCAAATCTAATACTTCAGGGGCAAAGCTAACCCTTTTCCGTTGAAAAAATCCAATCTTTCTCTTTCCTCTTAAGAGGGAAACTATATTCCAAAATAAAGTTTTCCCTGCCTGTCATGCCTCATTAAATTTTAAAAACAAATTAGCCCTGCCCTACCCTATCCTATTTAGTGTCTATACAGGCCCGCCCTGCCTTGCCCTGCTCTGTCCCATTTAGTGTTTACCCTGGCCCGCCTTGCGCTGCCCTGTCCAATTGGCATTCTTAAAAACTTGATTATGTTTCCTCCGTTTTGATTTGTCCATTTTTTTCCTAATGTTTTTCTGTACCCTAAAAGTGCATGGTGTAA
The DNA here is from genome assembly GCF_000390325.3 of Nicotiana tomentosiformis. Taxonomy (NCBI): domain Eukaryota; kingdom Viridiplantae; phylum Streptophyta; class Magnoliopsida; order Solanales; family Solanaceae; genus Nicotiana; species Nicotiana tomentosiformis. The sequence goes on along the minus strand of NC_090815.1, from coordinate 5,752,758 downwards.
ATAGTGAATCTAAAGAGAAAATGAAAATTTTATGATATCTTTTTCATAGTTTATCTTTTTGGTTTTTAAAGGAGTAATGTTTTTTTATGAAATTTGCTATTTTGAGAAATAGTATGAGGGAGTCAGGTGAAAATTCATCTGACATTAGAAAAAGGCAGGCATTGCTTAATCATTACTCTAAATCACATTAACATCATAGTTTTTGGCACCGCAAAATAAACCTGCTTGAGAGCCAAACTTCGCTTACTATTATTCCAACATTATGCAAATAAAAGTTAGCTCACTTTCTGTTTGTCCTTTACTTGATTGTTATTGGCGTTAAAGATAAGAAATTTGTATTGTACTCTATTGACTTAGCTTGCTCGCTTAATCCATAAAATTAGTCATGCTGAAAAGTAAGGAGAGACAACCTCTTTGTCACAACTTGATATTTTAGGAGTTTGTACTAACCAAATAATTAGTTTACGTATTAAGTTAGAGGTTTAAATGTAAATATTTCTAAAACACTCTTTATATAACGATTGTACCAAATGTTTAATAAAAAACTTCTATAATATTTTGTGAATAATTTGGTTCGCAGTCCTCTTCAAATGTAAGAAGTTTTATTTAGATGATGTGGCTGCAGATAATTTATCTTCTTCTATCTCCCTAAAGTACAATGGCAAAAACTATCTGAATTAACAAGGACGGTCACGACCCAAAATCCACTATAGGTCGTGATGGCGCCTAACGCCGCCGTCAGCCAAGCCAACAATGTTTGATCAATTTAATTACTCATTTTATTACTTTCGAAATCATAAATTTTAATAAGGAAGGAAATTTACACTTTTAAATCCACGGGAACGTACAAAAATTATAGTTTATAAGAGAAATAAAATGCAGTGATAATATACAGAACCGTTAGCATCAACTAGTATATCCCAAAATCCGGTATTATAAGTGCATGAGCATTTACTATGGAGTACAACAATAATAATACAACATCTATCTGAAATATAAATAAGACAGAATAAAGTAAATGGTATGATGAAGACTCTGTGTGCTGCGATGCGTAGTCTGGAATGCAGCTCACCATAAAGTCTCCTCAGCAGCTGCTCCTACGCGCCAAGATGACCACCAAATGAACCTGTCGGATCATGCACATTTAGTGCAGAAGTACAGCGTGAGTACGTAAATCAACACGTACCCAGTAAGTATCTAGCCTAACCCCGGAGAAGTGGTGACGAGGAGTCGACATCGACACTTACTAGTGGTCTAATAAATCAATATTGTAAATTATAAATAGATAAGAAGCACAACCGTAGTAGTGAGGTAAATATGTAACTAACACAATCTCCAAAAATTTCTTTAAACGATATCAATTCCCCATTTCGTATTCTATCTCAACAACTCAGAAAATACCTAGTGCCAATATCAAATAAATAAGAAATACCATATAAAATGCAATGCATCAGTGGAAGAAACAATCTCGTGAATATTCGGACTGCTAGTGATATAACGCACGATTACGCTGAAGTCGTACGACCAGATTTCACAAAGAATATGATACTGCCGAGGCGATCGGCCCGATCCTATCATAACATGTATACTGCCGAGGGTCGAGCGGCACGAATCATAGATGCATACTACCAAGGCGAACTGCTCGCTCCCATAAGAGTGTGGTACATAATCCTGCCGAGGCGTTCAACCCGCTCCACAAGAAAGGAAAGGAATTATCCAATTACGAGACACGAGCTTATGGTACAGTATATGAACACAAGGTAAGTATAACCTTTACCGTTTCTCAAATAACTTGCCAACAACTCAAGGTAATAAAGCTTGACCTAATATATATGTATATATTTTTAAATCAAGTTCAATTATAATTTCAATTAATTAAGCCACCAGAATGAATTCAAATATTACATGGTAAAGTCCTAAGTCTACCCGGACATAAACATGCTTTAGCTACGTACAGACTCTTATCACCCCGTGCGTACGTAACACCCTTAACTAATAGCACATAACAATTACATCACCTAGGGGGTAGTTTCCCCCTCACAAGGTTAGACATGAGACTTACCTCGCTCCAGAGTTCCATAACCGTCTCCAACGCCTCTCTAACTCCTCAACTCAAAGCCAAATGTCCCAAATCTAGTCAAACAACATGCAAATCAATCAAAATATACTCCAATGCTTATAATTAATCAATTTATAACAATCCTCAACTCCGCTTGAAAAGTCAATAAAGTCAACCCTCGGGCCGACGCGCCCGAATTCTGAAGATTATTAAAAATAAATATTACTCATAACTCATATGGTCTATATACAAAAAATCATCCAATTTCATCCATGAATCGACCCCCAAATCAAGGCTTTACCATTTATCAACTCTCGGGCTCAAAATCCCAATTTCTAAAATCCAAACACGAATAAAAATAATAACCAACGGAAATAATAATGGAGAAATATCAAACCAAAGGTCAGACATATACCCCCATGGTTAGACGAGAACAACGCCGCAACAATCACCTCAAACGGAGCTCTAGAACTCAAGATATGCCCAAAATACTAAAATTCTAGGTTTAAAATACTGTCCAGATGATTTTTTCGTCATCGCCTTCGCGGTAGACCTTCTCGTCCGCGAAGAGTAATTTTTCGTGTTGACCGATCAGCCCAAAAATCCTTCTTCGCGTTCACGAAGAACAAAACTTCGCACCAGAAACCAACAATTTTGGCGGACACGAAAATGGGAATAACTCTCTCATACAACATCGGAATTCGACGATTCTTATTGCTATGGCTCCGTAATTACGCTACGGATCTAATGGTTTAATCCAATCACAAATAAAAGGTCGTTTTCTCTATATAGTTCCCTTTATTCCCAAAGAAACGACTCTGAAACATTAAAAAAGAGCGTGACACAACCCAAACACCTCTGAAACACACCCGAGGCCCCCGGAACCCCGTCCAATTACACAAACTAGTCCCAAAACATATCACGAACCTGCTCGAGACCTCAAATCACACCAAACAACATCAAAACTATGAATCGATGATCGAAACCTTTCTTTAAACTTCAAAACATTCAAACTTTGACGAACGCGTCCGATTCATTCTTAAACATTCTCGAATGACGCCAAACTTTACGCACAAGTCACAAATCACGATACTAACCTCTTCCAAGGCTCGGAACCTCAAACAGATATCGACAACACCAAAGTCCACTTCAAATCAAAGTTAAGAAATTCTAAAACCTTCAAAATGCCAACTTTTCATATTAAGCGCTGAAATATTTTCGGACCACCCGATACTCAACCCGAACATACGCACAAGTACAAAATCATCATACGAACCTATTGGAACCTTCAAATACCGATTTCGAGATCATTTACTCAAAAGTCAAACCTTAGTCCATTCTTCTAACTTAAAGTTCCGAAATTAGAATTTTCCTTCCGAGTCAACTCCGAATTTCCCGAAATTAAATTTCGACCTCACGTACAAGTCATAATACCTGAAGTGAAGCTACTCAAGGCCTCAAACCGCCGAACGACGTGCTAGAGCTCAAAATGACCGGTCGGATTGTTACATTCTCCCCCATTTAAACATACGTTACGTGTCAAGAACCGTTCCGGAGTTGTCCAAAGTCATTGTTTAACACCTCGTGCACCTACCTGTGCTACCACAACCCAGTTGAGCACATTAGCTCGAGCTAGACTGTAGATCCTCCCTTTTATTTAATCAATAAGCCTTAGAACCAAATTCCAACATCCGGAATTCTCCACGAGACCCAATATTTTTTAACATACGAACACCGCATCAATCACTACACACTGTACCAAAACATGATCATGCACCTATGCTGAAATCACACCATGCACCACATAAGTATTTTGCCCATAATAACATCCTACCACTATTATAACTGTAATTTCATGAATCTGATGCCCGCAATACACCTTATAACACATATAAACCCTATTCCAACTCTCGCAATACTGCCACGATGGAAGAGATGTGTAAAAACTCATAACCACATGCCGAATCAACAAATCATGGAGTCTCTCCTACTGACCATTACCTCATTCTGAACTGAATAACGATATTTGCTCTTTAATATACCTTATATAAATCTGATTGCACTGATTTCAGGTCCAATACTCGTCTCATCCAGTATAAGCTTCTCAGGCAATAAGCCACCTCAAACACTGACCAAGATCTCATAAGACGCCATCAATGCGCCGACAAGCCATAACTTGAATATGACCCATAAGGAGGAACGAACTTTGGAAAAGAACTACCCAACCTGCGTAACGAATAAAACGGTCGAACAGATACTATTAACCCTTCTTAGAGAATGAGAAACAATATACACAAGAATATATATAGGGAACCGTACTCAACACTCACTGTTGCGGCGTGCAATCTGATCCACACATGATACCGTTGCGACGTGCAACCCGATCCAAACAACATACCCGTGGCGGCATGCCACCCGATCCACACATAATAATAAATAAGGAAATACCCATCAAGCCATAATGCTTACACCTATGAAATACCCGAATATCGACCACAAGCATGCCAAGTGCAAAAATACAACCCTAGGGAGACGGATAGCGCCATATGCTACAAAACCCGAGCACGACTATGGTGCAATAAATGACCTGCATCTCGAGAGCCATCCTGCTCATATAATACCACAAGCTACACGGGACCACAACACTTGTGCGAATAATCAATCCGTCTTGCAACCCACATGGCACAATAGAGTATTACATGGAATAACTGACGACGGGAATAACACCCAATGCCCGAAGACTCCTCCATAAGCAACGTTATGCTTAATGAACACATCGGGCCTGATGTAGAGCACACATCCACATTAGACCCATCAACGGACCCCAAGCTGATTCCAATCATCCCATACTGGGCCAACAACCTTTCAAGGATCCACAATGGCCCCATTCATGACACACGAGCAGTCGTCCCAATCCGAAACAAACTCCCACAGTTCACAACAAAAGGGATAGAATGCCTCCCAGGCATAAACTCTCCCATTTGCAACAGTACAAGAATCGCCATACCCGATATTTGATCCCTAACAATCAAATGACTACACGTCACACTTATACGATATTCCCGTGGGATATACTCCCACAACCTTCCGCACCATGTAGTAAAATTTGAACATCAATGGCCATCAACCATGCTATTTCTATAGTACTAGCCAAGCATCCACATTTCAATACCCAACACTCCTACCACAAAATAGACCATCCTCAGGCTGCCCGGCAATAGTGACAGCATACACTAAACATCTGAAATCCTCCCCCGCTTTTCCGAGCTCGTGACATTCTTATCAAAACCAAACCGCAACCTTGATCCTCAATTTTTAATTTCCATACCACTTACTGCACCTATCATGCCGCTACGCAAGAGTCCAAGAATTTTATCATAACCCGTGAACCACTAGTAGAATAAACATTTCATTGGCTAGAACACCCTTTCACTCCACTCATTTCAGAAGAACAATTTTAGCACGCAACCGAACTCCCATAACCGCAAAAAATACAAACCTCACGTCGTGGTCTAAACCGCTATAACTCTTCCGAAATCCATTTACACAACAAGTCCATTTGAATCAAATACCTCCCAAATCAATCAAATTATGGTGGCTATCAAGCCCACATGTACAACCACAAATCACATGTATAACTTCACACGCCGAAGGAACTGATCATCGCCACAATCATACTGATTCAACCATTACGAACCGACCCAACTTCTTCCAATTTACTCTTGACTTGCCTTATAAATAATAATAGCTCAATTCAAAAATATAACAAAACTCGATCAACACTCATTCCGAGTGACCCAAATCATGAGATCACCATACAATGGACCCAAAATCCTTAGACACCGCGCTTACATCCTTGAACCCATTAGAAACACTATTGAGAGCCACCCACTCTGTCCTGTTCCCGAGTATAACCAAATTCTAATGCTCTGCTAGCACATGAACACCCTCTCAAAGAACTAGCCGACCGAATTCTTTTCCTTGTACATCACTCCACAAGAAGCATAAAATCTGAGTCTTCCCAAAACTGCACATGAATCGATGAGGCGAAGTATAACACACATTCATCAAGTTCATTGCTCGAATTAACCCTGATATTTTATTTTTCTTAGTCATAATTACCCACAAATGCCTCGATAACCAGAAACCACACAAGCAGACAATCACAAGCTCCAATCATAGACGGTGGGCTCCCTCACTTAGCTTTAAGCTACAATTACATAAATCTAGAACCCGCAAAGATTCCTCCTTCTCAATTACCATTATCTTGCACCTTTACCCTGCCAAATTTCTCGAAATCATTTGCTAAACGTTTCATGAACATTCAGAATCATTAGCCACAATCACATATTCGACCTCTTACCGGGTAGCAAGTAGAATTCTTCGTAGATGATTCATCAAACTCGTGCATCTGCTGACCTGCTCACAAGAGATAGCCCACTTGTGGAATTTCCATACCGACGTCTTTGACGCTGCACTGGGTACAACTACCACGAAATCAGTAAACCCTCTGAAGCCCATACTCGTCTGCCAACTGTAAAAGTCAGTTCATTCCCTATAGACATCAACTGAAAGTCCGGAAATACATTCCAAACTTGAAGTCACGTCGCATCCCATAACGATAATCAAGCTTTTACATCCCTCTTCATTTCAAGCAAACTCCTTTCTGTCATATCAATCCTTCCTCAGCGCAGTAGCCACCATCCCAAATGGCATTTATAGACTTGGTCATTGTCTACCATGATTCCCAAATCGCTCTAAACTTTTCTCAAGGCATGTGGCTTCCTACCACAGAATCCATATGATACGATGTCACTCCCACTTTGGTTAAACCATCTCTTTTAAGCAACTTATCGACCTCTGCTTTTCATACTTGACTTGAAGGTAATTCAACCACCGCGAGACATCTCCCACTATGTCCTTCCTCATCCTTCGCTACCCAAATACTGCATCAAATCAAAATCCATCTCTGTAGCACCTGAACTAATAAATTGGTACTCTAAGCCTCCTCGAAGATCATCTTTCTTGAGCCATCAGCTTTAGAAACACTGATTCGATTCTGAAACAACTACACACCGCCATCTATGACAACCACTTCTTAGGCACTATTTCACAACATCCTACCCCGAAGGAAAATCAAAGAAGACCATAACACCGGTGAACCTTAATACGTTTAAACAAGGACGACGATTCCACATCACAAATGAGAATTCCACCATGCTCAAAAATATCAAGTCTCGTTACTCCATCAACCAAAGCCTGAACATCCATAGTCTGATTGCCTTTCCTCCACTGGATTTAAATGTCGAATCTCTAAACCATGAACTGAGAAGTCCTCCTTTCAAGGCATTCACAGTCGCGATCCATAAATAAGCACCCTACCATTTACATCAACACTATGCGATAACCACTCGTGAACATCATAACAATATGTGCATAGCCTCAAAACAATAGGCAATACTAATACAGGGTTGAAACGACAGAACACCCTTCCATAGGATGACAACAATAGCTCGCTCGAATATGCAGGGATATACATCATGCACCATGTCTGCAGTACCACTACAACTCCTCGATGCCCAATTGATAACAAGCACTCCATGTCGCATAAGATTGATTACGAAGGAAATGAAGGCATAAGTTTCAATGGAATCAAATCGCACGAAGAGGAATCAAGAAGGGAAGTGCTTCTAACATTCATGTAGCCTCTCAAAGATAAGTACAGACATCTACGTACCGATCCGCAAGAATCTACTAGACTTGTTCATGACTCATGAGCCCCAAGTGAACCTAGCGCTCTGAAACTAAGCTGTCACGACCCAAAATCCATAATAGGTCGTGATGGCGCCTAACGTTGCCGTCAGGAAAGCCAACGGTGATTGATCAATTTAGTTACTCATTTTATTACTTTCTAAATCATAAATTTCAATAAGGAAGGAAATTTACACTTTTAAATCCACGGGAACATACAAAAATTATAGTTTATAAGAGAAATGAAAGGCAGTGATAATATACAAAACTGTAAGCATCAACTAGTATATCCCAAAACTCGGTGTCACAAGTGCATGGACATTTACTAAAGAGTACAACAATAATAATACAACACCTGTCTTAAATGTAAATAAGACAGAATAAAGAAAATGGTACGATGAAGACTTTGTGGGCTACGATGTGTAGCCTGGAATGCAGCTCACCATAAAGTCTCTTCAGCAGCTGCGCCTACGTGCCAAGATGACCACCAAATGAACCTGTCGGATCTTGCACATTTAGTACAGAAGTGCAGTATGAGTACGTAAATCAACATGTACCTAGTAAGTATCTAGCCTAACTCTGAAGAAGTAGTAACGAGGGGTCGACATCGACACTTACTAGTTGTCTAATAAATCAATATGGTACATTATAAACAGATAAGAAGCACACAAGTAGTAGTAAGGTAAATCTGTAACTAACACAATCTCCAAAAATTTCTGTAAACGATATCAATTCCCCATCTCGTATTCTATCTCAACAGCTCATAAAATACCTAGTGCCAATATCAAATAAATAAGAAATACCATATAAAATACAAGGCATCAGTGGAAGGAAAACTCTCGTGAATATTCGGACTGCTAGCGATATAACGCACGATTACGCCGAAGTCGTACAACCAGATTTTAGAAAGAATATGTTACTGCCGAGGCGATTAGCCTGATCACATCATAGTGTGCAAACTGCCGAGGGTCGAGAAGCACAAATCATAGATGTATATATTATACTATCGAGACGAACGACCCCCTCCCATGAGAGTGTGGTACATAATCATGCTGAGGCGTTCGACCCTTTCCACAAGAAAGGAAAGGAATTATCAAATTACGAGACACAAGCTTATGGTACAGTATATGAATACAAGGTGAGTATAACCTTTACCATTTCTCAAATAACTTTCCAATAACTCAAGGTGATAAAGATCGGCCTAATATATATGTATATATTTCTAAATCAAGTTGTGATGACCCAAAAGGTTATTTTTAAATTTAATAATTAATTATGTATTCTAAGGCCTCATAAAGCACTAATTATCATTCCTCGACTCGCGTGCGCAGTCCGTATAATTTTTCGAAAAGTGTTTATATGAAGAATTGATTAAAATATGAAATAGAGCTTTAACACTCAACTGAGTTGACTTTGATCAACATTTTGAGCAAATGAACCCGGATCAGTGTTTTGATAGTTCTGGTAGGTCCGTATCATGATTTGGGACTTGGGCGTATGCCCAGAATTTAATTTGGAAGTCCCTAACTCAAGTTATGGCCATTTAACGGAAACTAGAAATTTAAAGGCTAAAGATTTCCAAAGTTGATCACGTATTTGACTTTTTGATATCGGCGTCGGAATCCGATTTCGAAAATTGGAATAGCTCGATTATGTCATTTATGACTTGTGTGCCAAATTTGAAGTCATTCCGGATTCATTTAACATGTTTCGGCACAAGTTTTGTAAATGGAAAAGTTTGAAATTTTTAAGTCCAAATCAAGGTGTGAATTGTAATTTCGATGTTATTTGAGACCCCGGACTGGTTGGTATAATTGAACGGGATCCCGAGTGGCTCGGTGAGCTTCAGGGAGAGTTTGAGCATTTCGACACTCTAATGTTATTCTAGAACTTTTGGAAAAGTGCGTGTGTGCGGCCACACTTCAGGGGTTCTATAGGTTCAATGGTCCGATTTCGGAGGCATATATATTTTAATCCACAATGAATTTGGAGATAATTCAAAAATGAAAGTTGTAGCCATTTGAATCTAGGTTCCAGAAAGGTATAGCATTAATCATTTGGACAATTGTACAAAATGTTATTGGCATTTTACTGAAGCCTGGTAAGCTGCCACAATGAAGTGCGACCGCACTCAAAATTGTGCGGCAGCACTTGAAAATGTGCGGACCGCACATTGAGAAATCAGAATTGTGTACTATATAACTGAGGGTTTGGGCATTATTTCACATTTTGGTCTTTGGGAGCTCGGTTTGTGATGATGTTTCGTGGGTTTTCAAAAAATCTATTAGGGTAAGTGTTCCTTATCCTATATTGGTTATATTCAATGATTCCATACTCATTTACATCATGAATCCGTGAATTTATGGAAGAAAAATCAGATTTTTATAAAATTTTCCAAAAATGTAAAATTAAGATTTGAAGGTCAATCCGATATTGGAATTCGATAATTTTTGTATGGTTGAACTCGTATCGGAACGGGTATTCGGATTTCGCAAGTTTTTCCAGGATTCGAGACATGGGTTCCACTGTTAATCTTTTTAGATGAATTTCGGATTTTAATCCGAAAAATTTATAATTTCATATGAAATTAATTCCTACGATTTGTTTTGCGTGTATTGAATTGTTTATGACTAGATTTGAGGATTTCGGACACGAATTCGCGAGGAAAAGGTTTATTGGAATCTTGAATTTGGTTGCAAGCGAGGTAAGTTTCGTGGTTAACCTTGACGTAAAGGAATAGAATCCGTGAATTATTTGTTACGTGAATTTCATGTGTAACGATGTATAGGCAAGGTGATGAGTGCCTATACTTTGTCAAATTAATTGTTTGCATAACTATTTAAAAATCATAAATTGTTTTAAGACGTGAATTAATTGTTATAATAATTATTTTCTCTCATATTCCTTGTCAATTATTAATTCTTGAATTCATGCAATAATTGTTACATGCTTATTTGATTTATGTGTCTTAATTGCTACTTGACATTTAGCATATTAAATATGAAATTGCCTATTTTTTCCCTGATTTTTCATAATTAATTGCTACTTGTCATTACTTGTTTCCTGAATAAATTATAATCATTGTATACTTTGTTGCCTAAAAATTTCTTATTGAATGTGGTGTTTATTGGAGTATTTTTATTACAATCAAGAGTTGTTAATATTATATTGCCAGAACGGGTTGCACGCCGCAATGGAAATAAAAATGAATATATTGGGGGATCGGGTTGCACGCCGCAACAGATTATATTTTAAGTTTATATTGTTGGATCGGGTTGCATGCTGCAACAGAAATTGATTGAATTAATAATTGGTTATGACTGCCGAGTTGATTTCAACTGAAATGAGTTATATGTTTTATTTCTATTATTGTCTTTATTACTATTATTGCGTAAAGGTTAATGTAAGTGACCTGCCTTAGCCTCGTCACTATTTCGTCGAGGTTAGGCTCGACACTTACATAGTACATGGGGTCGGTTGTACTCATACTACACTCTGCACTTCTTGTGCATATTTCGAAGTTGGTCCCAGCGGCGTACCATAGACTTACTCGGATTTCAGCTACCCAGAGGAAACTTGAGGTATAACTGCACAACGTCCACAGTTCTAAAGTCGCCTTCAACTTTATTTTAGCTGTGTGTTTTCTTTCAGACAACTTTATTTTATTCAGACTCTTATTGTATTATTCTAGAAGGTCGTTCATGTGTGACTCCAGTTCTGGGATGGTATTTAGACATCGCGATTATTATGGATTATTCACTATATTTCAGACTTTATTTCCGCATTTGTTTCTTTGTTATTAATTAATTTACAATTGTGTTAAAATGGCTACTTACATTCTAACATTGGCTTGCCTAGCAAGTGAAATGTTAGGCACCATCACGGTCCCGAAGGTGGGAATTTCGGGTCGTGACACAAGTTCGATTAATTAAGCCAACATAATGAATTCAAATATTACATGGTAAGGTCTTAAGTCTACCCGGACATAAACATGATTTAGCTACGTACGGACTCTCGTCACCTCGTGCGTACATAACACCCATAACTAATAGCACAAAACAATTACATCACCTAGGGGGTAGTTTCCCCTTCACAAGGTTAGACAGGAGACTTAACTCGCTGCGGAGTTCCATAGTCGGCTCCAACCCCTCTCTAACTCCTTAACTCAAAGCCAAATGTCCCGAAAGTAGTCAAACAACGTGCAAATCAATCAAAATATATTCCAATACTTATAATTAATCAATTTATAACAATTCTCAACTCCACTCGAAAAGTCAATAAAGTCAACTCTCGGGCCCACTTGCCCGAATTCTGAAAATTATTGAAAATAAATATTACTCATAACTCATATAGTCTATGTCCAGAAAATCATCCAATTTCGTCCATGAATCGACCCCCAAATCAAAGATTTACCATTTCTCAGCTTTGGGGCTCAAAATCCCAATTCTACAATCCAAATACAGATAAAACTAAAAGCCTACGGAAATAATCATGGAGAAACATCAAAATAAAGGTCAGATATTTACACCCTGTTGATATGAGAACAACGCCGTAAAAATCACCTCAAACGGAACTAAAATTCTCGGTTTAAAACACTGTCGAGATGATTTTTCTTCATCGCCTTCGCAGGAGACCTTCTCGTTCGCGAAGAGATCGTGTTGAACGGTCAACCCAGAAATCCTTCTCCGTGTTCGTAGAAGCTCTCTCGCATTCGCGAAGAACAAAACTTCGCACTAGAAACCAACAATTTTGTTTGACATGGAAATAGGCATAACTCTCTTATACAACATCGGAATTCGACGATTCTTGTTGTTATGGCTCCGTAATTACGCTAAGGATCTAATGGTTCAATCAAATCACAAATCAAAGGCCATTTTCTCAATATAGTGCCCTTTATTACCTAAGAAATGATGCCAAAACATCAAATAAGAGTGCGACAAGCCCAAACACTTCCGAAACACACCCGAGGCCCCCGGGACCCCGTCCAATTACACAAATCAGTCCCAACACATAACACGAACATGCTAGACGTCTCAAATCAGACCAAACAATATCAAAACTACGAATCGACAATCGAAACTTTTCTTTAAACTTCCAAACATTCAAACTTCGACGAACGCGCCTGATTCATTCTTAAACATTTTGGAATGACGCCAAACTTTACGCAAAAGTCATAAATCATGATACGAACCTATTACAATGCTCGAAACCTCAGACGTACATCGATAACACCAAAGTCCACTTCAAATCAAACTTAAAAAATTCTAAAACTTTCAAAATGCCAACTTTTCATATTGAGCGTCGAAATGCTTCCGGACCACCCGATACTTAATCCGAACATACGCCCAAGCACGAAATTATCATACAAACCTATTGGAACCTTCAAATCTCGATTCTGAAATCGTTTACTCAAAAGTCAAACCTTAGTCCATTCTTCCAACTTAAAGTTCTGAAACTAGAATTTTCCTTCTGAATCAACTCCGAATTTTCCGAAATTCAATTCCGAGCGGAACGACATGCTAAAGCTTAAAATGATCGGTCGGGTCGTTACAATGACAAATAATAATTTCTCAAGTAAAATATACTATTGCATTTGATCCAAAATAGGTATTTTAACTTTTCAAAATTGGTACAGAATAAGTGTCCTATAAGTTCTTGAAAATAATGAATGTTGGTCGTATATAACTAATAAAAAATAAAACTGCTCCATAGAAATACTCAATCACCAATTAAATAATTCAACTTAAAATGCATTTCAAAGAATGACTGAAGTTAGAACGGAAAATGTGTATTAAGTTTGGAAGTATCATTTTTCAAGTGAGATTAGTATTTAAATAATACTAATTAGCTAGCTCATACAAAATTTTAAGTATTTAATTGCAATTATATTTTTATTTGATAACAATATTTTTTTTCAAATAGTAAAAAGTCGATTAGGTGAAAAATCATCCACGGAAAAAAGAAATTATAATTCTTTGTAAATCTCAAAAATTTAAGAATCACTTTATACCATAAATAAAATTAAAATGCCCCTTTAAAGACATAATTATAGTCAAGAAACTAGATTATATTTAGCTAAATTTATTACTATCTAGAGAAGTTAAAATATCTCATAAATTATCTTGTTGAAATAATTGATAATTTTGGAGTTTGTTATTAATTTATGCTCAATATTCCAAACAATTGTAATTACTAATTTAAAAGCTTTGAAAACTAATATAATATAGAATACTATTATTAGTGGAATAGTCTTCTATACATTTTAAAATATTCTAATATAGAAGAGTTTCAAAGAAATCAAAACGTATACAAGTTTTAAAGAAATTTAAATAAACTTCCATATTATCCAAAACCAAACGTACTTCTTATTTCTTTAATGTTCTTATTCTCTCCTTTATTTATTTTATTTATTATTTGTATATAATTTAAGTATAAATTTATATCAGATAAAATATTAATGATTTAAAGTTTTAAATGTCAGAATATTTAATACAGTTCAAATAAGGAAAACAATTATTATACAAACTCCTAAATGCTAGGGAATTAATTAAATGACTATTTCTAAATATTAGAAAAATAATCAAATGACTATTTTATCCAGTGTTAGCTCTATTTTTAAAGAGTAAAAAAGAAGAACAACATTTCGCTAAAGGCCTTCATGCTTTTAATATAGTATAGATAAACGATATAACAATCATTTGTGCATGCTTAATTGTATTTGCTAAGAGAGATAAAGAATTCTATGAAGTAATCTTATTATTATGTTTTAAATTGATTTTCTATATAAGTGCAAAATTTAAGGCGGAGAATTAATCTAAATAGCCGCTCACTCATCCAATTAAACAAAAAGAATCGGGAATGAATAATATATTCATAATTCATGTACAATACATATAATCATGTATAATTAAGAGAAATTTTCAGAAATCACTATTGTTTAGTGGATATTAACTTCCTATAGCTACCATATACATAATTACTTCATATAGATACTATTCACAAGTGCACGAGCTATTAGAATAATACAGATAATGGTCTGAATGAAAATAAAACTGTCTGAAAAGAATACACATCTAGGATAAGGTAGAAGGGCAGGGCTGCGAACGCCGAACAATTGTACCTCAAGTCTTTGTCCAATAGTCAACCCGAGCAATCTACTGACCACCGTTGGGACCGACTCTAAAATCTGTACAAGAAGTGCAGAGTGTAGTATGAGTACAACCGACCACATGTACTCTGTAAGTGCCAAGCCTAACCTCGACGAAGTAGTGACGAGGATAAGGCGGGTCACTTATAATAACCTGTACGCAGTATAATAATAATGATAAGAAAGGAAAATACAGAAAAATAAGGTAGTTAACTCATGAAAATAACTCAATCCTCGAAAATCAGTAAAACCATAAATACAAACCCCCATAGTATTACGAAAATACCGAAGCCAACACAATACAACAAGGAATACAAAACATATAAATTATTGTGGCGCACAACCCGATCCCACCGTACAAACCCGATCCTCCCTTATTCCACCATGTAAATATCAATAATAACAATTAAAATATATTGCGGCGTGCAACCCGATCCCACCATATAATCAGAGTCAATATCATAATCCTCCCTTATTTCACCATATCAATCCTCCCTTATTTTACCTGTTGTGGTGCGCAACCCGATCCCACCGTATCAATATTAATTCTCCCTTATTCCACCCGTTTTCGCGTACAATCCGATCAATAAGAAAAAATTAATAAATGTAATAAATTCCGCAACTCGATTCACACGAAGCTCTACGAATGAGGAATAAGAAAGCAAATCCACAAAGGAAATCTCGTACCAAATCAAGAAGTGCTATAATTTATACTAAGCAACCAGATAAGCCGAATATATGACAGTTAATGTGTACAAGTAAGGCAATTAAGGCAAGTAGAAGTTAAATAATGAAAGCATGGGAGAATCTAGCATTTTAATACGAGAATAATAAATGACAACTAGCAAGTAAAGAAATATGAGGCAATTAAAGCAAGTGACAGTTAAGACATGGAATAAAATAATTAATAAAATACGGAAAAGCATGGAAACACGTATTTTGACGGCGTATATACACTCGTCACCTCTCATATACGCCGCTACACATGTAATTGACATAGCACATAGCTCAAGGATTCCTAATTCTCTCGAATCAAGGTTAGACCCAATACTTACCTCACTCCGCAATTAACTCAAAGTTCAACCACGACCTTGCCTTTCGAATAAGCCTCCAAACCAACCAAATATAGCAAATTATTGACCAAACAATTCAAAATAAGCTTTAGAAACTACTCACGAATGAAAGAGGTTCAATTTAGGTCATTATTGAAAAAGTCAACAAAAGTCAACCCCGGACCCGCTTGTTCAAAACCCGAGATTCGGACCAAAATACGATTACCCATTCACCTCCGAGTCTCGTTATGTAACTAGTTTAAAAATTCGACCTCAATTCGAGGTCTAAATTCAAAATTTATAAAAATCCCAAATTCTACCCAAATCCCTAATTTCTACCATGAAAACCCTAGATTTGATGTTGAAATCTTATGAAATGTAATGAGTAATTGAAAAGAAGTAGATTAAAGTCACTTACCAATGTTTTTAGGAAGAAAATCTCTTGAGAAAATCGCCTCTAGGGTATTTAGGGTTGAGAGTTTGAAAGAAATGAGCTAAATCCCATTTTTCCTTCTTTTGTCCAGGCGCAGATATCGCAATTGCGACCTAGGGTTCACAATTGCGAATCTGCAAATGCGAAAAAGTCCTCACAAATGCAAAGATTCCACATCTCTGCTGCCATCGCAAATGCGATGGTTTTGTTCACAATTGCGAACTTGGACTTTCAGCAAATGCGACTTTTTTGATTGTAAATGCGAACCAATTCCCCCAGCACTACATCTCAAATGCGAACCTGACATCATTGCAATTACGACACAAAAATCTCGAAATTGTGATAACTGAGACCTGAGTAAAAACCAACAATCATCTAACTTTATCAACCACTCCGCCACGCATCCGAAACTCACCCGAGCCCTCGGCGCTCCAAACCAACATGTACACGAGTGTAATAACATCATATGAACTCGCTCGCGCGATCAAAACATCGAAATAATACCTAGAACTATGAATCGGACACCAAAACGAATGAAATTTTCAAAAAAGCTTAAGAACTTTCAATTTTACAACTGGACGTACGAGTCAAGTCAAGTCAATTCTGTTTTTGCACCAAAATCTGTAGATAAGTCATAAATACTGAATGAACCTATACCATGTTCCGGAACTGAAATCCGAACCCGCTAGCAACAAAGTCAAACTATGGTCAAACATAAAAATTCTTTAAACCTTTAAACTTCTAATTTTTAACAAATTACATCAAATCAAGCTAGGGACTTCCAAATTCGATTCCGGGCATACGCCCAAGTCCCATATCACGATACGGACCCACCAGGACCATCAAAATACTGATCCGGGTACCGAAATCAACTTAAGTGAGTTGTAAAGTATAATTTCACATTTTCATCAATATTTCATATACAAATCTTCAGGAAGAAGACACGGACTACACACGCAAATCGAGAAAGGTTAAACGAAGCTAATCGAGGTCTCGAAACACAGAAATGAAGGGTAAACCTATAAATGACCTATCAGGTAATCACATTCTCCACCTCTAAAACAAACATTTTTCCTCGAACGGACATAGAAAAGTACCTGGACTGGTGAAAAGGTGTGGACATCTACTCCGCATGTCCGACTCGGACTCCCATGTGGCTGCCTCGATCGGCTGAACTCTCCACTGCACTCGAACTGAAGGATAACTCTTAGACCTCAACTGCAGGACCTACCGGGCTTGAGTAGCCACCGACTCCTCCTCATAAGTCAAATCCTTATCCAATTGGACTGAGCTGAAATCTAACATATGGGACGGATCACTGTGATACTTTCAGAGCATGGACAGATGGAACACCAGATGAGATACTGATAAACTAGGTGCCAATGCGAGCCTATAGGCCACCTCACCCACTCTCTCAAGAATCTCAAAAGGTCTGATATACCTAGGGCTCAACTTGCCATTCTTTCTGAACCTCATCACACCCTTCATGGGTGAAACCCGAAGTAATACCATCTCTCCAACCATGAATGCAACATCACAAACTCTACGGTCGGCATGACTCTTCTATCTAGACTGAATTATGCAAAGTCGATCCTGAATAATCTTGACCTTATCCAAGGCATCCTGTACCAAATTTGTACCAACAACCAAGCTTCCCCTGGCTCGAACCATCCAATTGGCAAACGACACCGCCTCCCGTATAATACCTCATAGGGAAGCATCTGAATGCTTGACTGGTAGCTGTTGTGGTAGGAAAACTCTACAAGCGGCAAGAACTGATCCCAAGAACCCCCGAAATCCATAACACAAGTGCAAAGCATATACTCCAATATCTGAATAGTACGCTCGGATTGTCCGTCCATATGGGGATGAAATGTTGTACTCAACTCAACCTGCGTACCCAACTCACATTATACGACCCTCCAGAAGTGCGAGGTGAACTGCATACCACGATAAAAAATGATAAACACAGGCACACCATGAAGACAGATGATCTCGCGGATGTAGATCTCAGCTAACCGCTTTGAAGAATAGGTAACTTCTACTAGAATGAATATGCTGACTTGGTCAACCTAACCACAATGACCCATACCGCGTCGAACTTCTTCTGAGTCCGTGGGAGTCCAACAATGAAATCCATAGTGATATGCTAAAACTTCCACTCAGGGATCTTTAACCTCTGAAGCAAACCACCAGGCCTCTGATGCTCGCACTTTACTTGCTGACAATTTAGACACAGATCTACATATGCAACTATATCCTTCTTCATCATCCTCCACCAATAATACTGCCGCAAGTCCTAATACATCTTGGCGGCAACTGGGTGAATAGAATATCGGTAACTGTGAGCCTCCTCAAGAATCAACTCACAAAGTCCATTCATATGGGCACACAAATATGACCCTGCATCTTTAAAACCCCATCATATCCAACAGTAACCTGCTCGGCACCACCATGTTGCACCGTGTTCTTAAGGACAAGCAAATGGAGATCATCATACTGACGCTCTCTGATGCGCTCATACAAGGAAGACCGAGCGACTGTGCAAGCTAAAACACTACTGGGCTCTGAAATATCTAACCTCATGAACTGATTGACCAAAGACTGAAAATCTGATGCAAGCAGCCTCTCACCAGCTGGAATATGGCTACCCATACTCACAACCTTTCTACTCAAGGCATCGCCCACCATATTGGCCTTTCTAGGATGATACAAAATGGTGATATCATAGTCTTTCAACAGCTCCAACCACCTACTCTGCCTCAAATTTTTATCCTTTTAATTGAAAAAATACTATAGACTCTGATGATCCGTGAATACCTAGCATGACACGCCATAAAGATAGTGCCTCCAAATCTTCAGCGCATGAACAATGGCTACCAACTCTAAGTCATGAATGGGTAATCCATCTCATGAACCTTCAACTGCCGTGATGCGTATGCAATCACCCTTCCATCCTGCATCAATACTGCATCGAGCCCAATACGAGATGCATCACAATACACCGTGTAGGATCCAGAACCTGTGGGCAACACAAACACTAGCGCCGTAGTCAAAATAGTCTTGAACTTCTAAAATCTCAACTCAAACTCATTCGACCATCTGAATGGGTCACCTTTCTGGGTCAATATGGTCAATGTGGCTGATATGGATGAAAACCCCCTCCACGAACCGACGATAATAACCAGCCAAACCTAGGAAACTCCGAATCTCTGTAGCTGAAGTAGGTCTAGGCCAGCTCTGAACTGCCTCAATCTTCTTAGGTCCACCTTTATGCCCTCTACCAATACAACATGCTCCAAAAAGGCGACTAAGTCTAACCAAAATTCAAACTTTGAAAACTTTGCATATAACTGGCTATCTCTCAAAGTCTGAAGTACAATCTGAAGATGTTGCTCATGTTCCTCTCGACTATGGGAGTAGATCAAGATATCATCAATGAATACAATCACGAAAGAATCCAAATAGGGCTTGAACACCCGGCTCATCAAATCCATAAATGTTGCTGGGATATTTGTCAACCCAAATGACATCACTTGAACTCACAATGCCCATACCGAGTCTGAAAAGCCGTCTTAAGGACATCAGATGCCCTAATATTCAACTGATGGTTGCCATACCTCAAATCAATCTTTGAAAATACCTTGGCACCCTGAAGCTGATCAAATAAGTCATCAATCCTCGGCAATAGATACTTGTTCTTGATAGTGACTTTGTTCAACTGCCGATAATTTATACTCATCCTCATCGATCCATCTTTGTTCTTCACGAACAACACGGTCATACCCTAGGGTGAGATACTAGGTATACTGAAGCCCTTATTAAGCAAATCTTGAAACTGGTCCTTTAATTCTTTCAACTCCGGCAGGGCCATACGATATGGAGGAATAGAAATGGGCTGAGTGTCCGGAGCCATATCAATACAGAAGTCAATATCTCTTTCGGGTGGCATCCCCAGCAAATCTGTAGGAAACACCTCTGAAAACTCACGAACAACTGGTACTTAATCCATGGAAGGAACCTTCGCACTAGAATCGCGAAGATAAGCCAAATAAGCTAGATATCCCTTCTCGACCATACTTCGAGCCTTCACATAGGAGATAACCCTACTAGTAGAATGGCTAGGAGTCCTCCTCCACTCTAATCGAGGTAACCCCATTATGGCAAACATCGTCATCTTGGTGTGACAATCCAATATATCATGATAAGGTGACAACCAATCCACAGCCAAGATGATATCGAAATCCACCATATCAAGAAGTAGGAGATCTACTCTAGTCTCAGGACTCCCAATAGTAACACACACGAGCGATAAACATGATCTACAACAATAAAATCTCTCACAGGCATGGACACACACACAGGAGCACTCAAAGAATCACGAGCCACAACCAGATATGAAGCAAAATAGGATGACATGCATGAATAAATAGAGCCCGAATCAAATAGAACTGAAGCATCTCTATGGAAAACTGGAACAGTACCTGTGATAACGACGTCAGATGACTCGGCCTTAGGCCTAGCTGGGAAAGCAAAATATCGGGGGCTGGGCCCTACCACTCTTAACTACGT
Source organism: Nicotiana tomentosiformis (assembly GCF_000390325.3). Classification (NCBI taxonomy): domain Eukaryota; kingdom Viridiplantae; phylum Streptophyta; class Magnoliopsida; order Solanales; family Solanaceae; genus Nicotiana; species Nicotiana tomentosiformis. The sequence goes on along the minus strand of NC_090815.1, from coordinate 5,731,744 downwards.
CTCTGGGATAGACTCTAGCTGGCTGGCCTCCACCTCTAATGGCCCAACCTCCACCTCTAACGGCCAAACCTCCACCTATGGTTGTTTGACCCCTGACCCTAGCTGGCTGAGCTGGTGGTGGAGCAACTGGTGCCGGAACTATGACACGAGAACTCTATTGTGGCATGCTGCCTAATAATATCAGATAGAACCTCCTAATGTGCTCAATACCACCACACTCAAAACACACATCCTGCTGCTATGACTGCTGAAGCTGAAGCTGACCCGTACGGGATGGATAACCCCAGTGATAGCTCTGAATCGGAGGCGCACTGATAGAAACCGATGGTGCACTGTAGGCTGGCTGCCCAAAATGAGGTATATAAGGACCACGACTCCCTGAAGCACTGTGAGATGCCTGAAGCGCTGACTGAAATGGCCTTGGAGGATGGCCTCTACCAAAAGTACCCATGCCTCCAGATGAGGCACTACTGAAACAACCGAAATGACCAGGCCTCTTGTCAGATACCTCCCCCCTCTCCTGAGCACGAACCATCTCGGTCCGTCTAGCAATATCTACAGGCATCTGGAAGGAAATATCACTCCCAGTCTCCTTGGATATCTGTAACCTGATAGTGTAAGTGAGTTCATCAATAAATCTCCTCACTCTCTCCCTCTCAGTAGGGAGCAAGATAATAGCATGGTAAGCTAGGTCCATAAAACGAGTCTCGTACTGGGTAATAATCATACTACCCTGTTGAAGATGCTCAAACTGCGTGTGGTAATCTGTTCTCAAAGTGACGGGAATGAACTTCTCTAGAAATAGCTGAGAAAACTGATCCCAAGTAAGTGGAGGCGGAACCTCTCATCTGAAACACAACAAAATCAACCCCAATGGTCTCAACTCTGAGGTTTGAGTAGCGGGAGTTTGTGTTCCTCTCCTAGCCGACCTCATAATATAAACCAATTTAAGCCCTGTGAAGATATGCAAGAATTTGTAGTGGATCGGTCTTTAGGAGAACCTCTTTCGATTATCCTCATAACTAGGTTTAATCAATGATTCAACTAGACTCTTTCGATTACTTAGAAGAATGTATGAACTCAACCAACCATATAGTGCAAAGATATCACAAGTTATGCCTCTTTTGATTACAAGAACAAGCGAATATAGATGCAACAATTAAATCTTCCAAAAACGATTCAAATACATAAAAATATAGTTATAATCCACAAACAATAATCAATACACCAAATCAATTAAAACCCAAAAAGTATCTACTCCATAGACATGGAGAAGTTCTTCAAAAATATAAGAAAAATATATGAAAACATAAATTCAATCCAAACCTGGATCGTGAGTGAGGAAGGAATGATGAAATCCTTGCGCTTATGTTCTTCCAAATCCTCCTTAGCCTCCTTGGCCTCCTTAGGTCTAAATCTATCCAATAGGCCATCTAAAATGGTATTTTGGTGTATTCAAGCTGCCCCCAAAACAAACCCCGGAAGAAACTAACCTTTTTAGCGGAATTGGGAAGTCACTCTAATATTTTTGGGCTACCGCGCCGCATACCGCCCCGCCTCATGCGGTGCGCGTGTAGGAAATTCTATAACGTGCCAAAATATGATTTCTGGCCACATTTTGCACTAGCGTCCCGCGCCCCGCGGGGCGGTAATGCAAATTGTGGGAAGAAATGAGTTTTTCAATTTTTTGGCATCCAGTCTTGGTTTTCGACCCCCGAACGTGATCCCGACTTAATTGCTTGAGCTTCTACTCAGACTTCAAAACTTCTACTCAGACTTCAAAGCTCTACTTAGCTCTAATTAGCTCCACAATATCTACATAACTCAGAATCACTCCTACAAGGCATAAAACACACAATAAGTGCAAAAACACTACCAATTAAAGCTCAACATAAGTAAAGTGCAGTAAATTAGAGTGCAATAAGCGACTAAAATACGGGATTATAATCTACCATCAGTGGGACCTCGCGTTCGCGATTCCTTTTTCCTAGGCTTGGGGCAGCTTGCCTTGGCGATCGTGATGGCTTTTCCGTGATCGCGAAGAATAAATTACTTCCCATTTCTCACTTGTGTGGCCCGAATTTGGAGCTTCTTGGAGAAAGCTTTTCATCAAGCATTGTAAGGTGAGTAATTTCTACCTAATATAAGTTAAATACATAGATTTGGGTAGATTCCTAACATGTAAATTGTAGAAATTTTGGGTTTAGTTGAAAAATATAGGTTTTGATAAAAATGGGATTAGACCACGAAAATGATTATGGAATTTAGTGAAAATTATACATTTGGATTTGTGAGGTTATGTGTAACACTTATCTTCAAATATTTCCGGAATCGGGGCACGTGGGCCTGGGGGTGAATGGTAGGAATCTTCCTATTCGGGTTGGGTAATTACTCTAGGAACTAAATCGTGAACTTTTGAGCATTTATTGATTAATTCATACAATATTTGGCTAGTTTCGGATTATTCAGCAACGACTTGGGGGTTCTAGAGCAGATTAGTGGACCGAAAGTGAGCTTGGAAATGAGGTAAGACTCTTGCCTAACCTTGTAAGAGGGAACTCATCTCCTTAGGTGTATTTTGTTGTGTATTTCTTGTGTGGGGAGCTACGTACGCACGAGGTGACGAGAGTCTGTGCGTATCTATATTCCATTATATGTCAGGGTAGACTTAGATCCACACCATGCTTTTAGTTATACTGTTGTGATTATCTTGTGTATTAACTGTCTTGAATAGAGTTAAGACTAAGGATTTAAAGTTGTTATTATCGATGTAGTCTTCTTCTTATGGGAAATTTGAGGAATAATTAATACCTATGAAAAATCCATGTCCTCTCGCATCGCTAGTACATCCGCGAACGAGGTAAACATCTCTACTCTAATAGGATTAGGTCGTTGGCCTCGGTCGTACCACATTCTTATGGGGTCGGGCCATTCACCTCGGCAGTACCACATTCTTATGGGATCAGACCGTTCACCTCGACAGTACCACATTCTTATGGGATCGGGCCATTCGCCTCGGCAATACCACTACTCCTATCGGATCGGGCCGTTCGCCTCGGCAGTACTGAGAACCACTATTTTTATGGTATCAGGCCGTTCGACTCGGCAACTTCGTTCTCAATAATCGAAACGTGTTCCAGAATGAATAATTGAGTTAGTATCTTCACGGTCAGTCATGAGGTGTTGGTAGTGTGTTACGCAATCCTGTTGTACTTATTGTTATTTCTTTTATTTGACTTATTGATGCCTGTTGTTACTCACCGTGTCTACTATATGCACTTTATTGTTATTATTCACCTTTAGTAAGTGTCAAGTCGACCCCTCGTCTCTACTTCTTTAAGGTTACACTAGATGTTTACTGGGTACGTGTTGTTCTTCATACTCATACTAAACTTCTGCACCGATGTGCAGGTACTGAGACAGATTCCACTAGTGGTCACGCAGGCGCGTAGTCAATCTTTGTGGAGACTTAGGGATGAGCTGCTTGCCTTGCTATGATCCGCAGTACCGGAGTCTCCTTCCATTTTATTTACTATTTCTGTCTATTATTTTCATACAGTAGGTTTAGTAGTTTTGTATATTCCCTAGATAACTGATGTACTTGTGACTCCGGGTTTTGGGGATTTGTAGCACTTTTGTACAATTGTACTTGTCACTTCTATCACAGTAGACTATGTACTTATTATGTTGACCTTTGGTTAAAAAGACTTACCATTAATGCATGAAATTTAGTGAAATTTAAATATGTTAACATGGGGTAAATAAATGGTAGTTTCACTTGTGGGCTTGCCTAACGGTGGCGTTAGGTGCAATCTCAACCTAGTACAGAATTGGATCGTGACAGTTTGATATCAGAGCTTTAGGTTGACATATGTCTCACAAGTCATGAGCAGGCCTAATATAGTCTTGCGGATCAGTGCAGAAACGTCCATACTTATCTTCGAGAGGCTATAGGGTGTTAGGAACTTCTCTTTCTTCATCTCCTATCATGCAGTTGATATTATACTAAGTGTCTTTCTATTGATCTCTCACAGATGGTGAGGATGCGCGGGGCAGATGTAATAGGCAGTCGAGGGGCTGCTCCACCCTATTTCTAGAGGTCGAGGTAGAGCCCGGGGGAGGGCTCCAGCTCTAGTCAGAGGATGAAGGCGCCCTAGGGTTGCTCCTGTTGTGCTACTTGCAGATCCAGTGGAGGATCCTGTTGTTGAGAATTAGAATGAGGCGCTTGCAGCTATGCTGGCCCTATCAGATTTCATGACTGCACCGGGATTCCAGGAGGTCATAGGCCGTATATTGCGGTTCATGGATTCTATGACACATGCTGGTTTATTTCCAGCAGACCCTGCCATCTCTCAGGCTGGCGAGGGAGCACAGTCCCCTACCACCCAGGTTCCAGGGCAATCCGCTGCCGTTTATCATACCCCAGGCACATTACCTGCGGGCGGACCCCAGCTTGTTGTAACGACTATGCCAAAGGCTGTACTAGTCGCGACCGATGATCAGCAGAAGCTGTTAGACATATGGACTAGGATTTGGCCTCCTACCTTTGGGGGTGAGGGGTCAAAGGACCCCTCAAGATTTCATTGATCGATGCAGGGATAGGCTCTAAAACATAGGGATACTGGAATCCAACGGGGTAGACTTCACCACCTTTCAGTTTGAGGGCAAGGCACGTAGATGGTGGAACGCTTATCTTCTTAGCAGGCCAGCATGTTCACCTCCCTTAACTTGGGATCTATTTACACATCTGGTCTTGGAGAAGTATATACCACTTTTTGAGAGTGAGGAGCTTCGGGGTCAGTTTGAGCAACTCCGTCATGGTCACATGTCTGTCACCAACTATGAGGCGAGATTCACTGACTTGTCTCGCCATGTAGATATTATACTCCCCACATATGCATAGAGGGTGCAGAGGTTCATTGCAAGTTTGCACCTTGAGATTCAGGTACCTATGGCCCATGAGGCAGAGCTGAGGACTTCTTTTCTTCTGGTTGTGGACATAGCATGGAGGATCGAGCGTATTCGCAACCGCAGTGGAGAGTTTGCACCAAGGGACAAGCGGGCCCGACAGTTTGGAGGGTTCAGTGGCACCCTACCTAGGGGTAGAGGTTAGTTCATAAGGGTCAGCCCAGTAGGCCCATGCAGTCAGCACCACCGCCTTCTCGGGGTGCTCCAGCACGAACCTATTTCAGTGCCATTCCAGAGAGTACTTATCGCCCGCCAACCCTTCAGGGTTCCTCTAGTGGGTATTCAGGCCATCTGGGTCAGACTTCAATTCAGCAGTCCACCATTCCGAGGGGTTGTTTAGAGTGCAGGGATCTTGGCCACCTGAAGAGGTTTTATCCAGACTTCGGGGTAAGGCTAAGCAGCAGGACTATCATCCCATTATTACCGTGCCAGCTGCCGCACCAGCCGTCCGGCCGCCTAGAGGTGGAGGGCAGATGAGAAGGGGTCGTCCAAGAGGTGGAGGCCAGTCAAGTGGTGCTCAAGCAAGGTTCTATGCCTTTCCATCCAGATTAGATGTAGTAGCCTCGGATGCCGTGATCACAAGTATTACTTCTATTTGTGGTAGGGATACTACGGTGCTATTTGATCCAGGGTTTACGTATTCATATGTTTCATCTCTATTTGCTTATTTTCTTGGTACTCCTTTATATGTGTCCACACCAGTGGGCGATTCTATTATTGTGGATTGGATTTACCGGTCTTGTGTCATGAATTTCTGTTGTTGTGAGACTAGAGCGGATATTCCGTAGCTCAATATGATTGAATTTGAGGTCATCCTGGGCATGGACTAGTTGTATCCATATCATGTCGTCCTTGATTTCCATCTCAAGACTATTACCTTGGCGATACTAGAGTTGCCTAGATTGGAGTGGAACGGTTCATCTGTCAGTGCATCTAGTCGGGTTATCTCTTTCATGAAAGCTCGACACATGGTGGAGAAGGGTTACTTGGCTTATCTAGATTATGTTCGGGATACTCCTACAAAGACTCTGAGGATTGATTCAGTGCTCGTGGTGTGGGAGTTCTCCGATGTGTTTCCTTCTGATCTCCCAGGCATGCCACTAGATCGTGGTATCGATTTTTGTATTGATTTGACTCTAGGTACCTAGCCTATCTCTATTCTACTGTACCGCATGGATCCAAAAGAGTTGAAGGAACAACTTGAGGAGTTGCTAGCAAAGGGGTTCGTAAGAACGAGTGTGTCGCCTTGGGGTGCACCAATGTTGTTCGTGAAGAAAAAGGATGGGACTATGCGGATGTGCATTGATTACCGCCAGTTGATCAAAGTTATCATTAAGAACATGTACTCGTTGTCGTGTATTGATGATTAGTTTGATCAGTTGCAGGGTGCCACAGTGTTCTCTAAGATCGACTTGAGATCTGGGTATCATCAGCTGAGGATTCGTGCTTCGGATGTTCCGAAGATGGCCTTCCGGACTTTATATGGTCACTATGAGTTTTTGGTGATGTCCTTCAGCTTGACTAATGCCCCGACGACGTTTATGGTCGTATCTTGATTCATTTGTCATTGTCTTAATTGGCTACATCTTGATCTACTTGCATAGTATGGAGGAGCACGAGCAGCATTTGAGATTAGTGCTTCAGACCTTGCAGGAACATAAGTTATATGCTAAGTTCTCCAAGTGCGATTTCTGGTTAAATTTTGTGGCATTCTTGAGGCATGTTGTATCAGGTGAGGGTATTAAGGTAGACCCCAAAAAGATCGAGGCAATCCAAAGTTTGCGTCGTCCTACCACAACGACTGAGATCAGGAGTTTCCTAGGGTTAGCAGGTTATTATCGCCGGTTTGTGGAGGGATTCTCATCTATTGCAACATCTTTGACTAGACTGACCCAAAAGGGTGCTCTGTTCTGATGATCCGATGATTATTAGGCAAGCTTTCAGAAGCTTAAGACCACATTGAATACAACACCGGTGTTAGTGTTGCCTTCCGGTTCAGGGATGTATGTTGGTATTGTGACGCTTCACACGTTGGCCTGGGTTGTGAATTGATGTAGGAAGGGAGAGTTATTGCTTATGCTTCACGTCAGTTGAAGCCCCATGAGAAGAATTACCCCGTACATGATTTGGAGTTAGCCACGATAGTCCATGCTCTCAAGAGCTGGAGGCATTATCTTTATGAGGTATCCTGTGAGGTTTACACCGATCATCGCAGCATGAAGTATTTGTTCAAGTAGAGGTATATTAATTTGAGGTAGCGCAAATGGCTTAAGTTACTATAGGACTATGATATTACCATCCTCTATCATTCGGGCAAGGCGAAAGTGGTTGGGATGCCTTGAGCAGAAAGGCTGAGAGTATGGGCAGTTTGGCATTCATTTCAGCAGAGGAGAGGCCATTGGCATTGTACATTCAATCCTTACCTAACAGATTTGTGAGGTGGGATATTTTAGAGCCTAGTCGGATTCTTGCATGTGTCGTGGCTCAGTCTTCATTACTCGAGATGATCAAGTCTCGTTAGTACGATGATCTGTATTTGTTGGTTCTCAGAGAGACGGTACTATAGGGTGGTTCCAAGGAGGTTGCTATCAATGAATATGGTGTTTTACGGCTCCAGGATCGCCTATGTGTTCCTAATGTTGATGACTTTAGGGAGAAGCTTATAGATGAGGCACATAGTTCTCGGTATTCTATTCATCCGGGGGCTACGAAGATGTATCGCGACCTGAGGCAGCATTACTGGTGGTGGTAGATGAAGAAGGACATAGTTGAGTATGTGGCGAGTTGTCTAAATTGCCAGCAGGTCAAGTATGAGCACCATAGACTAGGTGGCCTACTTTAGCAGATGGTTATACTTGAGTGGAAATGGGAGCGCATTACTATGGACTTCATAGTTGGGTTGCCGCGGACTTTGAGGAAGTTCGATGCACTTTGGGCCATTGTCAACATGTTTACTAAGTCGGCACACTTTATTCCGGTTGTGACTACATATTCTTCAGAGAGATTGGCCCAGATTTACATTCAAGAGATTGTTCGGTTACATGGTGTGCCTATTTCCATCAATTCAGATAGAGGTCCTTAGTTCACATCGCACTTCTGGAGAGCAGTTCAGAGTGAGTTGGGTACTCGGGTAGTGCCAATCACAACCTTTCATCCGTAGACCGATGTGCAGTCGAAGTGGACAGTTCAGATTCTGGAGGATATGCTTAGAGCATGTGTCATTGACTTCGGAGGTAAGTGGGATAGATTCTTGCCCTTGGCCGAGTTTGCTTACAACAACAGTTATCAGTCCAGCATCGAGATGGCTCCATTTGAGGCTTTATATGGTCGGCGATGTCGTTCGCCCATCGGATGGTTTGAGCTCGGCGAGGCTAAGTTATATGGTACTAATTTCGTTAAGGATGCCTTGGAAAAGGTAAAATTTTATTCAGGAGCGACTTCGCACAGCACAATCTAGACAAAGGATTTACGTGGATCAGAAGGCACGTTATTTGTCATTTATCGTGGGCGAGAAGGTTCTCTTGAAACTTTTGCCGATGAAGGGGATCATGAGGTTCGGGAAGAAGGGAAAGCTGAGGCCAAGGTTTATTGGCCCATTTGAGGTGTTTGCGGCGACTTGGGGAGGTTGCTTATGAGATTGCTTTTCCTCCGAGTCTATCGAGAGTTCATCCGGTCTTTCATGTGTCTATGCTCCGGAGGTATCATGCTGACAGGTCGCACGTGCTAGATTACAGCACGGTTCAGCTAGATGAGAGTTTGGGTTATGAAGAGGAGCCAATTGTTATTGTTAACAGGCAGGTTCGTCAGTTAAGGTCCAAGAGGAATGCTGCGGTGAAGGTCCAGTGGAGGGGTTAAACAGTCGAGGAAGTGACTTAGGAGGATGAGGGGGACATGCGGAGCAGATATCCACACTTATTCAGCATTCTAGGTATGATTCTAGACTCGTTCGAAGATGAACGTTTATTTAAGAGTTGGAGAATGTAACGACCCGATCAGTCATTTTCCTTTTTATATCCCTGTTCCCCTAATTTGGAAGGGTTCGGGTTGAAATCAGAACACTTAGTTCCTTAATAATGGATTAAAATGGTTAAGTTTGACTTGAGTCAACATTTTGAGTAAACGACCTCAGAATCGGGATTTGAAGGTTCCAATAGGTTTGTATGATAACTTTGGACATGGGCGTGTATTTGGATCGGGTTTCGGATGAACTAGGAGCATTTCGGCGGTTAATGTTGAAAGTTGACGCACTAATAATTTTTTAAGTTCTTTAAGTTTAGTTTGGAGTAGGTTTTGGTGTTACAGAGGTCCGTTTGGGATTTCGATCCTGGTAATAGTTCCGTATGTTGACTTAAGAGTTGCACACAAAATTTGGTGTCATTCTGAGTAGTCTAAGTATGATTCGGTGCATTCGGAGCAAGTTGAAAACTTGAAGTTCATAATTTGATTCAATTTGGTTTTCGGGTGCGATTCTTAGTTTTGATGTTGTTTTACATATTTTCAGAGTCTGAGCAGGCTCGTATTATGGTTATGGACCTGTCGGTGCATTTGGATGGGGTCCCGGGTGGCGCGGGTGAGTTTCGGACCGCCCGGAGTTAAGTCCCAAAAATCATGTGTGCTGGTTCTGGTTTCCTTCTTCGTGATCGCGAAGGATATGTCAAATTCGCAGAGAAGTAAAATATGGCGGGCTGAGATTTTTTCATCGCATTCGCGACCCCTTGCTCGCGTTCGCGAAGGTCTGGGACCTGTGGCCAACACGTTTGCATGATGAGGCACGCGTTCGCATAGGGAGAAAGGCCTGGGGGGTGAGATCGCTCCTTTACGCATTCGCGAGCTGGACCCCGCATTCGCGAAGCTCAGGCTTGTCAACCTTCGCATGCGTGTGTGGCCCTCGCATTCGCGATGCCCTTTTTTCTGGGCTTGGGGCAGCTTGCCTTCGCGATCGCGGTGGCTTTTCCGCGATCGAGAAGAATAAATGCCTGGGGAGAAACATTTTTAATGACGGGACTTAGACCTATTTTTCCCATTTCTCACTTGTGTGGTCCGAATTTGGAGCTTCTTGGAGAAAGGTTTTCATCAAGCATTGTAAGGTGAGTAATTTCTACCTAATATTAGTCAAATACATAGATTCTGGGTAGATTCCTAACATGTAAATTACAGAAATTTTGGGTTTAGTTGAAAAAACTAAGTTTTGGTAAAAACGGATTAGACCACGAAAATGATTATAGAATTGAGTGGAAATTATATATTTGGGTTCGTGAGGTTATGGGTAACATTTATCTTCAGAACTTTCCAGAATCCGGGCACGTGGGTCCGAGAGTGAATTTTAGGAATCTTCCGATTCGGATTGGGTAAATACTCTAGGAGGTAAATTGTGAACTTTTGTGCATTTATTGATTAATTCATATAATATTTGGCTAGTTTCAGATTGTTTGGCAACGACTTGGGGATTCTAGAGCGGATTAGTGGACCGAAAGTGAGCTTGGAAATGAGGTAAGTCTCTTGCCTAATCTTGTAAGAGGGAACTCATCCCCTTAGGTGTATTTTGTTGTGTATTTCTTGTGTGGGGAGCTACGTACGCACGAGGTGACGAGAATCTGTGCGTAGCTATATTCCATGATATGTCCATGTAGACTTAGATCCACACCATACTTTTAATTGTACTGTTGTGATTAGCTTGCGTATTGACTGTCTTGAATAGAGCTGAGACTAGGGATTTAAAGTTGTGATTATCGATGTGGTCTTCTTCTTTTGGGAAATTTTGTGGAATAATTAATACCTATTAAAAATCCATGTCCTCTCACGTCACTAGTACATCCACGAGCGAGGTAAACATCTTTACTCTAATGGGATCGGACCATTCTCCTCGGCAGTACCACATTCTTATGGAATCAGATCATTTTCTTCGACAGTATCACATTCTTATGGGATCGGGCCATTCACCTCGGCAGTACCACATTCTTATAGGATCGGACCGTTCGCCTCGACAGTACCATATTCTTATAGGATCGGGTCGTTCGCCTCGGCAGCACGGAGTACCACTATTCTTATGGGATCGGGACGTTCACCTCGGCAACTTTGTTCTTAATAATCGAAACGGGTTCCGGATTGAATAATTTAGTTAGGACCTTCACGGTCAGTTATGAGGTGTTGGTGGTGTGTTACGAAATCCTGTTGTACTTATTGTAATTTCTTTTATTTGACTTATTGATTCCTGTTGTTGCTCACCGTGTCTACTTTATACACTTTTATTGTTATTATTGACCTCTAGTAAGTGTCAAGTTGACCCCTCATCACTACTTTTTCGAGGTTAGACTAGATACTTACTGGGTACATGTTATTCTTCGTACTCATACTATACTTCTACACTGATGTGTAGGTATTGAGACAGGTTCAACCAGCGGTCACACCGATGCGTAGCCTATCTTTGTGGAGACTTAGGGGTGAGCTGCTTGCCTTGCTAGGATCCGTAGCACCGGAGTCTCCTTCCATTTTATTTACTATTTTTGTCTATTGTTTTCATACATTAGGTTTAGTAGTTTTGTATATTCCCTTGATTGCTGATGTACTTGTGACTCCTGGTTTTGGGGATTTGTAGCACTTTTGTACTATCGTACTTGTCACTTCTATCACAGTAGACTATGTACTTATTATGTTGAACTTTGTTTAAAAAGACTTACCATTGTTGCATGAAATTTAGTGTAATTTAAATATGTTAACAGGGGGTAAATAAATGTTAGTTTTGCTTGTGGGCTTACCTAACGGTGGTTTTAGGAGTAGTCTCGACCTAGTATGGAATTGGGTCGTGATAAAATCTCTAATTTCTACCATGAAAATCCTAGATTTGATGTTAAAATCTTATGAAATGTAATGGGTTATTGAAAAGAAGCAGATCAAAGTCACTTACGAATATATTTAGGAAGAAAATCTCTTGGGAAAATCGCCTCTAGGGTGTTTAGGGTTGAGAGTTTGAAAGAAATGAGCTAAATCTTGTTTTTCCTTCTTTTATCCAAGCGCAGATGTCGCAATTGCGACCTAGGGTTCGAAATTGCGAACCCCGCAAATGCCAAAAAAGTCCTCGCAAATGCTAAGATTCCACATCTCCGCTGCCATCGCAAATGCGAAGATTCCACATCTCCGCTGCCATCGCAAATGTGATGGTTTTGTTCGCAATTGAGAATTTGGACTTTCCGCAATTGCAAACTTTTTGATCGCAAATGCGAACCAATTCCACCTGCACTACATCGCAAATGCGAAATATATTGTTCATAAATGCGAACCTGACATCATCGCAAATGTGATAACTAAGACCTGAGTAAAAATCAACAATCATCTAACTATATCAACCATTATGCCACGCGTCCGAAACTCACCCGAGCCCTTAAGGCTTCAAACTAATCATGCACACGAGTATAATAACATCATACAAACTCGCTCGCACGATCAAAACATCAAAATAATACCTAGAACTATCAATCGGACACCAAAACGAATGAAATTTTTAAAGAAACTTAAGAACTTTCAATTTTACAACCGGACATCCGAATCACGTCAAATCAATTTTGTTTTGCACCAAATTTTATAGACAATTCATAAATACATAAATGAACCTATACCAAGTTTATTCAAAACCGATAGCAAGAAAGTCAAACTACGATCAAACTTAGAAATTTTTTAAACCTTTAAACTTTTAGTTTTCAACTAATTACGTCAAATCAAGCTAGGGACTTCCGAATTCGATTCCGGGCATACGCCCAAGTCCCAAATCATGATACGGATCCACCGGGACCGTCAAAATACTAATCTAGGTATGTTTGCTAAAAACATTGACCGAAGTCAACTCAAATGAGTTTTAAAGCACGATTTCATATTTTCATCAATATTTTGACATAAAAACCTTCCGGAAGAAGACACAGACTGTGCAAGCAAATCGAGGACAGCTAAACGAAGCTAATCGTGGTCTCCGAACACAGAAACGAAGGGTAAAACTATAAATGACCTATCGGGTCATGACATGTATTCATGAATACAGTAGCAGAATTCGTCCAACAAAATAGGGGGATACAGTTGTTAAATAGTATAAAGATGATCAATTAGTGTGTATCACTTCTAATTTAACTCAACAAAATCAATTCTACATAAATTTTACTACTATTTTGTTGTATTCCATATATTCGTGCGGCTGTATTTATAAATACAATGAGGTAAAAAATAAGGATTATAGATGTTTAATTATTTATTCCATGTATTCGCGTGAATGTATTTATAAATACAGTGAGGTAATTCCCCTAAAAATAGTGATTACGGGTATTTAATAACGGAAAGCGCAATATTGAATAGTATTCAATTTCACTGTATTGAATTCAGTTTTATTCAAATAGCAAAAAATCAAGAAATTAGGGTGTATATTGTTCTATTCAATTTGACTGTATACATTATATTTAAATCATAGATATTCACTATTATACATTGTATTCAATTCACCGTATTCAATTCGACTGTAGTTAAACAACAAAAAATCACAAAACGCAGTGATATTCAGTTGTATTCAAAAAATACAAATCTTGGGAATACATACAAGCGAAAAAATAATATATTTATACATAATACAATGTACTTGTATCATTGTATGTGACTAAATAGCAAAGAAGAGAAGAAAGTTCGCAGGAGATGGCGTTTTCCGACCAAACACAATACTCTATACATTGTATTAAAACTAAAAATAGAGGCGAACAAAAATCCGGCCCTCAAATCTTCTCCAGCGTAGCCATAGATAGATCTGTTCGCCTAAGAGGATAGCTCGCTGCTGCCACAGAGATTCCAGGCATCAGCTTTTCGCCGTAATCAGGCAATGGAGATTTTGAAACATAATCACTTGGAGTTGAGGGATTCATAAGTAAAAACTTGAATTTTTTTAGATTAACTATGCTTAAACTTAAGACAACAACGAGAGGAAAATGAAGGATTCAGCCAAATTAGAATGAGGTATTTTACTCGAAGAGAGAGAAGGAAGAGAGAGAGATTGAAGAAAAAATTTGCTGAGATTTTGAGAGAGAATCGTGTGTTAACTAAAAGAAAAAGTGAGAAAAAACATAAATAGCGTATTTCACGTCTCAATGGTAGTGTATACCATAAATACCTAGTATTTTGCTATAAAACATAAAAGGTAGCTATAGAAAATAATATTTTAAAATAATTTTAGTTTATAATAAATAAGGTGTATACCTTTTCTATATGAAATAAAAAATTTTATAATTAATATATAATATATATAAATCAAGTAAGAGAAGTAAATAGTGAATGGACCGTCTATTTGTGTAAAATCGTGACTTTAAAAGGCATTTTGGAGTTTGGATCAAAGGTAGTGTGCAACACAATTTATTGGTCTCCGCGCTAGCACCGGCCAATGAAATCCAGTTACTTAATAAGTACCGAGAAATTGTCAATCCCAAAATGGACGACTTATGTTTTTACCCAATATGGATTGATAAATTGACCAATCCAACACTATTATGGTTTTATCACATTAGTAGTTTTAGATAAATAGTGTTATTCTCTCACATCTACAATAAGTGACCAATTTGGCTTGGGCACACCCATTAAACAAAATATAAAATTTTAGATAAAAATAGTTAGTGTGACTAAACTACCCTTAATTAAATATTGCAACATAGTTAATGTGAGGAGTAAAAGACTTTTTAGGGATACGTACATAAGAGTAATTTTGAAAAAATAAATTAAATTTATTCTTGATTATATAAATGGACACTTATTTTGGACCAAAATAAAAAGGTAAATTGGTTACTTATTGTGGACCGGAGAGAGTAATAGATAAAGATTTTAAAAAATTAATATTAAACACAAATATTTTTAAATTTTTTTTAAAGTTCTACTGACTATAAATAACTATCATTTGTTAAACAAATATGTTTTTATTATTTCTCAAAAACCCTAATGAAATCTCTCAAATTTCCGACGTCACAACAACATGGAGCTTTAAGCTTCAATGGCCACAATGGCCGGCGACCAGCCATCTTTTCCGGCCGGTCTGCCCCCTCCCCCCCAGCGTTGCACAACAACATACAACAATTAACTCCAACCCAACTCCTCTAGATTACTCTAAGATTTTGAAACCAAATTCTTTAAATCCTCCAGCGATGGCTACTGCTGCAGCTTCAATTCAATCCATTCCACTGCGACGAGAAGTGTATTTGAATGGCCAACCAGTGGTTAAATTCATAGAGGCAGAAGTAGATCGAATGAACATGATTGAAGGCCTCCAATATGCTGTCGTTGGCAAGCATTCATATGGATCTCCGGAGATTCACGAGCTTCGCCGAATAATTCCAACTCAATGTGGTATCAAAGGTGAGTGTAATATCGGATTCCTTAGAGATCGTCATGTGTTAATTAGATTAACTCTATGGAAAGACTTCCTCGATTTCACATCAAAAAGTACGTACTATATCAAAGCCAAAGATGGGTATGAATACCAATTGCGTACTCTTATCTACGATGCTAAATTTAAGGCGGGTGAAGAAACTCCGATGGCGATGGCGTGGATTTCTTTTCCTGGACTGCTGCCTACCTTTTTGTAAAGGAAACTCTATTTTCTTTGGCTACAACTGTGGGAAGGCCGGTGTGTCTTGACGCGGCAACTACAAACAAAACTAGACCGAGTTGCGCAAGAGTAAAAGTTCTTGTTGATTTGTTGGCCGAACTACCTAAACAGGTGCGATTGGATATTGATGATGAAGCTTCTGGTGGTGTTCGAACAGAATGGGTAAGAATTCAGTATGACATGCTACTAAAATATTGTAAGGAGTGTAAACTACAAGGACATGATGAAATTGAATTTTGACATTTGCACCCCGAGCTTATTGAGAATCGAAACAGCAAGAAAAGGAATGATCTTGCTGAGTTGAACAACTGGAATACTGCTGCTGATGACTAAGGAAAAACCAAAAATCACACTACCCCTTTATTGATTCTCACGAGGGGAAAAGTAGTCGGGAACGTAGGTGAACAGTGGAAGGAAGTTCGGGATTATCGGGGAACCAAAAAAAATAACAAAACCAAGGTACAAGGGAAAACTGGCAATGCAATCGTGCCAATAAATGCTGGTGTACAGCAGGTGCACAATAACTTTGCACTGGTGGAGGTCGAAGAAAATCAGACAAACAAGGTTCAAACAAGGAATAAATTTGCAGTATTAGAGGAGGAACAAAGTGTTATAAACGAGAACAACCAACTGGTTTTGGTGGGGGAAAAACCAGTCTTCAGTTCTAAAGATGGTCCTACTCCTTATGGGATTCAGTCCACAACCAACTAGGTTCATAGAAGGTTTGGAACTAGCAAAGAGGAGCTAAAACAACTCAATGTGATCACAAACTAATCTTGTCATGCGATTCCATCTCAAACATTTAAAGATTCTGGGCAGATTGAGGATCTTGATGAGGTAAACTCTACAAAGGTCTTATGGAGCGATGTAGTTAAGGTTAAGGATGATCAGTTGGGCAAAACAAAGACAGCAGAAGACAAGGTGAAGAAGGACAACAAGCCAAGCTCACCTGGCGATAGGCTGGCGATGCCAGGCCTAAAGCCAGGCTCCCCAAGCGTTAGGCTGGCAATGCCAGGCATAAAGCCAAGCTCCCCAAGCATTAGGCTGGCGACGCCAGGCCTAAAGCCAGGTTCACCTGATGAGGCAGCTACAGTAAACCCCAACCTTAGAGCCACTGGAGAGATTTTGGCCTATGTAGATGGTGTTCCGGTGCATGCATCAGAGAACAAACTTGATGGAGATGTTGATGTGAAGATTAGGGATGATATAGTGGGTTCAGATCAAATTTCAGGCAATGGGAAGTGTGGTGATCTCACTAGAACAGTGCTTTCAGAGCAGACTGCTACAGTAACTCCTGGGCTAGGCAGTGTCTATGAGCTACAACTCAAGGAGTATGAACAGACTGATGAGCGAGCAATTGTTCCAAGAGCATCTGGGGAAATAGAGGGAGTGCCTATGGAATCTAGCACTGATCAAATTATGCAACTACATCTTAATGTTCCAATTAAGACTCCTCTACAACAGTTACATGATTAAGTTACACACAATGTAACACCAATTAATGAAGACTTATTGAGACAAAATCCAATGGAGGATGAAGGAGAAGATGAATCAACTACAGAAAACTTCAAACAAGTGGCTAGGGAAGGGATTTATCACCCACAGCTAGTGCTAAAGGAGGTAAGAAAACTAAGAAGAATCAGAGTAAAGATCCACCACAACCTTCAAGAATAATTTCCAGGAGTGCAGCCTCTCTATCTAAATGATGATGATCAAAACATTAATATGGAACATAAGGTCTGTGAATACACAACAGGCCTTTCCTAGGGTGACCAACATGAATAGGGAGCATAATTTTTGTGTAGTTGCATTGATGGAGCCGTTTTAAAAGAAGGGACTTATTGATAGATATAAAATGAGGTTGAATATGGAGACTGCTTATGCAAATATTAATGGGCAAATATGGTTGTTCTTCGATGTAGTGGTGGAATGGGAATTAGTGGAGGATACTGAGCAACAAGTGACTGTGAGAGTGTTTCACCATGACCTAGGGCAGCACATGATGATGACATTTGTTTATGCAAAATGTTCAGCATTGGAGAGGTTGGATTTGTGGGATCACTTGTATTACTTAGCAAGTGATATGGAATTACCATGGTTGGTAGGAGGGGATTTCAATGTGATATTGCATGAAGATGAGAAAATAGGGGGACTTCCAGTACACCCCCCTGAATATGAGTATTTTGCATTTTATGTAAACTCTTGTGGTTTGTTTGAGCAAAGGTACAAAGGAAGTCCATTCACATGTTGGAATGGGAGATCCAATGTTGAGTGTATATTCAAGAGATTGGATAGGAGTTTTGTGAATTTTCCATTTCAGAACATGTTGCCAACTATTGAAGTTGAGTATCTAATCAGAACTGGATCAGATCATGCACCATTGCTAATGACATGTAGGGTGCAGAGAACCAATTTTGTCAAGCCTTTCAGATTCTTGAACTTTTGGACAAACCATGCTACATTTATGGATGTGGTGAGGCAGAATTGGGAAGCTGATTTCATAGGGGATCCGTTTTTGATGTTCAAGCAAAATATTAAGAGGGTGAAGGCAACACTCTCAAAATGGAGTAGGGAAATATTTGGTGATATCTTCAAGCAATTGGCTATTTTGGAGGACATTGTTAGGGTGAATGAGATGTTGTTTGAAGAAGAGCCTACAACTGAGAATAGGATTGTGCTTCAAAAGGCTCAATCTGAATTGAAGAAATACTTGAGTATTAAGGAGCAATATTGGAAGCAAAAAGCTGGGATGAGTTGGTTTACTGAAGAAGATAGGAATACAAGTTTCTTTCACAATCATGTCAATGGCAAAAGAAAGAAATTGCAACTGAAGAGGATCAAAAGTGGCAGTGGGGTATGGATTGAAGACCAGGAGCAATTGGCTACAGCTGCAGTGGACTTCTATCAAAAACAGTTCATAAATGAAGGTGATGCTTCTGAATTTTCCTTGCTCAATAATGTACCTTCAATGGTCACTATGGATCAGAATTTGGAACTTAGGAGATTGCCAACAATTGAAGAAGTTAGGGCAGCAGTTTTTGAGCTTAGTGGGGAGAGTGCTAGTGGTCCTGATGGATTCACTTGCTTATTTTATCAAACATGCTGGGATGTTATTGGTGCTGATATACATAACATGGTGCTACACTTCTATGGAGGAGTTGCATTGCCTAAATCCATCACTCACACCAATCTAGTGTTGCTGCCCAAGAAACCTAGAGTTGAGACCTTCTCTGACTTAAGACCTATTAGTTTGAGCAACTTTATTAACAAGGTCTTGTCTAGGGTGTTACATAACAGATTGGAGAGTTTTTTGCCATCTCTAATATCTCCTAATCAATCCGGATTTGTAAAGGGTAGGAGTATATTTGAGAACATCTTATTGACCCAAGAAATTGTCATTGACATAAGGTTAAGGGGAAAGCCAGCTAATGTGGTGATCAAGCTTGATATGGCTAATGCCTATGATAGGGTTTCATGGAAGTACTTATTGCATGTGCTAAGGAAGATGAGATTTTCTGAACACTTCATCAACATGGTGTGGAACTTGATGTCAAATAACTGGTATCCAGTATTGATGAATGGGCAGTCCTCAGGGTTCTTTAAGTCGACAAGAGGTGTGAAACAAGGGGATTCCCTATCTCTAGCATTGTTCATTTTGTCAGCTGAGGTACTTTCCATGTCATTGAATAAGCTCTTTGAAGACAAGTCATTTGTGGGATTTGGAATGCCTAAGTGGTCTGATCCTTTAAACCACTTGGCATATGCTGATGATACGATAATCTTTGCATCTGCTCATCCTCCCTTTTTGAGCAAGATTTTGGCAGTGTTGGGGAACTATGAGAAGATATCAGGTCAGATGATCAACAAAGATAAGAATTCATACTACATGCATTCAAAGGTTGCTAATGGATTGTTTCAGGCAGTTGGAACTATTACAGGATTTGCAAGAGGTAAATTCCCCTTCACATATCTAGGGTGTCCTATTTTTTACACTAGAAGGAGGAAGGACTATTATGAGGTTCTTATCAAGAAGGTGAAGGCTAAATTGCATTCGTGGAAAGGAAAGCTGTTGTCATTTGGAGGAAAGGCAACACTCATCTCTAGTGTGTTGCAAAGTATGCTAGTTCACATGTTATCAGTCCTTGATCCATCAAACAACATCCTGGGGCATCTACATAAGACTTTTGCTAGGTTCTTTTGGAGCACAAAGGAAGAAGGGAGAAGCAGACACTAGGCTTTTTCTAGGTTTTAGGTCCTTAAATGATGTCTCAGGGGCACTGTTTGCTAAACTATGGTGGAGGTTTAGGACCACAAAATCTTTGTGGTCTAATTTCATATGGAATAAGTATTGCAAGAAGGAGCTACCAACAGTGGTGCATTTTAGGGGAGGGTCTCATGTTTGGAGACAAATGCTGAATGCTAGGGAAGAAGTAAAACATGAGATCGTATGGGAATTGAAGAGTGGAACAACTAATATTTGGCATGAAAATTGGACTGGATTGGGTGCACTTTATCACGTATTACCTGAAGACTTTCCAATCAATGAAGGTCTTCAGGAGGTGGCAGAACTGCGGCAAGGGGAAGCATGTGATGATCAGCTATTAGATCAAACTTTCAATGAGGAAATTGCAGAACATATAAGGCTAAATGTGCACTATGAAGGCAGTGAGGGATATTGGGATAGGCCATACTGGATGCCAACTCCTTCATGCAAGTTCAGTGTTAGCAGTGCTTGGCAAATATTAAGGCATAGGGCTGATCCTAATCAAGAATTCAAGTTAATGTGGATTAAAGGTTTGCCATTCAAGATATCCTTCTTCTTGTGGAGAATGTGGAGGCAGAAAAAATAGCCACCGATGACATGTGGAGGAGGCAAGGGCAAATGGTGATGTCTAGGTGTTGGTGTTATCAGTAGCCCCAAGAGGAATCCACTGAGCATATATTTGTCAAAAGTCCTACTGCCTCTAAGGTATGGAACTTGTTCATGGGGGCTGCTGGAATTTCTTTGCAACTGATTCAATTGAAAAAGATTATAAGGCATTGGTGGTATGCTCAGTGTTATCCAAAATTAAAGCCACTATTTCAAGCAGTACCAGCTATCATCACTTGGGAGCTTTGAAAGAGAAGAAATGCAGGTAAACATGATGGTTCAGTGTCCACAAATAGGGTGATTCATGAGATAAATAGGACATTGCATCAACTGGCAAGGGTGAGGTATGCTTGGATCCCTAATATTCCATTGTTATGGCCAGAT
This sequence comes from Nicotiana tomentosiformis, assembly GCF_000390325.3. Classification (NCBI taxonomy): domain Eukaryota; kingdom Viridiplantae; phylum Streptophyta; class Magnoliopsida; order Solanales; family Solanaceae; genus Nicotiana; species Nicotiana tomentosiformis. Next base: position 5,710,904 of record NC_090815.1, on the reverse strand, counting down.
ATGATTCAATATTTTGAAGGATATAAACCTTTATTGATCGCTACAAGAGTAACATGGCAGCTTCATTTTCATGGTTGGTATAAATGTAATACTGATGGAGCTTCAAAGAGCAATCCTGGACCTAGCTCCCTAGGCTTTTGTGTGAGGGATGATGAAGGTGATGTGGTGTATGCTAGGACAGTAGACCTGGGAGTGACAACTAATGTGGTGGCTGAAGCTAAGGCTATTCTTCAAGGGTTGGAATATTGTATGGAGCATGATCTTCACCCTTTCATACTGGAGACTGATTCATTGGTGATGAAGAAGGCGATAGAAGGGGAATGGGATCCTCCTTGGGTAATTGCAAAGGATGTGAAGAAAATTATAGAGATGAAGGTCAAATTCAATGTGATCTTTCAACATGTGTTCAGGGAAGGCAACTCAGTGGCGGATTTTATAGCTAACATTGTGTTCTCTTTTGTAGGTACATCTGAGTTTCATTCATTCTCTGAACTGTCTAGTACATGGAGGAGGTTGATCAATCTAGACAAATCTCAATCACCTAACCTTAAGGTTAGGGTAGCAAAGAGAAGAACCCCAGACTGATGGCTTCACAAGATTGGACTTTGCACAAACCGATATGTCCAAATGCTAAGAACAATGTTGAACCCATCATATGATATTTTTGGAGATTGTTGAATCATTTCTCAGTGGTATTAGCATGATTTAATGCTCAATCTGAGGATGGTTTAGCATTGTTTAGAATGATGTCTACATTAAAGGTTCTAGTAGGGAAGGATCTGAGCTTACAAGATCACAAAAAGGCACAATTTCAAAGCCTGGCCTTTCCCTTACAAAGCCTGCTTAATTCATGGCTTTTGCCTTGCAAAGCCAGCCTAAAGCCAGCTTTTGCCTTGTAAAGCCTGGCTAAAGCCAGCTCATGCCTAGCTTTTGCCTTGTAAAGCCTGCCTAAAGCCAGCTCAAGCCTGGCTTTTGCCCTGCAAAGTCTGCCTAAAGCCAGCTCAAGCCCGACTTTTGCCTTGCAAAGCCTGCCTAAAGCCAACTCATGCCTGGCCTTTGCCTTGCAAAGCCTGCCTAAAGCCAGGCTCCTCTTCTACATATTAATTTTGATGAGTGAGCACATGATTAACACTTCAACAAAATCAATCCACTGCATATGGAGATCATATAGTAGCTACACTTGGAAGACTATGCTAGCTTTAACTCTGTGGTGGAGATGTTTGGAATTCATTTTAGCGTATGGACAATAGACCATGGCGCCTGGTGAGAGCTAGATAGGTGCTGCTTGGTATTTGCCAATGACAATTGGCTTCACATACACTAATTGGAGAAGGAAGCATTCAACTTATCATGTTGTAATAGCTAGTTCATTAGATTTTAGCTTTTCAATCTTTTTAATAGCTAGTGGCTTCATACAACTTCTATTTTGGTTTGGACATCTTGTAAGTTTTGGACCCATTTTGAAATTTTATTTATATATTAGCCACTAGGCAAGTGCTGCCGAGTGGTATAGTTGCTTAAAAAAAATTTATTTTTATTATTTCAAATAAATATTATTTTTTTTTACATTTTAAAATATGTTCATGTTTGAATATGATTAAGCAAATTCAGTGCCATGAAAAAGTTAAATGTACGAATATATTATAAAAATAATAAATAAAATACCTTGGTAAAAATATATTATATAATATACAAGTTAGTACATAAATGAGAAGATTTATAATGTCAAGGGCATAATAGATTTTTCAAATGAAAGTTTTATAAAATCTTATTGAAGTGACTATTGTGATAACTGGAGCATAGTAAAATAATTTTTGTGTAACAAAAGAAAGAAAAAGTAACTTTTAAATAATAAACATAAAGTTGAATGACTTTTACATAACAAAAAAATATAACTTTAGGGTAATAAACTCAAAGCTAAATGACCACCCATAAAATTTACTTCTATTTTTGATTGCTTACTTGTACCAGAAGTCCATGTATATGTGATTTGTTATACTAATAAGTTTAGTTTATTTTTTATGCTCAATAAGTCATCCTAGAATTCAAGTAATAAAAATCAAAGATTAAATTATAATCAATTAATTTTATTGAAAGTGTTAATACACTTAACAAAAATAGAATCCTCCAATGGAGTTGGTTATAGAAAATTATATCCCTCCAATGCTAATATATAGGAACACAATTTCACTCATTCTTGAAGTTAAATATAAATATTACTGTAGTAAACACTTATCGAATAACTAATATATCAAATAAAAACATAAGTATGCAACTAACATAGTCTTGAACAGAAATTTAAGTAATGAAATAGTAAAATGAGAATAAATTTAAAGTTAAATATATCGCCTCAAATGATTTCGTTTTTTTGTGAAGAGTTGTAGTACAATAGGTTTCTAATCCTATTTCTTTTTGGAGGACTGTTGGACAGAAGTATCACGTTGAAAAACTAGTCCTAACATGAATCTGATGATGAAAAGTTGCAGGTAGAGTCACAATCCAACCAGACGTAAGCGTATATCTCCTTCTCGTATTTATGCATGTGGTCAACTTATAGCCCGTTTGGCATGCAAAAATCAGCTTATTTTGAGAATTATTTTTTTTTAAAGCTCTTTTCTCAAATATACTTTTGGTAAGAAACAGTTTGTGTTTGGCTAATTAATTTAAAAAGTACTTATGAGCAATTAGTGTTTGGCCAAACTTTAAGAAACTGCCTCTAAATGTATTATTCTCAAAAGTGTTTTTCAAAAAAGTGCTTTTGGAGAGAAGCTACTTTTTTTCTGCTCCTCCACAATTATTTCTGTTTCTCATCAAAAATACTTTTTTTCATTCAAAAACTTGGCCAAACACCTTAATTTTAGAAAAAAAATACTTTTTGACCAAAAAAAAACGCTTTTGCCTCAAAGAACCTTGACTAAATAGGCTATTAATCTCTAGAAAGATGGTATTTTCACTTCATATGTCAATTAATATTTTTTTTTAAATTTGAATCTTGATCAAAGTACCTCCTCAACTTTTTCTTTTTAAATTTCATTTTATACTCTGACTGTAGTTATGAAATTCTAAATTATAGAGATATTATCTTTTTGAAATATTTGAGTCAAAATCACTTCTTTTGATTGTTCCAACTTCTTAATGTTGATAAGTCAACTGAGAACATGGGATCCAGAATACTCAAATATGAAAATTATGGTAACTTTGTTAAACCGTAAAATAGTACAGTTGAATTTATACGTGGTTTCTAGATAAGTGAATTAATTCGATCCTAAAATAATAAGATAATTGAAGAAATTTATAACACTTAGCCTTGATATGAAGACGAAATGACAGAAATAAAGATTCTGATAGCGAAGCCTCCGAGCGAAACAATAATAAGAACAGAAAATAAGAAGATAAAATTGTATGAAGCTTTGAATAGATTGTAGTGTTAGTTTACAAGAAAATTCCTTGCCTTACAATGATAACATAGCTCACTATTTATAGCTATGTCTAGGGAACAAGGTCCTAGAATCGTGCTCTTCTTTAATGTCAATTATGAGGGTCATTGATGAAGATGTAACGGTGAGCATAAATGACAAATTTCTTATAACAGACAGTGCACTTAATGTCATAGAATATTCTTCATGAATGCCACCGGGCGGAAGGTATTTATTGCCTCTTTATGAGCCTCATTCCCCACGGTGCCAAATAGGATAATTGCCCTCGGTTCCATGTGTCATTCTTATAAGCGGCCAATTGGCATAGCATATTTTACCCTATACAGATAATCCATCTGCTTTCCAGTGATATAGCTTTGTGTTACCGGAAAGTTCGTAGAAACACTCTTTTGGCTGGAATTACTATGATTCCTTCTGAAGGCTTCTGACGGTTGATTAGACACACGTCTATCCGCATTTAATGCCCCGAACACGCGTCATCCCACGATTCAACATAACTTTTGCCGGTTTTCGAGTTAATCACGGCCATGAATTTAGCCGCCAAAACTTATACTTATACGCATCAACATTCTCCCCTTATACTCCATAACTTTCCAAACTTTCTAAAATCTTCCTTGCTGTTACTCAACCTTTATGCAACTCCCTTCAAACAGAAAAGCTTTTCATTCATCCAAAAGCTTTTCTTTCATCCAAAATAGAAAAGTTGAACACGCTGCTTCTCCAACGGTGGATTCTATCATTCCTAGAAGTCTTGTTACAACAAAAGACTTCGAAGAAAAATTTCCTTCGTCTCTCCTTCGCACGTGGGCTGTTGGCAGATACCCTTCTTCCATTTGTCCTTCCAGTATTCCTATTGTGTAGGAAGACTGCCGCTGCCATGATTTGGGCATTGTTGCTCCTGATCTAACAGTGCGAGTGACCCTTCCCAAGGAGGGTTTTACATATTTTTACACGTATCTCTTTACTTTGGGTGCGTTTTCTTTGAGTGGAGATCTTAACTCCGTTTTTGCAGAGTTCTGCCTTCGCTACCAGGTTGGTTTGGCACAGGTAAGACCTTATGTATGGAGGACAATTTCTTGTCTTCGGCGCTTGTGCCAAGAGACGGGAGAGGGGCTATGTTTAGCTCATGTGATGAATCTCTATTCCCCCAAAATCTTATGCGGGGGAATGATAAATTTCAGCAAACGTGGTCACCATGCCCTATTATCTAGCATGGATGATGACATCGACCGTGAGTAGATGGAGAGGTTTGTTGCAGTTTCCACCAACGACATTATTCCGGCAATGGCTTCATCCTTTCTGGAAACGAGGAACTGCATTCATAAGCTTCTAATTTAATATTTCATATTTCTTTTATTAGGAATTCTTCCATATTCGTATTGATCATTCATCCTTCACTCGTTTCAGCAACTTGATTGGTTCTACCTATGGTTGAAGGCTTGGATTAGTGGGTCCAGAAAATCTTGGATGTCACTACGCCCGAAACTCGTACGTGAAAAGAACTGTCCCTCAAATACGGGTGGAAGGCCAAAAAACATAGTAACTCAGACTTACCTTATTTTAGCTTTTTATGTGAGGAAATTGATTAATCCCTTATATCTTTTCTTTGAAATTATGTCTACCTACGGGCTCAGTTGATGTCCCCGAGGAGGATATTTTGGCTGACCCTGCTGATGCGGCAAGGCTGCTTCAGGAGGCGCTCCGAATCTACTTCGGGTACAAGTGTTTCACTACGGAGTCCCCGGCCGGAGAACAAGAAACCAAAAAGAAGGCGTTCTTCCGCGGCCGGGGTAAAGAATAAGAGGGCGAAGACTATTTCCCCCGAGTCATCTCCGGAAGTTATGATGACTAACCCTCTTCCCAGGCCGGTTATAGACACTGTGATGATCGACAATGATGGAGAAAGTAGTGATGATGGACATTCTCTGCGCAGAAGGCGACGATCCTCTACAATTTAACATAATGCTCAATCTGTTGAGTTAGTTAAACCAACTGAGGACGATGTATCAGCACTTTGGGGGGAGTTTGATTTGGTAGAAAATGCCAACTCTCGTTTCTGGGCCCCAGTTTCTATGCTCGGTACTACGAGACTGAGTACCGGATCCATGCCGTCTTCGGTTGGCGAGCATCCATCAACCAGCACTGCGTTTGTCGCGACTGCTTCTTATCCTTCATCTCCTTCTTCCCCAACTCTTCCATCAGCAACTGCTACATCATATCCATGCACCTGACCAAGAAGAAGGTGTTCCTTTTCCCCCGTTCCCAATTCATGGGGATTTGGGGCAAAATTATGCTGCCCCCTCTGAAGATCCACATGGGAGGAGGAATATTACTCTTTCGATCTCTACCGGATGCAACTTGTTATCCTGGCCGGTGGAACTTGCTAATTATCTGAAGCCTTTGGTTTCAAAAAAAATTGGGAAATAATTCAGGCTCTCTTGGGAGAGTGCTTGTTGAACAACGCCATGCACAACGCCGCAGTGGTACATTCTTTACTTCCTTTGTTATTTCTTCTATTTTGCCTAAACATATCCTGAGTTTTGCCTTTCTTGATTTGTAGGCCAACTTTCTTGCTTTTGAGGGCCTTCAGAGGTTGATTCGTGAGAAGGAAGAAACTACATCAGCACGGGATCAGCTTTTGGCAGAGCGGGAGCAAAGTGTCACTCGCCTCTCGGAACTGGAAGCCAAAGCCACTGAGGCCGTTGTATTGGAGGTTCGTTTGCAGCAAAGCGAGCAAGAGATGGAAACCCTTAGCCAAGAGATCACCCCGTTGATGGTTCAATTTGAAGAAGCTAAAGCTAAATGGGTTGAAGTCCATAATGTCGTTCTTGTTGCATCCGATTGTGAGGCTATCTCTACTGAAAGATTGAGCAACTTAGAGGTAGCCTTGAATTCCAAGACTTAAGAGCTTGCTGCTGCGGGGGTAAAATATTCCCGGTTGGAGGAGAAGTATAAGAAGACCCTTGAACATAATAGTATTTTCAACTCTATTGTCCACGATCTCAATGCTAGCCTCACGTGTATTAGATCCGCGAGGGAAAATATTTATGCTGAGGTGACTCAGCTCAAAGAAGACCTTAAGCTCCTATAGGATACCCCCGTTGTTGAGAAAACCTGTGCCATGTACAACATGAGGAGAAAAACCTCGGAGGAGGCCAAAGCTGGTATCATTGATTTTGATGCTGAAATTGATAAGGCTTGTGAACTTGAGTTGGCTGCTAAAAATGTACTCCCGACAGGTCCCTCGGTAGAGCCTAATGCTCCTGGTTCATCTGGTACTTCTGGTTCTGGTTTTGAATTTTCAGGAACTGAAGAGGAAACGGAAAGTGATAAAATTGATGGCCAAACTATTGAGGCATTGGCGAATCTTTGGTGCGCGGACACTTTTCTTCCTCCGGGCTCCGGAGAGGCTACAGTTTAGCTTTTCCTTTCTTTTCCCAAGTTTTGTACTTGTGCTATTTTGGCATGTTTATTGTAAATAAAAACATCTTTTTGCTCAAGTACTGCATGATTCTTCCTGCGTTCTTTCGTTTGAACATTTATGCAAGTTTTAACCTTTGCATTCTTTTTTGCTTAAGTATTCTGCGTAGGTTTTCCTATTTGCGTCTGATTATGCAAGACCTTGGGTGTAATTTTTCCCCCAAAAGCATTTGTATTTCGGGCACAAACTCGTCCGAAATCAACCCTTTAACGTGAGGGTTAAGTATTTGCGCACGTTTGCTTTTTGCGTCTTTTTGTGCAAGGCTTCGGGTGTATTTTTTCCCCGAAGGTATTTTGATTACGGGCATATGTTCTTCCGAAATCAACCCCTTAACGTGAGTGTTTTTATAAGAGAGGTCCCTCTTATATTTAAGTTCTCTTGAATAGGACTACTCATGTTCATTACGGTACTAGCATTTGAAGTACTTGTTTAACTTTCAAATGAAAAAGTTAATTCATCGTTTAGACAAGAAACAAGATAGAAATAAAAGGACTTCATTTTATTCCTTCCATTTTCAAAAAGTACACAAGCATTTGTTATGCTAAAAAGAAATTGTTGTTCCTTGTGGCTAACTTGTACAACTTGTTTATACGGGGCTGGCCACGTAGTCCCCGGTCCCGATGATACAACTATGTTTTCAGTTTTTATTCTCCGGTCGATGTGGTCGTCATTGTTGCCTTATCCTCATATCATCCCCCCCCCCCAGTAATTCGAAGAATGCAAATTGGAACACTGGAATTTTTGCTCCTTTGAGGACCCCATTAATGAATTTCTAGACAATCTTATGCTCGGTAACAAACTTCGCTTCTTCTTAGGAAATTATGCTATCGAGCAAGAGACTATATAACAATCCTTTAATGGTTTGCACTTGTGAACGGTCGGGTAACCTTTGTCCTATAGCAAACTTAACTTCCGGTGAGAATTTTGCTATAGAGCCAAAGACTATCTAACCGTCTCGGAGTGTCTCTTTGCTTGTGTGCCTTGTTATTAAAGGTCATATTGCTTTTGTTGAAGCTTTCTTCGTAGCATGATTTCTGTTTTTGCCTAATTAAAAACCTTACCAGAAAAACCCAATTATGACAAAAACTGGACGAAGGGAAAAAAAGTCCAGCACATGCTTTCAGTTCAGGTGATATTCATCAGCAATAATATCTTTTGAGGTACGCCACGTTCCAATTTATGGGAAACCTTTCTCCATTTTGATTCTCCAATTCATACGAACCTTTCTTGGTGACACTTGAAATTCAGTAGGGGCCTTCCCATGTTGGACCTCACTTCCCTGCGTTGAGCTCCCGGATGTTTTGAGTAACTTTCCTTAGGACCAGGTCTCCTACTTTGAAATAATGGAGGTTGGCTCTTTGATTATAATAGCGTTCCATTATCTGCTTTTGGGATGCCATTCTTACATATACCAAGTCCCTGCGCTCATCGAGTAGCTCCAAGTTGACTAGTATTGCTTCATTGTTTGACTCTTCATCTGCTTGGAAATATCTCAAGGTGGGTTCCCTTACTTCCACCGGGATTAATGCTTTTGCCCCATGCACAAGGGAAAAAGTAGTTTCTCATGTGATTGATTTGACCGTTGTTCGGTACGCCCATAAGACTCCGGGCAATTCCTCGGGTCATTTACCTTTAACCGCGTCCAACCTTTTCTTGAGGTTTTGTATAATCACTTTGTTTGTGGACTCCGCTTGACTATTTGCGCTCGGCTGGTAGGGTGAAGATGTAATCCTCTTTATTTTCAAATCTTTGAGGAACTTTATGATTTTTGAGCCAATAAATTATGTCCCATTACCGTATGCTATCTCTTTCGGTATTCCGAACCTGTAAATTATGTTTTTCCACAAGAAATCCACCACTTCGTGCTCACCGATCTTCTGATAAGGACCTGCTTTCACCCACTTAGAAAAATAGTCAGTTAAAATAAAAATAAATCTTACCTTACCGGGAGCCGGTGGCAGTGGTCCAACAATGTTCATCCCCCATTTTATGAATGACCATGGGGATATAACCGAATGCAATGGTTCTGCCGGTTGATGTACCAGTGGTGCGTAGCATTGGCACTTATCACATATTTGTACGAAGGCTTTGGCGTCTAGCTCCATGCGGGGCCAATAATATCATGCCCTTACCAGTTTTAGTACTAAGGAATCTACTCCCGAATGGTTGCTGCATATCCCTTCGTGGACATCTCGCACAACGTAGTTAGCTTCGGATGCCTTCAAGCACCGGACCAACGAGCCTTGGAAAGATTTTCTATACAGTTGGGCTCTTTTGAAGCTATACCATGTCGCAGCGCCCGGGATGCCTTGAAGTCTTCGGGCAACTTCCCGTGCTCGATATAATCAATGATTTCATTCCTCCATTCCGAGACCAAATTAGTCGTATTTACCTTATAGTAGTTATCCGCATTTAGGACTGAGTTCATCAGTTGTACTACCGTCCCGGACTCCGATCCCTTTATTTCCGTCGATGAACCAAAGCTAGCCAATATGTTTGCTTCTGTATTGTCTTCCCTCGGGATATGAGTAATCGACCACTCCTGAAAAAGTGCCAATAGAGCCTGGACTTTTATCACTTATTATTGCATGCACTCCTCTTTGGTTTCGAAGATCCCATAGACCAGATTTACCACCAGTTGTGAGTCGCATTTGATTTCTATCACCTTAGAATCTAGTCCCCTGGTCAGTTCGAGCCCTATAATCAAAGCCTCATACTCTGCTTCATTGTTAGTTAAAGGGATCGTTCTGATGGCTTGTCTTAGGGGTTTCCCCGAAGGCGTGATTTATACTATTCCCAGCATGGATCCTTTTACGTTGGAATCTCCATCCGTAAATAAGGTCCAAACCCCCGATGTCGATTCCGACACCATTATTGCCTCTTTGGTTGCCAGAGGTAGCAATCCCGGACTGAAATCGGCCACAAAGTCAGCCAAGACTTGTGACTTAATCGAAGACCTTGGTTTATATTCTATGTCGAACTCACTCATTTCGATGGCCCATTTGGCCAACCTATCCGAGATTACGGGTTTGTGGAGGATGTTCCGTAGAGGAAAAGTGGTCACCGCGGCTATTGGGTGATATTTGAAATAGGGCCTCAGCTTTCGAGCGGCGACCACGAAAGCTAAGACTAGTTTCTCCAAATTCAGGTAGTGAGTTTCTGCTGTAGTTAAAATTTTACTAACGTAATAAATAAGAGATTGCGTACCTTCATCCTCACAGACTAAAAATGCACTTACTGCGACTTCCGCTACCGCGAGGTAGACTAACAGTGTTTTACCTTCCTTTGATTTAGAAAGTAGCGGAGGGATTGACAAGTACCTTTTCAAATCTCTCAAATCCTGTTGGCACTCAAGGGTCCATTCGAAGTTGTTTTTCTTTTAAAGTAGTACGAAGAAATGGTGACATTTTTCTGATGACAGGGAAATGAACCTGATCAAGGCTACCAATCTCCCTGTGAGCCTTTGGACTTCCTTTACATTCGACAGTTGGTCCGGGATGTCTTCGATGGCCTTGATCTTATCGGGGTTTACCTCAATCCCCCTTTGCGATACCAAAAATCCCAGGAACTTGCTGGAGCTGACCCCGAATGTGCATTTCTCGGGATTAAGCTTCATATTATGCTTGATTAGGATATCAAAATTTTCTTACAAATGCTTAAGGTCATCTCCTGTATTCAAAGACTTAATGAGCATATCATCTATATAAACTTCCATAGTTTTTCCTATTTGTTTTTCAAACATCTTGTTCACGAGCCGTTGATAAGTGACTCCGGCGTTCTTCAATCTGAAGGGCATCACATTATAGCAATATTTGCCGAAATTCGTTATGAACGAAATCTTTTCATGATCCTCCATGTTCATCTTAATTTGGTTATACCCGGAATAGACATTGAGGAAACTCATTAACTCGTGCCCGACCGCCGTATCGATCATTTGATCGATGTATGGCAGTGAGAACGAGCCTTTCGAGCATGCCTTCTTCAAGTCCTTATAATCTACACACATGCGAAATTTGTTGTTTTTCTTAGGAACTAAGACTACATTAGCTAACTAATCTGGAGGTTTTTCCTCTCGGATTGAACCGATATTAAGTAAGTGAGTTACCTCTTCTTTGCGAATTTATTCTTGGCTTCCGCAATAGAGCATTTCTTTTGTCTTACCAGAGGTATGTTGGGATCCATACTTAACTTGTGTATGGCCACCTCCGTCGGGATACCTGTCATATCCGCATGCGACCATGAAAAACAATCGGCATTAGATTTAAGAAATTCAATAAAGCCAGGCCTAAGCACGGGGTGTAGTCCTGTCCCCAAGTGGAATTTCCTTTCTAAGAACTCTTCGAATAATGCAACTTTCTCGAGCTCTTCCGAAATGGATTTTGTTGCGTTCGTGTCTTCTAGAACCTGGAAATACCTCGGCACATGATAAGATTCTGACACTTCTACCCCCTGACTAACTTCATCCAATTCGGGAGAGGGCGTCAGTTCTTTTAGTTGCTATGTCGCGTGTTCCTTCCCTTTTGCTGCTGGAGACCAAAATTGCATTCATTTCTCTTACCGCCGGTTGGTCACCCCTTATCTGTTTAACTCCTTCGGGAATTGGAAACTTCAACAATTGATAATATGTTGATGGTACAGATTTCATCTCGCGCAACCATGGTCTTTCCAGAATAATGTTATATCCCATATAACCATCTACCACTTCAAAAAGAGTTGTTTTCATCACTCCTTTGGCGTTTGTGGGTAACAAAATTTCTCATTGGGTTGTTACGCTCGCGAGGTTGAATCCGGCGAGGAGTTTTGTGGCCGAAATAATGCTTTCGGTCATTTTATCTTGCTCCAATACTCTCTATTATATGATATTAGCTGAACTTCCTAGATCCACTAGAACACATTTAATTTTAAAATCTAGCACATTTAAAGAAATTACTAGTGCGTCGTTGTACGGTAGCAGCAATACGTATGCGTCCTCCTCCGTGAAAGTGATATCGTCTTCGGCGACTTCTCGGAACCTCTTGCTATTGGTTATTGATACTTTCATCTTTTTTGCTGCCGAGAAGGTGACCTCATTGATTTCGTTCCCCCCGAAGATCATGTTGATCGTCTAACGCGGGGGATCTTTCCCTGTTTTTTAGGGTTCCGCGTTGTCCCGGTTACGAGCATAATTTTTCTTAGCTCAGTCACTCTAAAATTCTATGATATGACCATTCTTTAACAACGTCGCCACTTCTTCCTGGAGATGTCGGCAGTCCCCCAGTCTGGTGTCCATTCGTTCCGTGGTATTTACACCACGGGTTGGGATCCCTCTGGCTGGGATCAGATCTCATCTGCTTCGAAAACCGTTCTTCTTTGACTTTTCTCACAGTTGATACCAATTCTACTACACTGAAATTGTAATTGTATTCTGATAGCCTGGGGTAGGAAGGATCCCACGTACTTGGCGCTTCATTGTCCTGTAATGATCTGTTATTCTGACAGCGATTAGACCTTCTGTCTGTAGTGAATCTATTTGCTGATCGAAAACCTCTGTTGCGGCCTTCTATCCATTCGTAGGGCAAATATCGGCCCCTCGAAGACCATCAATCTTTATTCTTCTCCCGTCCCTTCGCCGATGATGGAAAACCAACCTGATCATCTTCGATCCTTATATTTGACTCATATCGGTTGTGTACGTCTGCCCAAGTAGTTGCTTAGAACTCAAGCAAAGTTTCCTTCAGTTTTCAGGAAGCATCTGAACTTCTCGGATTTAGTCCCTTGGTGAATGCTTTAGCCGCTCATTCATCGGGAATAGCCGGGAGCAACATCCTCTCCTTTTGGAACCGGAAAACTAATTCTCATAGCAACTCGAATTCTCCTTATGAAATTCTGAATATGTCGGCCTTTCGGGCCTACACCTTTCTAGCCCCGGCATGAGCCTTAATAAAAGAATTTGTGAGCATCTCAAAGGAATCTATGAAATGCTTGGGTAACAGTGAATATCATGTTAAGGCTCCCCTCGTGAGAGTCTCTGCAAATTTCTTCAAAAAAATAGATTCAATCTCGTGAGGAGCTAGATCATTTCCCATTACCACCATCGTATATGTGGTTATATGCTCCTGAGGGTCTGAAGTTCCATGATACTTTGGTACGTAGGCCATTTTAAACCGCTTGGGATTAATTTTGGTGTCGCGCTCAGTTTGTATGGCAACTGAGTATACTTATTTGAGTTCAGTCCTTTAAGCACTGGTGGTGCGCCCGTGATTTTGTCCATGCGGGCGTTTACCTCTCTCATAAACTGTAAAAGTTCATTTTTGAAGGGGTCATTTTTGCTATTGGGGCCGGATCCGCTTCCCTCAGCTCCATCGGAACCAATCTCCCTCCTCGGGGTGTTGTTATCAAATCTCTATGTTGCTTGATTTGCGAATGCCCCAGGAAGAACTAGATCTCGCCTATTTGCGTTATTGGAAGCCCCAGATTACGCATGCTTCAACTCCATCATAACCTTATCCTGCCGCGTGAGGTTGCCCACAATAATCACTTGTTGCTCTTGTAGGACTCTTACCGCATCAACAACGTGCTCCTCTTCAGCGTCATCAGGAGTTAACTCCTGAATAAGTCGAGGATATCTCCTATCATGTATCGATGTAGCATTTTTCCCCTCATTGTGGGTGTCGCTGATTGAATCCTTGAAATGAGGCTGATCTCCTCATCCCTCGGGATTGTGTGTGTTGTTAACACCATTATCTGCCATTTCTTATGATATTTTCTAAGAGAAAATAATCAAAACACGTTAGTAAAAAATGCAAGGATCGACTTAATTACACGACTGTCTAGGCCCCATGGTGGGCGCCAAACTGTTTACCCGTAAAATAGTATAGTTGAATTTATACGTGGATTCTAGACAAGTGAATTAAGTCGATCCTGAAATAATAAGATAATTGAAGAAATATATAACACTTAGCCTTGATATGAAGACAAAATGACAGAAATAAAGATTATGGCAGCGAAGCCTCTGGACGCAACAATAATAAGAACATAAAATAAGAAGATAAAATTGTATGAAGCTTTGAATAGATTGTAGTGTTAGTTTGCCAGAAAATTCCTCGCCTTACAATGATAAAGAGATCACTATTTATAACTATGTCTAGGGAACAAGGTCCTAGGATAGTGCTCTTCTTTAATGTCAATTATGAGGGCCATTGATAAAGATGTAACGGTGAGCATAAATGACAAATTCCTTATAACGGACAGTGCACTTAATGCCATGGAGTATTCTTCATGAATGCCACCAGGCGGAAGGTATTTATTGCCTCTTTATGAGCCTCATTCCCCACGGTGCCAAACGAGATAATTTCCCTTGGTTCCACGTGTCATTCTTTTAATCGGCCACTTGGCATAGCATATTCTACCCTATACAAACCTTTTGGTCTATATCGTTACATAGCGTTAATTTAATATTCAATGTATTGGTTCTTGATATGTACTCTTATATTCATTCTGATTTTTGTTGATAGAAATTTTGTTTCAGACTACTGAGCCTTCTTTTTGATTATTTTACTAATTTTTATATATAAAAAAATAATTCTTTCTTGTGCACAAATATAAAATTTGTTTTCTTTAATGAATGTGCCAAGTCTAAGCTCGGTAAGAAGTACCTGGATCTGCACTAGTAGGAAGTACCTAGATCTCCATAAAAAATATACAGAAAAGTAGCATGAGTACACTATAACGGTACACAGTAAGTGCTAAGCCTAACCTCGATAGAGTAATCACGGGGTCAGGCCAGGGCCCTACTGAAAATAAATAAAAGACTGAACAAATGTAGGCAGTGTAATAATGACAATAATGAAATAGAAACAACAAATAGCATATCAAATTTAGCTACACAAATCTAAGGCAGATAGTGCAACACGGAGAAGGACAATTAATAATATGCTAAGGAAACAATGATCAAAGACAAGTTCAAAAGAATGGGAAAATGCCCACAAGAGTCATTACCGAGGTACCGCCTCGTTGTTTCAAATCACAAAAATAAATCACAATCTTTCCTTATATCACCACGGGATCCTTTACATTTAGTTTTGAAAATTATTTTTCCCGAAATAGCATCCCGCATTTTATCTCTCCTTATCACACTGCATGGCTTCTAATAGTTCCCCTACTAGCCATACGTATTAAGCCCACATTATCTCACTGCATGCATTTCAATACCCAGACCTTATACCACCGCATGCATATCAATATCACAATGTATCACAAATCGCACCTCAAGTGCCCAATATCACAACTTGCCAGAGAAACCAAATAATAACAGAATTTCACAATAAGGAGCCCACAGCTCAACCACAATGTACACAAAGTCTCAACAATAAAAATAGAAGAATAACTCAATAGAATGATATTTCACAACTTAACACTTTGCCTCAATAGGAATTATGGTCTTTGCAACACAATACCAATTTCAACAACAAGATATTCCAAGAATAGCAATTTCAAGTAAAGAGTTCAATAGTTAAATAATGAATACGAAATAAAGGAAACAAGAACTTCAACTAAATATGTAGAGCAATTAGCAAGTAAGATATAAGACAAGTAGACATGTGAATTTAGACTAAAAATGATGACTATAATATGTTAAGGTAACTCAATTAAGGAGTGAAAGGAATTTACATAGCTAAAACCCGGTAATTTCCATATTTAGCCCATGTACACACTCGTCACCTTGCGTACACGACTTTTACATATCACAATTATCACAAACAACACCAATACTAAGGGGTAATTCCTCCACACAAGGTTAGGCAAGTCACCTACCTCAAACCACGCTAAATCAATCCACTAAAAGGCCTTTCCCTCGATTGTCCGACTCCAAACGGCTCAAATCTAGCCAAAACAATTTCATACTGTAAATATAACTATAGAAAACTAATTCAAACAATGAAATTATGATCTTTGAGAAGAAATAAAAAGTCAACCCAGGCCCGCATCTCGGAACTCTACCAAAATTACAAAATCCAAATACCCATTCGATATCGAGTCCAACCATACAAGAATTACTCAAATCCAACCTCAATTTACCTTTCAAAACTCAAAAATTTAGTCTAAAAAGTTTCTACCATCTTTCCCCAATTTGTCAACTGAAACCACTAATTTAATAAAGAAATTAATAATAGATTCTTGTAATTTAACCAAAACCGAGTTAGAACCACTTGCCCCAATCAACTCCTTGAAAATCCCTTCAAGAATCGCCCAAATCCGAGGTCTCTAGCTCAAAATATGAAAAATAGATTCAAACCCTCATTTTTGGAATTTAACATTGTTGCCCAGTGATTACTCTTCGCGATTACTGAAGGTCCCTCGCGATCGCAAAGGATAAAACAAATCTACCCCCAAAAATGGCCTTTGCTAACGCGGTTGATTCCACGCAAATGCGGATCATTGATACACAGACATACGTGATCGCGGACATGCCCATGTGATCATGAAGAACAACTTCACGTGACCCTGCTGCCTCACTTCCTTGTACGCGAAGTACAAGCTTCACCACTTTTGCAATCGCGTCCCTCTCTCTGTAAATGAGAAAAAGAAAAACCAACAGTCCAGAAAAATCCCTTCGCGATCGCGTAGAAGGAAATCAGACCTGAGAAAAACCAGAACTTCAGCAATTCCTAAATGTTTCAAAATGCATCGAACATGGTCCGAATTACACCTGAGACCCCCCGGACCTCAACAAAACATGCCAACAAGTCCTAAAACATCATAAAAACAATCTCAAAGCATCAAATCACATCAAACAACACTAGAACCATGAATCGCTCATCGATTCAAGCCTAAGGAACTTACGAACTTTCAAATTTAAAACTAATGCCGATTCATACCAAAACAACTCCAATTGACTTTCAATTTTGCACACAAGTCATAAATGACATTACAAACATATTCCAACTTCCGAAATTGGGATCGGACCCCAAAATCAATGAAGTTAACTCCCGGTCAAACCTTCCAAAATCTTCCAACTTTTGCCAATTCATGTCGAAATAGCCTACGGACCTCCAAATCAATATTCGGACACACTCATAAGTCTAAAATCACCATACAGAGCTATTGGGACCAACAAAACTCTATTTTTGAGTCGTCTATACAAAATTTAAACTACGGTCATCTCTTATAACTTAAACCTCTAACTTAGGGATTATGTGTCCCATTTTACTCTAAAACTCTCCCGAACCCGGAACCAAGCACCCCGGTAAGTCACATAACCACCATATAACACAGGGGAAGCAATAATAGGGGATCGAGGATAAAACATTCAAAACGGTCGGCCGGGTCGTTACATCCTCCCCTTCTTAAAATAAACGTTCATCCTCGAACGAGTATAGAGACATACCTGAAGTGGTGAAAAGATGAGGATAATGGCTACGCATATCATGCTCGGTCTCCCAAGTCGCCTCCTTGACTGGTGATCTCTCCACTGAAGAAATGTTCTTCGACCTCAACTTCCGAACCTGCCTGTCCAAAATAGCCACCGACTCCTCAACATAAGACAAATCCTTGTCCAACTGGACTGAGCTGAAATCCAACACATGAGACGGATCGCCATGATACTTCCGGAGCATGGAAATATGGAACAATAGATGAACTGCAGCTAGACTAGGTGAGAGTGCAAGCCTGTAGGCCACCTCTTCTCAAATATCTCAAAAGGTCTGATATACCTAGGGATCAACTTGCCCTTCTTCCTAAACTTCATAACACCCTTCATGGTGAAACTCGGAGAAAGACCCGCTCCCCAACCATGAATACAACATCGCGAACCTTCCGATCCGCATAGCTTTTTCGTCTATATTGGGCTGTACAAAGTCGATCTTGAATCAATTTAACCTTTTCCAAAGCATCCTGAACCAAGTTTGTTCCCAGTAGCCTAGCCTCACCCGGATCAAACAAACACATCGGAGACCGACACCGTCTACCATACAAAGCCTCATACGGAGCCATTTGAATTCTTGATTTGTAGTTGTTGTTGTAGACAAACTCCGCAAGCGGTAAGAACTGATCCCAAGGACCTCCAAACTCCATCACACATGCACAAAGCATATCCTCCAATATCTGAATAGTGCGCTCGGACTACCTGTCCGTCTAAGGGTGAAATCGCGTACTCAACTCAAACCGCACGCTTAACTCATGATGTATGAACCTCTAGAATTGCAATCTGAATTGCGTACCCCGGTCATAGATGATGGATACTGGCACGCCATGAAGCCTGACAATCTCACGAATACAAACCTGAGCCAGTTGCTCATAAGTATAAGTAGTCATCACTGGAATGAAATGAGCCGACTTGATCAACCTATCCACAATCACCCATACCTCATCAAACTTCCTCTAAGTCTGTGGGAGCCTAACAAAAAAATCCATAGTAACTCGCTCCCACTTCCACTCTGGAATCTCTAGCTTCTGAAGTAATCTACCTGGCTGTTAATGCTCATACTTTACCTACTGACAATTTATGCACCGAGCTACATACTCCACTATGTTCTTCTTCATTCTCCTCCACCAATAGTGCTGCCTAAAGTCCTGATACATCTTAGCGGCGCCTGGATGAATAGAGTACCACGAACTGTGAGCCTCCCAGAGAATCAACTCACACAAACTATCTACATTGGGCATACATAGCTTGCCATGCATCCGTAATACACCGTCCTCTCCAATAGTGACCTCATTGGCATCGTCGTGCTGAACTGTGTCCTTGAGGACAAGCAGATGGGGGTCATCATACTAACACTCTCTGATACGATCATATAGAGAAGACCGAGAAACCACACAAACCAAAACTCGGCTCGGCTCAGAAACATCCAATCTAACAAATTGGTTGGCCAAGGCCTGAACATCCAAGGCTAGTGGCATCTCCACTACCGGTAGATATGCTAAACTGCCCAAACTTTCTGCCTTGTGACTCAAGGCATCGACCACCACATTGGACTTCCTCGGATGATATAAAATGGTGATATCATAGTCCATAAGCAACTCTAACCACCTCTGCTGATGGAAGTTAAGATCCTTCTGTTTGAACAGATGTTGTAGACTTTGGTGGTCGGTATAGACCTCACAAGGGACACCGTACAAATAGTGTCGCCAAATCTTCAAGGCATGAACAGTAGTTGCTAACTCAAGGTCATGGACTGGATAGTTCTTCTCATGCACCTTCAGTTGTCTATATGCATAGGCAATCACTCTACTATCCTGCATCAATACCGCGCCGAGACCAATAAGCGAGGCATCATAGTACATAGTATAAGACCTATAAACAACACCGACATTGGGGTTGTAGTCAAAGCAGTCTTAAGCTTTTGAAAGCTATCCTCACACTCCTCGTTCCACTTGAACGGATCACCCTTTTAAGTCAATCTGGTCATAGGTGCAACAATAGATGAGAAACCTTCTACGAATTGACAGTAATACCTTGACAAACCAAGAAAACTCTAGATCTCCGTAGCTGAAGACGGTTTGGGCCAACTCTGCACTGCCTCAATCTTCTTAGGATATACCTTGATCCCCTCACTCGACACTACATGGCCCAAAAAAGCTATCGAATCAAGCCAGAATTCACACTTTGAAAATTTTACATATAACTTCTTTTCTCTTAAGGTCTTGAGTACGGTCCTCAAGTGCTGCTCATGATCCTCCCAGCTTCGGGAGTATACCAAGGTGTCGTCAATAAATACAATAACGAATTATTTAGGCTGGAATACACTGTTCATCAAGTGCATAAATGATGTTGGGGCGTTGGTCAGCCCAAAAAATATCACAAGGAATTCGTAATGACCATACCGAGTCTTGAAGGCAGTCTTCGGGATATCTGGCTCCCGAATCTTCAGCTGATGATGGCCTTAACGCAAGTCCATCTTTGAGAACACTCTGGCACCCTGTAGTTGATCAAATAGGTCATCAATGCATGGCAATGAATATTTGTTCTTCATTGTAACCTTATTCAACTGTCGATAATCAATGCACATGCGCGTAGAACCATCCTTCTTCTTTACAAACAAGACTGGAGCACCCCCAAGGTGACACTGGGCTGAATGAAGCCCTTATCAAGAAACTCTTGCAATTGCTCATTTAACTTATTTAACTCTGTTGGTGCCATACGATATGGTGGAATAAAAATGGGCTAAGTGTCTGGTAACAAATCAATACCAAAATCGACATCCTTGTCAGGCGGCATGCCCTGAAGATCCACCATAAATACATCTGGATAGTCCCTCACTACCGAAACTGACTCAACGGTAGGAGTATCAACACTGACATACCTCACGAAGGCTAGATAAGCATTACACCCCTTCTCAACCATACGTTGAGCCTTTAAAAATGAGATAACCCTGCTAAGAACATAATATAAATCACCCCTCCACTCTATCTGTGGTAGACCTAGCATAGCCAGTATCACAGTATTGGCGTGACAATTGATAATAGCATAATAGGGTGACAACCAGTCTATGCCCAAAATAATATCAAAATCTACCATACTGAGCAATAATAGATTGGCTTTGGTCTCAAAACCACAAAGAACAACTAGACATGACTCATACAAACGGTCAAAAGTAATAGAATCTCGCATAGGTGTGGACACATAGACAGGAGAACTCAAAGAATCACCGGATATACCCAAATATGGAGCAAAGTAAGATGATACATAGGAATAGGAACAATACCTGTGATGACTGAGTTAGATGCAACTACCTTCGTCCTAGCAAGAAGAGCATAATATCTGGCATGGCCTCCCCCTCGAGCTGGTTGTGTAGGTGGAGTGGCAACTGGTACGGTAACCATGGCCTAAAGACCTGGTGGAATATGCGGAGCCTGAGTAGTTTGTGGAGGAGCATCCCTCTTGAGTTTGGGGCAATCCCTCAACATATGATGAGTGTCACCACACTCGAAACAAGCTCTCGGAGGATATGGTTGTTGTGACAGGCTCGGGCCTAATCAGTTGGACTAACCACTGAAAGCACCCCGTGCAGGAGGTGCACTAGACAATGGCGGTGCATAATGGGGAACCTGAGGCCTATGAGTAGCTGGAATACTGTTGGAAGCTGGAAGTGCTGAATGAACAAGGCATCTCATATAGCCCCTACCATGACGGGCTGCAACTAGGGCACGGGCACCACTGTATGTGCTAGAATATTGAGGCCTCCTGGCCTCCCTCTCCTCTCTCCTGGGCCCGCGTACCCTCCAATCTCCTAGTGATCTCCACTACCTGCTGGTATGCGATGTCCATCTCCAGCTCTCAGGCCATGCTGAATCTGATACCAGGGTTGAGCCCCTCAATAAATCGACAAACTCGTTCTCTAATAGTAGCAACTAAGGATGGTGCATGCTTGGACAAATCATTGAACCGGACTGCATACTGCGATACGGTCAGAGAACCCTAGCGCAACTGCTCAAACTCTTGCGCGCCATGCATCCTTGAGACTCTGGGGAACAAACTCCCTTAAGAACAAATCTGAGAACTGAGCCCAAGTGAGTGAAGCTTCCTCGGCCTAACTACCTAACTCATATACTCACCACCACTGATAAGCCACCCCCTTAAGCTGGAATGTGCTGAAAGAAACCCTACTAGACTTCACAATACCCATAGTACGGAGGATACGATGGAACTCCTCAAGAAAACACTAGGCATCCTCTGAAGCCAAACTGCTGAAAGTAGGGGGCACTTCTTATACCTCTCGATCCTGAGCTGCTCCCCCTTAAACATCGTTGCCCTAACCTCGGGCTGAACTTGGGCGACCAGCTACATTGGTATGACCTCTAGGACCTGGTCGGCCTGGAACCTATGCTCTGGGTGGGGGCGACGGGAGTCTGTGCTCCCCCCTCCCCCCCCCCGAGATGCGGCAGGAGCTAGTGGAATCAACTTGGCCTGAGCTAAAGTGTTGAACATGGCTCAGAAACTGGGCGAGAGTCTCCTGTAGTGCAGGGGAAGTAACAGGAATTTCAAGTGCTTGATCTCACACTGGAGCTACTGGTGGCTCCCCTGTAGCAGCTTGTGCAGGTGCTCTGCTGCACCACGGGACGTCCTCGGCCTCCATCCTTGCCCTGGCCCCGACCTCTCGTGGCTCTAGCAGGGGGCGTGGGTGTCTGGTCATTCGATCCGATTGTGCGTGTCCTCACCATATGTGAGAGAATAGAAAGATAAAAATTTAGAATCCCGAAGTCAATAATTTCGCACAATAAGGAATCGAAGAAGTGATTTTTTTCCTAACAGTTCCATAGCCTCCCGAAGATAAGTACGGACGTCTCTGTACCGATCCGCGAGACTCTACTAAACGTGCTTGTGACTCATAACACCTATGAACCAAGAGCTCTAATACCAACTTGTCACAACCCCAAATTTCCCTCCGTAGAATGTCGTGACGGCACCTAATCTCTAAGACTAGGTAAGCCTAACAAACATGTGAAATAACTGAATTAATGATAAATATAAGTCTCAAACTCAACAGTTGTATAAAACAAATGTTACAACTCAGCATATACAAATCCCGAGACCCGGCGAAATAGTCACAAGCTCTAAGTAGAAATACTGGATAATCTTATACATCATGTCTATATATAAAAGATAATGAATGAAGAGATCTAGAGAGAAGGGGACTCCGAGACCTGCGGACGCCGGCAGGTATACCTAGAAGTCTCCGCAGTAGAATCCCAACTAATGCCTGAGCTGGTAGAAAGTACCTGGATCTGCACAAAAAAAAGTACAGAAGAGTAGCATGAGTACACCACAACGGTACCCAGTAAGTGCCAAGCCTAACCTCGGTAGAGTAGTGACGAGGTCAGGTCAGGTTAGGGCCCTACTGAAAATAAATAAAAGACTAAACAAATATAGGCAGTATAATAATGACAATAGAGCAACTTACCGCATGCGTTTCAACACCCATACCTTCTTATACCACCGCATGTGTATCAATATCACAACGTATCACAAATCGCACTTCAAGTGACCAATATCACAACTTGCCAGAGAAACCAAATAATAACATAATTTCATAATATAGAGCCCACGACTCAACCACAATGTACACAAAGTCTCACCAATATGAATTGAAGAATAACTCAATAGAATGATATTTCACAACTTAACACTTCGCCTCAACAGGAACCGCGACCTTCGCAACTTAACACCAATTTCAAAAAAAAATATTCCAAGAATAGCAATTTCAAATAAATAATTCAACAGTTAAATAATGAATACGTAATAAAGAAAATAAGAACTTCAACTAAACATGTAGAGCAATTAGCAAGTAAGAGATAAGACAAGTAGACATGTGAATTTAGACTAAAAATGATGACTATAACATATTAAGGTAACTCAATTAAGGCATGAAAGGAATTTTCATAGCTAAAAACCGATAATTTTCGCATTTAGCCCGTGTACACACTCGTCACCTTGCGTACACGGATTTTACACATCACAATTATCACAAACAACACCAATCCTAAGGGGTAATTCCCCCCACCCCATCCCACAAGGTTAGGCAAATCACTTACCTCAAATCACGCTAAATCAATCAACTAGAAGGCCTTTCCCTTGATTATCCGACACTGAATGGCTCGAATCTAGCCAAAATAATTTCATACTATAAATATAACCATAGGAAACTAATTCAAACAATAAAATTATGATCGTTGCAAAGAATTAAAAAGTCAACTCAGGACCGCATCTCGAAACCCAACAAAAATTACAAAATCCAAACCCACATTCGATATCAAGTCCAACCATACAAGAATTATTCAAATCCGACCTCAATTCGCCTTTTAAAACTCAAAAATTTAGTCTAAGAAGTTTCTACCATCTTTACCCAATTTGCCAACTCAAACTACTAATCTAATTAAGAAATTAACAATAGATTCTTATAATTTAACAAAAATCGAGTTAGAATCACTTACCCCAATCAACTCCTTGAAAATCCCTTCAAGAATAGCCCAAATCCGAGGTTTCTAGATCAAAATATGAAAAATGGGTTCAAACCCTCATTTTTGGAATTTAACAATGCTGCCTAGTGATTACTCTTCGCGATCGTGGACTCACACTTTGAAAATATCACAAAAGAAACCAATGAATACAATCACAAAAGAAACCAAATAGGGCTTGAACACCCGGTTCATCAAATCCGTGAATGTTATTGAGACATTTGTCAACCCAAATGACATTACTAGGAACTCATAATGCCTATACCGAGTTAGGGACATCATATGCCCTAATCTTCAAATGATGGTAGCCAAACCTCAAATCAATCTTCGAAAATACTTTGTCACCCTGAAGCTGATCAAATAAGTCATCAATCATCGACAACGAATACTTGTTCTTGATAATGAATTTATTCAACTGCCGATAATCTATACACATCCTCATCAATCCATCTTTCTTCTTCAGGAATAACACGGGCGCACCCCAGGGCAAGACACTAGGTCTAATGAATCTCTTATCAAGCAAAACTCGCAACTGCTCCTTCAATTCCTTCAACTCCGGCGGGGCCATACGGTATGGTGAAATAGAAATGGGTTGACTGCCCTGAGCCAAATCAATACAGAAGTCAATATCTCTGTCAGGTGTCATCCCCAACAGATCTATAGAAAACACCTCTAGAAACTCACTAACAACTGGTACTGAATCCATGGAAGGAACCTTCGCACTAGAATCGCGAATATTAGCCAAATAAACTAGACACCCCTTCTCGACCATATGGCGAGCCTTCACATAAGGGATAACCCTGCTGGTAGAATAGCCAGGAGTCCCCTTCCACTCTAATCGAGGCAACCCCAGCATGGCTAAGGTCATAGTCTTGGCGTGACAATCCAATATAGCATGATAAGGTGACAACTAATCCATACCCAAGATAATAACAAAATCTATACTATCAAGAAGTAAGAGATCTACGCTAGTCTCAAGACTCCCAATAGTAACCACACACGAGTGATAGACACGATCTACAATAATAGATCTCCCACAGGAGTGGACACATACATAGGAGCACTCAAAGAATCACGAGGCACAACCAGATATGAAGCAAAATAGGATGACACATAGGAATAAGTAAAGCTCGTATCAAATAGAACTGAAGCATCTCTATGGCAAACTGGAACAATACCTGTGATAATGGCGTCAGATGACTCGGCCTCAAGCCTAGTTGGGAAAGCATAAAATCAGGGTTGGGCCCCACCACTCTGAACAACATCTCTGGGACAAACTCTAGTTGGCTGGCCTCCACCTCTAATGGCTAGACCTCCACCTCTAATGGCCTGACCCCCACCTTTGGATATATGACCCCTACCCCTAGCTGGTTGAGCGGGCGGTGGAGCAACTGGTGCCAGAACCATGGGAGGAGAACTCTGTTGTGGCATGTCGCCCAATATTCTCGGACAGAACCTCCTAATGTGACCAATACCACCACACTCAAAACATCCATCATGTTGTTGTGGTTGTTGAAGCTGAAGCTGACCCGAACGGGCCAGATTACCATAGTAATAATTCTGAATCAGAGGCGCACTGATAGGAGCTGATAAATCACAAAAGGACCACGACTCCCTGAAGCACTGTGAGATGCCTCAAGCACTGACTGAAATGGCCTGGGAGGATGGCCTCTACCAAAAGTACCCTTGCCTCCAAATGAGGCACCACTGAAACAACCGAAATGACGAGGCCTCTTATCAGACACATGCCCCCCCCCTCCTGAGCACGAACCATCTCGATACGCCTAGCAATATCTACAGTCGTCTAGAAGGAAATATCACTACTGGCCTCCTTGACCATATGTAGCATGATAGTGTAAGTGAGCCCATCAATAAATCTCCTCACTCTCTCCCTCTCATTAGGGAGCAAGATAATTGCATGGCGAGTTAGGTGCACAAAATGAGTCTCGTACTAGGTAACAATCTTACTACCCTACTGAAGACGTTCAAACTGCTTGCGGTAATCCTCTCTCAAAGTGACCGGAATAAATTTCTCTAGAAATAGCTGTGAAAACTGATCCCAAGTGAGTGCAGGTGACCCACCTGGTCTAGTCAACATATAATCTCTCCACCACCTCTTGGTGGAACTAGTCATCTGAAACGCAGAAAAATTGACCCCAATTGTCTCAACTTTATCCATGTTCCGCAGCACCTCATGGCAGCGGTCTAGATAATCATGTGGTTCCTCAGAAGATACACCACTGAAGTGAACTGGAAAGAGCTTGGTAAACTTGTCCAACCTCAACAAAGACTTAGAAGACACAGTGAGCCTATCACCAACCTATTTTGCAACAAGCGATTGAACCACTCCAACTAGCGGGGCTGCTGGAGTCTGATACGGGGGAACCATATGCTTCGGAGTGTGAGTAGTGGGAGTCTGTGCTCCTCTCCCAGCCCGAGAGATGGCTGGTGCCACCGGGAATGTACCAGTCTAGGCCATACTCTCCATAAGTCCTATCAAACGGACTCGAGCATCCTGAAACACTGGAATGGCGATGAACCCCTCCAGGACCTGAGCTGGTCCAATGACTATAGTCTAAGTTGGAACCTCCTTCTCAAAATCTACATGGAGCTCCACTGCGGGTGCTGCTGCTCGAGCTCTAGGCTGAGCTCTGCCTCGGCCTTGACCTCTACCCCTGGTCGTAGCTTCCACTAGGGGCTCCGGATCCTGTCTGGCTATAGATGTTGTGCGTGTTCTCGCCATCTACGAGAGAACAAGAATAAAAGAGTTCAATCATCAATGATAGAATAAAATCGCACGATAGAGAAGAATAGAAGTGAAACTATTCCTAAACTCCATAGCCTCTAGAAGATAAGTACAGATGTCTCCGTACCGATCCTCCAGACTCTACTAAGCTTGCTCGTGACTCGTGAGACCTAGGTAACCTAGTGTTCTGATACCAACTTGTCATGACTTAGAACTCCCACCCTCGGGACCGTCATGGCGCCTAATATTTCACTTGCCAAGCAAGCCAATGTTAGAACAATTTCTAGTCATATTTTATCAAATCAAATTAACTGAAACCAATTTAAATGAATAACTGAAATAGAACTGAAATAAAACTTAAATAAGAGAGAAAAACTATAACAACCGCAATATATAGATACAATCTCATAACTGGTGTCACAAGTGTACGAGCGACTAGAATAATGCAGATAATGGTCTGAATGAAAGTAAAACTATTTGAAATGAAATAAACAGCTAGGATAAAGGCAGAAGTGGACTTCAGGGTTGTGAACACCGAGCAGTTGTACCTCAAGTCTTCGTTAGATCTCCGATCCGAGTAATCTACTGACCGTCGTTGGAACCGACTCCAAACTTTGCACAAGAAGTACAGAGTGTAGCATGAATACAACAAACCCCATGTACTCTATAAGTGTCGAGCCTAACCTCGACGAAGTAGTGTCGAGGCTAAGGCGGGTCACTTACAATAACTTGTACACAATATAATAATAATAATAATAACAAGAAAGAAATCCCCGAAAAGTAAAGCAGTGAGCTGACGAAAATAAACTCTATCCTCGAAATTAGTAAAACCAGGAACATCAGTCCTCAAAAACTCATATGAAAACACTGAAAGCTAACACAATGTAATAAGGAATACAAAACACACAATCTGTTGTGGCGCGCAACCCGATCCCAACGTACAAACACCATCCTCCCTTATTTCACTCGTTGCGGCGTGCAACTTTATCCCACCATATCAATATCAATATCATAAGCCTCCCTTATTTCACCATATCAATATCAATATCATAATCCTCCCTTATTTCACCGTATCAATATCACATATAAAATCTGTTGCGGCGTGCAACCCGATCCCACCGTACAAACACTATCCTTCCTTATTTCACCTGTTGCGGCGTGCAACCATATCCCATTGTATCAATATAAAAATCATAATCCTCCCTTATTTCACCATATCAATATCAATATCATAATCCTCCCTTATTTCACTGTATCAATATCACATATAAAATCTGTTACGGCATGCAACTCTATCTCACCATATCAATATCAATCCTCCCTTAATCCACATGTTGCGGCGTGCAACCTGATCCATAAACAGAATCAATAAATGAAATCAACTCAATAACTCAAATCATAAGAATCTATACGATTACAGAATATGAAAGCAAATTTCTAACGGAACCTCGTACAAATCAAGGAATGCTACAATTTATACAAAGCAACAAGACATTCAAATATATGATAATTAAAGTGTACAAATAAGGCAATTAAGGCAAGTGGAAATTAATCATAGAAGCATGGGAGAAACAAACATTTTAATATGAGAGAAATAAGTGATAAGTAGCAAGTTAAGGCATAGGACACAATTAACACATGTAACAGTTAAGACATGGAATAAAACAATTAATGAAATACGGGAAAATATGGAAACATGTATTTTGACGGCGTATATACACTCGTCACCTCGCATATACACTGCTACACATGTAATTCACATAGCACATAGCTCAAGAGTTCCTAATTCCCTCAAATCAAGGTTAGACCCAACACTTACCTTACTCTGCACACAAATCAAAGCTCAATCGGGGCCTTTCCTCTAACATCCGCCTCCAAACCAATCGAATCTAACCAAAATCAACTCAATAACATCAAATAATGCTAAAGAAATTAATTACAATACATAAAGTTAAGATCTTTAAACTTTTCCCAAAAAGTCAACCATGGACCTAATAGGTCAAAACCTGAAATTCGGACCAATATCCAATTACACATTAACCCCCGAGCCCAGCTTTGTAATTAGTTTTGAAATACGACCACGATTTGAGGTCTAAATCTCAATTTTATAAAAATCCCTAATTCTACTCAAATCCCTAATTTCTACCATAAAAATCCTAAATTTATTGTTAAAAATTTATGAAATATAATGGGTAATTGAAAAGAAATAGATTGAAGTTGTTTAGCAAAGAATTTAGGAAGCAAATCTCTTGGAAAATAGCCTCTAGGGTGTTTAGGGTTGAGAGTTTGATAGAAATGAGCTAAATCCAATTTTTCCCCTCTCTTGTCCAAGCGCATATGTCGCAATTGCGACTTGGGGTTTGCAATTGCAAAAAATTCATTGCAAATGCGAAGATTCCACATCTCTGCTGTCATCGCAAATGCGATGGTTTTGTTCGCAAATACGAACTTGGACTTTCGCAATTGCGAGCATTTTGATCGCAAGTGCTAACCAATTCCCCCCAACACTTCATCACAAATGTTTACTATTTGTTCGCAAATGCGAATCTGAAAGAGGCCCTAAACTTTCGTAAATGCGAACACTGACCTTGCAATTGCGAGGTCTGAGGCCTGCACCAGAACCCGCAAAGTCCTAACTCTTTCAACACTCTACCACGCCTAGGAAACTCACCCGAGCCCTCGGGGCACTAAACCAAACATACATACAAGTGTAATAACATCATACGAACTTGCTCGCGCGATCAAAATACCAAAATAACTTAGAATTATGAATCAGACACCAAAATAAATAAAATTCTCAAAGAAACTAAAGAACTTTTATTTTTTCAACTAGGCATCCGACTCGCGTCAAATTAACTCTGTTTTACACTAAATTTTGCAAACAAGTCATAAACACTGAAATGAACATATACCAAGTTCTGGAACCGTAATCCGAACCCGGTAGCAACAAAGTCAACCTACGGTCAAACTTAAGAATTCTTTAAACCTTTAAATTTCTAGTTTTCAACAAATTACGTATAATCAAGTTAGAGACTTTCGAATTCGATTCCGGGCATATGCCCAAATCAAAAATCACGATACGGACCCACCAGGACCGTCAAAACACTGATCCAGATCCGTTTACATAAAATATTGATCGTAGTCAACTCAGATGAGTTTTAAGGCACGATTTTATATTTTCATCAATTTTCTAATAAAAACCGTCCGGAAAGAGGACACAAACTGTGCACGCAAATTGAGAAAGGCTAAACGGAGCTAATCGAAGTCTCAAAATATAAAAATGAAGGTTAAAACTGGAAATGACCTATCGGGTAATCATATTCTCCACCTTTAATACCCAGATTGGTGAAAAAGTGTGGGTATCTACTCGCATGTCCGACTAAGACTCCCACGTGGCTGCCTCGATCAGCTGACCTCTCCACTGCACTCGAATTGAAGGATAACTCTTAGACCTCAACTACCAGACCTGCCAAGCTAGAATAGCCACTAGATCCTCCTCATAAGTCAAATCTTTGTCCAATTGGACTGAGCTGAAAACTAACATATGGGATGGATCACCGCGATACTTTCGGAGCATGGACACATGAAACACCGGATGGACTGCTGATAATCTAGGTGGCAATGCAAGCCTGTAAGACACCTCACCCACTCTCTCGAGAATCTTAAAGGGTCTGATATACCTAGGGCTCAACATGACCTTCTTTCCGAACCTCATCACACCTTTTATGGGTGAAACCCGGAGCAATACCATCTCTCCGACCATGAATGCAACATCACAAACTCTGCGATTAGTGTAACTCTTCTGTCTAGACTGAGCTGTGCGAAGTCGATCCTGAATAATCTTGACCTTATCCAAAGCATCCTGAACCAAATCGGTACCCAATAACCGAGCCTCTCCGGGCTCGAACCATCCGCGAACGACACCGCCTCTCGTATAATGACTCATAGGGATCCATCTGAATGCTAGACTGGTAGTTGTTGTTGTAGACAAACTATGCAAGCGGTAAGAACTGATCCCAAGAACCCCCAGAATACATAACACAAGCGCGAAGCATATCCTCCAAAATCTGAATAGTGCACTCGGACTGTCCATCCGTATGGGGGTGAAACATTGTACTCAAATCAAATCGTGTGCCCAACTCACGTTGTACGGCCCTCCAAAAGTGCGAGGTAAACTGCGTACCTCAATCAGAAATGATAGACACGGGCACACCGTGAAGACGAACGATTTCGCGGACATAGATTTCAGCTAACCACTCCGAAGAATAGGTAACTGCCACTGGAATGAAATGTGCTGACTTGGTCAACATGTCCACAATGACCCATACCGCGTCGAACTTCTTCTAAGTCTGTGGGAGTCCAACAACAAAATCCATAGTGATACGCTCCTACTTCCACTTCCACTGAGGAATCTCTAGCCTCTGAAGCACACCAGGTCTCTGATGCTCGTACTTAACTTGTTGACAGTTTAGACACCGAGCTACATATGTAAATATATCCTTCTTCATCCCCCTCCACCAATAATGCTGCCGAGTGTCCTGATATATCTTGGCGGCACCCGGATGAATAGAATACTAGGAACTGTGGGCCTCCTCAAGAATCAACTCATGAAGTTCATCCACATTGGTCATACAAATACGACCCTCCATTCTCGACCGCCAAAATGATGATAAATTGAATGTATTCTAAATAAAACACCTTAAAACATTCAAAGGTGTAATATATAAAATACGAACAAAAAGCAATAATTTCAATTGAATTTTCCTAAATTCATTTAGGAAAAAATACTATCATTCTCTGTTAATCCTGTATGTTTTTGTATTTGACAGCGCTAATCAGCAAAAGCAAAGTTGTAACCAACTTGATTTAAGAAAATTTTAAATTTAATTGAAGTGGGTATATTTTGTGGAAGCATGATATACATCAGTTCAGTTGTTAAGAGATGAGATGCTATAGAATTTTAAAAATGCTATCATACTATAGTCAAATTTTTAAAGCTCGTTTTATTTAAATGAATCCTGCAAGTAAACTTTTGTTTATGAAAGTAATACCCATTTGAGTTTAAAGAAAGTCCCATTACATTAAAAGAATAAAGAGATACGTGGGTTAATATGGTGAGGAACCCAAAGAGCAAGGGTAGTGGCAGATAAATGGGGCCGACATGACTTGGTACACTATTGAGATATACTATTGGTTATGACTAATGATGACATAAGCATTAGGGTAAATTGAGTCCGGAATCAAAATGTGATTCTTTTGGACTCAAAAAATTAAAATGTGTGGAAAAAATAAGCAGTGACTATAATATATATAATGCCCTTTTAAAGGGCGCTATACCTTAACAGTCGGTTGCCCAGTTAAGTATAGTGCCATTTTAAAATGCATTATATATATATAAAGCACTTTTGAAAGGCGCTATATATGTTATGTGAGCCCACCAGTAATTCATCTGGGCTTAAATGACATAACAATAATTCAACTAGGTATAGCGCCCTTTTAAAAGGCGCTATACCTCAAATAATTGTACCCCTAGACGGGTTTTGCCTTATTTAAAGAGGTTAAGGATTTTGTAAAAATCCATTCATAAATATTTTCAAGTCTTCTGAAATATTTCTTCGTTAAGTTATTTTGCATTTTGTCATAATATTTGAAGAGCGAAGAATTAAGGTTTCATTATATTGGAGGCTAAAACCACTACCCGGAATATAATGTTTGGATAGCGATTTTAGCCTCTAATATAATAAATATTTCAATGGGTCCCACTTTCACAATAAATATATGTGTACTATAAATATTTTCTCTCAAAATGTCACTTCATTGCAAAACATGCATGTTGATGACACAGCAGCTTATAGTCCAACCGTTGCTTCTAATATATGAGAATATATATATATATAGTACGAATAATTTATGTTAAATATTGGATGACGAAAATATTCATTAAATGTTAATCGACTTTTATACCCTTTAAATTTGAATTATCTCTTCAATATTAATGTCTAAAAATGTAACAGTATTTCAATTGTTGTAGAGTCCAAGTGTCACGACCTGAAATTCTCACCTTCGAAACCGTAATGGCACCTAACATTTCACTTACTAGGCAAGCCAAGTTAGAATAATAGTAGCCATTTTTAAATAATTTTAAATTTATTAATAACAAAGAAATAAATGCGGAAATAAAGTCTGAAATAGAGTAAATGATCCATAATAATTGTGATGTCTAAATACCATCCCAGAACTGGAGTCACAAGTGCACAAGCTTGTAGAATAATACAAACAAGTGTCTGAATAAAAATAAAACTGTCTGGAAGAAAACACACAGCCAAAATAAAGTACAAGGGGATTTCAGAACTGGTGTCACAAGTGCACGAGCTACTAGAATAATACATATAAAGGTCTGAATGAAAATAAAGTTGTCTAAAAAAAATACACAGCTATGATAAAGTGGAAGGGCACTTTAGAACTGCGAACGTCATGCAGCTATACCGCAAGTGTCCTGCGAATAGCTGAATCCGAGCAAGTTTATTGTGCGCCGCTAGGATCAACTCTGGCATTTGCACAAGGAGTGCAGAGTGTAGTATGAGTACAACTGACCCCATGTACTCTGTAAGTGCCGAGCCTAACCTCGACAAAGTAGTGACGAGGCTAAGACAGATCGCTTATATTAACATGTACGCATTAATAATAATAATAATAATAACAGGAATAGAAGTAAGACCAGTAAATCATATCAAAAATTAAAGTCAATTCAGTAGTCATAATCCCTCAATTTATTTATGTTGCGACGTGCAGCCAGCTCCAACAATATAAATTTAAAAAAAAATCTGTTGCGGTATGCAACCCGATCCAACAATATAATCTTTCAATTAAATTCCGTTGCGACGTGCAACCCACTCCAACAATATAAACTTAAAAATAAATCCGTTGGGCGTGCAACCTGATCCAACAATATAATCTTTCTATTAAATTACGTTGCGCCGTGCAACCTACTCCAATAATATAAACTTAAAAATAAATCTGTTGCGGCGTGCAACCCGCTCCAACAATATAATTAAACAACTCTTAAATATAAAAAAGCTCCAATAAATACCACATTTAATAAGAAATTATTAGGCAACAAAGCATATAATTATTATGATTTATTTAGAAAATAAGTAATGACAAGTAGCAATTAATTGTGGAAATTAAGGATGAAATAGGCATTTTAATAATTAGTATGCTAAATATCAAGGAGCAATTAAGTCACATATATCAAATAAGCATGTAGCAATTATAGCATTGATTCAAGGCATGATATTGAGCAAGGAATATGAGAAAAATAATTAATATAATAATTAATTCATGATTTAAAATGATTTATGATTTTTCATGTAATTATGCAAACAATTAAGTTGACGATGTATAGGCACTCGTCACCTCGCCTATACGTCATTACACATGAAATTCTCTTAACAAATAATTTAAGAGTTTTATTCCTTCAAGTCAAGGTTAACCACGACACTTACCTCGCTTCGCAAATAATCTTCAAGATGCCAATTCACCTTTGCCTCGTGAATTCGTATTTGAAAGCTTCAAATATAATCACAAACAATTCAACATACTCAACACGAATCGTAGGAACTAATTCCATATGAAATTATAAATTTTTCGGATTAAAATTCAAAATTTATTTTTAAAATTGACAGTGTGACCCACGTCTCGAATCCCAAAAAAACTCACAAAATCCGAACACACATTCCGATACGAGTTCAACCATACAAATATTATCGAATTCCGACATCGGATTGCCTTTCAAATCCTCAATTAAAGTCTTTGAAGATTTATACCATTTTCAATCCAATCTTTACCAATTTGAACTCAATAATCTTCCCACAACCTTATTGGTATAAGCATGTATAACTAATACTCTCACATCTAAGAATCACACTCACAATTATCCATTTTTACCCAAACTCGAAATTGAAGACTAAGGGTTAGAACCTTACCTTTAGATGAAGATCTTGTGATTAGCTTCCTTGATTCTTGAAGATTGGTGCAAGATTGGATGATTAGAATGTTAAGTTTCCTTCTTATCTCTCTAAAATGCTCTAACCTCTCTCTAAAATCCTCAGAAAAATACCCCAAAATAAGCCCCAGGAGCTATTTATCAAAATGAGGTCGAGTTATGAAAATAGAAAAATTAACCCTCCGAAATCAAGTCTGCGATCGCATAATGGACCGCAAAATGGGTATGCGGGTCGCACAATGCACCGAAGAATCGGTGCCCAGAAATGGACTTCACTAAACAAGTCTGCGACCAGTTTTGCGGTCGCATAACCACTTCTGCGATCGCAGATTTGGCCGCAAACTCGCATTCTGCCATATTTTGGTAATTTTGTCATAACCTCTTGTAGGTATGTCCAAATGATGAACGGTTTGAAGCGTTAGAAACTAGAATCTGAGATCTTTTATCTAATAGGTAAATAGTCACATAATTCCTTATATATAGGTAGATATGCTCGTTCAAAATTTGGTCTTGTGCGTACCCATTTGAAACTTTAGTCTATTATGAAATTTTCCAACTTGACTTAGACTTAGGCCTATCCTTAGACCCCACATAACTTATAATATGCCTCGTACACTTGTTATCTTATCTAATTGGTATCCATAATATTAATAGTCCTCAAATGAGAAGTAGATTCCGCCCCCAAACATATAAAATAACTTATCTCTTCTTTTACCCATTTCAATTTCCCGAATTTTTACTAACTCCCAAAATTTCCAAACCATGTGCTAGAGTTTCCTTTTTAATTGGGCCTATCCACCTGCCAGAGAATCCCAGAAACCAATCCTAACAACACATACATAATCCAACAAACGTAACACAATATGAAAATAATACTAACAGTGGCATCATAAGCAATATATTACTAGAAAAGGAACGCCATTAACATTAACTATTCAGGTGATATGTAACTCATAGCAGGTAAGCTCTCAACATTTTCATAGAACACAAAAATGAAAGTTTAAATTAAATATGACATTTTTGGGTCATCACAATCTCCACCTCTAAAACAAACGTTCGTCCTTGAACGGAATTAGAAAAGTACCTGAGCTGGTGAAAAGATGTGGATATTTGCTCCGTATGTATGACTCGGACTCCCAAGTAGCTACCTCAACCGGCTGACCTCTCTATTATACCCGAACTGAAAGATAACTCTTAGACCACAACTGACGGACCTGCCGAGCTAAAATAGCTACTGACTCCTCCTCATAAGTCAAATATTTGTCTAATTGGACTGAGCTGAAGTCCAACACATGGGACATATCACCATGATATTTCTGGAGCATGGATACATGGAATACCGGATGAACTGCTGATAAACTAGGTAGTAGTGCAAGCTTGTAGGCTACTTCACCCACCCTTTCAAGAATTTCAAAGGGTCCGATATACCTAGGGCTCAAGTTGCACTTTTTTTGAATCTCATTACACCTTTCATAGGTGAAACTCGGAGCAATACTCTTTCTCCTGCCATGAATGCAATGTCACAAACCTTACGGTCGGCATAACTCTTTTGCTTAGACTGAGTTGTGCGAAGTCAATCCTGAATAATCTTGACCTTATCCAAGGCATCCCGTACCAAATCGGTACCCAACAACCGAGCCTCTCCCGGTTCAAACCAGCCAACTGGCGAACGATATCACCTCCCATATAATGCTTCATATAGAGCCATCTGAATGCTCGACTGGTAGCTGTTATTATAGGCAAACTCCGCAAGTGGAAAGAGCTAATCCCAATAACATCCAAAGTCTATAACACAAGCACGAAGTATATCTTCCAATATCTGAATAGTGCGTTCTGACTGTCCGTCTGTCTGTGGATGAAATGTTCTGACTTGGTCAACCTGTCCACAATGACCCATACTGCATCAAACTTTCTCTGAATTCGTGGGAGTCCAACAACAAAATCCATAGTGATACGCTCCCACTTCCACTAAGGAATTTCTAACTTCTGAAGCAAACCACCAAGTCTCTGATACTCGTACTTAACTTGGTGACAATTCAGACACCGAGCTACATATGCAACTATATATTTTTTCATTCTCCTCCACCAATAATGTTGTCGTAAATCTTGATACATTTTGGCAGCACCTGGATGAATAGAATACCTAGAACTGTGTGCCTCCTCAATAATTAATTCATGAAGCCCATCTATATTAGGCACACAAATACGACACTGCATTCACAGAACTCCATCATCCCCTACAGCAACCTGTTTGGCATCACTATGTCGCACCGTGTCCTTAAGAACAAGTAAATGAGGACCATCATATTGTTGCTCCCTAATACGCTCATACAAGGAAAATTGAGCAACTGAGCAAGCTAGAACCCGACTGGGTTCTGAAATATCTAACCTTACGAATTGATTGGCCAAAGTGTGAACATCTGCAGCTAATGGCCTCTCACCAACCGGAATATACGCAAGGCTGCCCATACTCACTACCTTTCTACTCAAAGTATCAGCCATCACATTGGCCTTTCAGGGGTGATACAAAATGGTGATATCATAGTCCTTCAATAGCTCCAACCATCTTCTCTGCCTCAAATTGAGATTTTTTTGTTTGAACAGATACTTTAGACTACGATGATCAGTAAATACCTCACACGAGACACCATAAAGGTAATGCCTCCAAATCTTCAGCGTATGAATAATGGCTGCCAATTCTAAGTCATGAACATGGTAATTCTTCTCGTGAACTTTCTACCACCGTGACGCATACGCAATCACCCTGCCATCCTACATCAGTATTGCACCAAGCCCAACGCGAGATGCATCACAATACACCGTATAAGATCCTGAACCTGTGGGTAATACCAATACTGGGTTGTAGTCAAAGTTGTCTTGAGCTTTTGAAAGCTCTCCTCACACTCTTTGGTCCACCTGAATGGAGCACACTTCTGGGTCAATCTGGTCTTAATAGTTATTCATAATCAATTACAGAATCATCAATTAACTTCATGTTAACAAAAATCTCATTTCAAACCTTCACAATACAGATAACGAGATGTGAGTCATGAAGACCTCATAATTATTTACCCAAATTAACGAGTCACATTTAACGCCACATGGGCGGGCACCTACCTCGTAGGTTAAAACTCAATAATTACAACACGAATTTGGCAAGTATGCACAGAGAATTTCATACAAGAATTTTCAAATAAGCCTAACACGTATGACTCCTTATTAGTACTATAGTACAAATTTAATTTCACAAGGGAGAACTTAAACACAAGAATTTTCATCACAAGGATCTCGTCCTTATATAACTTCCACCGCAACTCGTAGCCTGGTTTAAACATATCGATTTATATTAAAATGCGAGGATCTCATCCTCAATTCTGAATCAGAAGTAATATGCACATCGTGCCAATCGAAACTTTCTATTTTCTCCATTTAAATAATTTTTGTTAAAAAAATCACAACACATAATGAATCCCACACTGGCAGGGCATATAATTCATAATTTGTAATTAATTATTCGGAAATTACATCAAAACTTACCGAAATGAGTAACAGAAAGCCACCTTTATTCTCACAGCTCTTATTAGTGACCAACACAGAATGATAGGCATAGTTATCTCAATAGAATCTCCCAACATGAGTAAACTCATAAGTCGATTATAGAATTACGAAGCTCACTCATAAGTGGATCACAATAAGAGGACTCGTCTTGATACTCAGAACCGAATCAAGTTAAGGAAATTATTCCTTTATATTAAATCGAGGTCGTACCTGTAATGACACCATCTGATGTAGCAACCTCAGCTAAAAATATATATATATCAACGGCTGGGCCTCCACCTCTAGGACGCCCTCTACCTGCCCATCCTCCACCCCTAACTGGTCGTGTAGGTAGTGTAGTAACTGCAATGGGGCACGTAGCCTGAGTGCTTTGATGAAGTATGTATCCCCCAAGTTTGGGAAAATTTTCTCATGATGTACCTAGTATCATTGCATTCATAACAACCCATTTGCGGGTTTGGCTGCTCATACTGAGTATAATGATCTAACCGGTCATTTTAACTTTTAGAATTATGTTCCCCTAAATAAAACTCCCCATATGTGCTTTTATTAATTTATGACTTGCGGGATGGTTGGTTCGGGATTTGGAAGTATTTGGGATGAAATCGGAACACTTGGTTCCTTAAGTTGGCTTTAAAAGGGCCAAGTTTGACTTCGGTCAACATTTTCATAAAACGACCCTAGAATAGAATTTTGACGATTCCAACAGCTCTGTATGGTGATTTTGGACTTAGGAGCGTGTTCGAAATTTTATTTGGAAGTCCGTAGTTAAATTAGGCTTGAAATGGCTAAAATAGGAATTTAAGTTTGAATGTTTGACCGGGGAGTTGACTTTTTGATATCGGAGTAGGAATCCAGTTCTAAAAATTTTCATAGATCCATTATGTCATTTATGACTTGTGTGCAAAATTTGAGGTCAATCGGACTTGATTTGATAGGTTTCGACATCGAATGTATAAGTTGGAAATTTTAAGTTTCATTAAGCTTGAAATGGAGCATGATTCATGGTTTTAGCATCGTTTTATATGATTTGAGGTTTCAAATAAGTTTGTATGATATTTTAGGACTTGTTGGTATATTTGGTTGAGGTCCCAACGGCCTCAGGTGAGTTTCGGATGGTTAACGGATCAAAAGTTGGACATAAACAGCTACTACAATATTTTTTCTCTTCTGCTCGAAATTCTGGGTTGTGATCGAGGCCAAGATCAAGCCCAAGATCGAGGCCCAGGATTGAGGCCCAATATCAAGGCCATGATCGAGGGTCATGATCGAAGGCAGGACTCGAGAGTCAGGATCGAAGGCCCATGCTCGAGGGCCATGATCGAAGGCAAAGGCTCTAGGGTCATGATCGAAGCCACGATCGAGGCCGAGGATCGAGGCCATGATCGAGGGTCATGATTGAAGGCCCAGGCTCGAGGGCCATAATCGAAGCCACGATCGAGGCCGAGGATCGAGGTCATGATCGAGGGCTGCCTAGGCAGAATTATAAAGGAGGGCATTCGTTACATTCACCATTTTTAACAAATTGGAGCTTGAGCAGAGGCGATTTTTGATAGATTTTCAAGGAAAATACATTGGGGTAAGTGATTCTAACTCGAATTTGGTCAATATACATGAATATATCATTGTTTTCATCATTTAATTAGTGTTTTAAGATTGAAATTTGGAAAATTTTAGAAATCTCATATAAACGAATTTTTGAGATTTCGGTGTCAATTCGGAGTCGGATTTGAGTGAAACCGGTATGGTTGGACTCGTAATTGAATGGGTTATCGAATTTTGTGAGTTTCAATAGAATCCAAGACGTGGGCCCCACGGACGAATTTTTAATTAATTTTGGATTTTTATTGAAAATGTAGTATTTTCTTATGAAATTGATTCTATAATTTTTGGTGACTGTATCGAATTATTTTTGGTTAGATTCGAGCCATTCAGAGTTGAATAATCGAGGAAAGGGTCTACTAGTAGATTAAATTGGAGCAAGACGAGGTAAGTCTCTTGTCTAGTCTTGTGAGGGGGAAATTACCCCATAGATAATTAAAGTAATAATTGTTGCTGATTGTGGGGGCTACGTATGCACGAGGTGACGAGAGTCCGAGCATAGCTACTATTAATGCTAAAGTCCGGGTAGTTTAGGACTCAAAGCATATATTACTTGTGCAAATTGTATTCTTTATTTAATTAATATTATATATATATATATATATATATATATATATATATATATATATTGTGAATTATTAGATAAAAATATTAAAAGATGAAAATCCCATATGCTTAATTTTCTGTTTAAATTAATTAATTATTAAAAGAAATTGTTCATCCTCCCGAATTTATCTTATAATGAATATACTCTCCTTCCGGAGGTACATAAGAAAATATCCGCATTTCTTGTGGAGCGGGCCGGATGCCTCGGCAGGATAGATGCATCTATGGATCGTGTCACACGTCGATCAGCAGTATACACGACACTCTGGATCGAGTCGTACGACCTCGGCAGAAATCGTGCCTAATAATAATAATTACACGATACTTTGATAGTTTATTGCAACTTGTGAAGCTAATTGATAAATTGGAAATCTTTGAAAATTAAAGAAATATTATCCTTGATTGTTAAGGAATTATTGTTATTCCTGAAAATGAGACTAATTGATAAATTGGAAATTTATTGGAATTGAAGGAATTTAATTAATATATTGAGAATTGTTGCATTTGAAGGAATTTAATTATTTCTGCTGGTTAAAAAAAATCATTGTAAATTCTATAAATCATGTTGATCTAGATATTGTTATTTTTATATCCGTAGTAATTGTGGTTACGAAAGGGTATAACAAGATGCTAATTTGAGGCTAAGCATGTGGGTTATCGCCTGCGTAATAATCTACGTATATGTGTTCCTTATAATGTTGAGTGAAGGGTTCCTTTTCTCCTAGAGGGGTATAGGTATTGAGATTTGAGTTTGGATTAGTTGAGAAAGTTGACTTGACCGTCACGGGGATGAAGGCGAACTTAGTAGATGATTTGAGGTATTTTATGGTTTGTGTTACTTGAGCTTGTGAAGAATTTTTATGGAATTGACTGCGGGATTATGACAATAGTAGAGTATGGGTATGGTGAGTTATCAAATGTGTTGTTATATAGCTTTGAGCCAAGTGGGGGAGTCTGCTATCTACGATTTGATTGCACGATTATGTGCGGTATTGGTTTTGGTCTGAGACATACTTGTTGATTAGTTATTACTTGCATAGGTTGAGATCGGGGATGACTCGAGTAAGAAACTTTCTTCAATGCGGGTTAGTTTGTACTTTATGAAATATGAAAAATCGTGAAATGATTAAATTGTTATTGTGAAGGATGTAGTGCACACAGAGTATGAATTGATTGGCGGTGTAAAGGT
This sequence comes from Nicotiana tomentosiformis, assembly GCF_000390325.3. Lineage (NCBI taxonomy): Eukaryota > Viridiplantae > Streptophyta > Magnoliopsida > Solanales > Solanaceae > Nicotiana > Nicotiana tomentosiformis. Next base: position 5,669,345 of record NC_090815.1, on the reverse strand, counting down.
ATGGTTAATTATTTTTTTTCCTCTTTTGGGGTGTTGTTATGCTAATGGGGCATGTGCCTTTCAGCCCATTTGGACGGTGCAATTTAGATTTGACCAAGGTGGATGACTCTCGAGAAGGTTATTATGGGTTTGAGATTTATATATAGCAATTGAGAATTTTTCTGGACTTGTGTACAGATAGAATCTGAAATTTGCATTTGATGATGCCGGGACTTGCGGTAATTCTGTATGCATATGGATTCTATATTCCAGTATAAGAAAGGTAAAAAGATAATTTAAAATTCACATAAGGTACTTTCAGAGTGGGCGTTTCGGTTGTGGTACTTATGGGGGTGCTTAAGAAGAATACAGTGGCTTATGAGCCTTAGGGCAGTATGGTTTATGTTAGGATGTCTTGTAGTGAGTTTTGGGTAAGGATTGTAGTGTTTTGACAAGGAGAAGTGTCAACTTGAGGGTAATTCAGAAGAAGCTCAGAGAAAATAGGACAACCGGTTAGTAGGCTAGACCAACATGGTAATGGTATGCTCGATTCTTTTGGGTAATTATGATGTGGTGAGACTTTACAGAAATTTTGGTGGAAATATGCTTGGGTTTGGTGACCTTTGTGGCTTGGTAGAGTTAGGGAGATTCAGCTCTAATTACTTTGTTATGTGAAAATGGATTTCAAAGTGTTCTTGATGGTTTCTACCATGGTTATAAACGGATATTTTCTACCGGTCTGGGAAACATATTGTGTATTGTGATTTCCTCCTGGAAGGAAGCAAGAGAAAAGGTTTCTAACTAACCGGGTATGTAATTTGCTGGTGACTCGGAGTTCATAATGACATTCTTGTGCTTGTCACATGATGGCATGATAGGTGTGGTGTGTTGTGTGGTATTAAGATCTACATGTACAAGGTGGTAGTTCAGTCTTGAAGGGAAGGTCACGAATTTTGGACATCATGGTCAATTTTAGATATTTAGATAAATGTTATAGCTCTTCGGTAATCCCTGAGAAGGGTGCGCATTTCAAAAGGCGCATTGTGTTTTGACTTACGGGTGTTCATTGGTATTGCAGTACTCAACTGGTTGATAACTGTTGATATTCAAATTATTGCTATGTGGCACGGAAGAATTATGAAAGTATTCCTCGTGGGATGATTGTGGATGAAAGATATGTTAGTCATTCGAGTACTGGGGTCGGGATAAGTTACGATGATTCATGTGTTCTATGAATTTGGAGACTGGAGTTCTCAGAAGCATATTGTATCGGGGTTGTGGCATGTTTGAGCTGAGTGTTTTATTTAAACTCAGTGGAAACACTAATTGCGTTAATTATTTGTGAGTGCTACGCGCTATGAGTGTGCACATATGTGAGGTTTGAGCCCATGTGCGGGCATCGGGGCAAGTATTCATACTCGGAAGAATGCTTAGGCTATGATATGCCTAGAGTTGGTTGTTAAGCATAAAGTTATAACGTCTCTTGTATTCGTACCTTTGTTGAGAACTATATGGGATATACTTGAGGTTACAAAGAGGCTAATTCTCTGAGTAAACTTGGTAGTTGCTATTTTGTGTTAACTTGCCGAATTGAGTTGTGATAGCACACTTTGCACATGCCTACTCTATGGCGTGTTATTTATACCAGTCCAGGAGCATAAGAGTCTTATTTCATTTATCATATACATGTGTACTTGTTTAATTGCTCCCGTCTAATATGCTTGGACTAGAGACCTGTGACCATGTTGTGCGGTTGATGATAATGTGAGCTCTGGGAGGGCTGGTTACCATTATTAGGTTTGTGTTTCTTGGTTCTACTATATATGATGAGCGCATAGCATTGTGGTTGTGGTGGTATTTGTTGAACTTGCGAAACGGTTCTCTTCTTTGAGACATTTTCCATTTTTGGGTACACGGATTGCGCAGTCGTGGCTTGAGTTATATTGGTGTGGCATGTTTGTGGGATAGTTGTATTAAATAATATAAGGTCATTGGACCTAGAATAGATACTATCAAGTTTGATTACAGCGCGTTGGAAGAATAATTTAGAATTCGGCTTAAACAATTTCCCATGGTACTTGTTAAACGAGGGAAAGCTCTGTGACCTGTTGATCTGGTGAGTAGTTATGAGTTCATATATGTTTCTTTCATTATTAGTAGTGTACGAAAGTTTTGGAATGAGGTTTTGTTTGATATGGGGTTAATACCAGTACTGAGTTGGTTTTGGAGTAGTTACTGTGATCAGGAATAGTGCTACGAGCATGCAAGTTGTGTAGTATGTTATGTGATTATATTTGTGGTTATGGTTATGGTTATGATTATGGCTCGATACAGCTTATTCAGACTTATACAGTGTGTAAATGTGAGATTCAGGTCTTTTAAGAAATTTTGAATGTGGGGAATTGAATTCCAAGGTTTTTGGGCTAAGGTTAAATTAATGCTTTTCAGTTGTGTTGTGTTTTGAGGCCTATATAGAATAGGGTGACGTGGGATCACCCCGGGTATGTACGTAGTAAGGTGGCATTGTGATTTGAAGGCTTAAAAACAACTCTTGTCACGTTCGACGATGATCATATAGTTAAGTAGGGGAGACTGTAACGACCCGGCTGGCCTTTTTGAGTGTCTTATCCCCTGTAAATATTTTATTGCTAATTCGAGCAATTTCGAATTTAGGAATAAAATTTAATTTAAACACGAACCACATGAGAATTACTAGAGTGAATAAAGTTATTTGGATACTTGAGGATAATTATTTATTAATCTTTGAGTGATGTAATAATGGGAAACTATTGAATGTTAATTTCAAAGCAATAAGACTAAAGAAAATACATTGAGCTATCTCCCCAAAGCGCAGCTATAGCACAGGAGGGAAGATGAAACTTTTAGCAAACCAGTGAGCTAAAGCCTTATAGCACAGGGATAGCACCAGTGAAAAAATATTGTATCCGATTTTAGCAAACCAGTGAGCTAAAGACTTATAGCACAAGGATAGCACCAGTGGAAAAATACTGTATCTGGGCCTATTACTACATGAGCGGGGAGAGAGAAGAAAAAAAGGATTTCAAGACTAGGGTTTTCTCACCATCACCCATCCGGCCAAGACTTCCAATACACACTTAAGGTGAGTTTTTAAGAGTGTTTTTATGATGATTTCACTTCTCAATCCCTAGTTACAACAAGATTGTGTATTGGATTCCATAGGATTTCTTCAAAATCTAAAGAACACCTCAAAAGTTGACTTTCAAGATTTGGTCTTTAAGAGGTAATCTTTCACTCTTAAACCTATAAGCATGGATTGTTAGTGAATATATGAGTAAGAAATAAGCATTATCACTTATTGAATGGTGCTTGGAAGCCATAAATACTTAAACTAGATTATCGGGTGTTGTAGAGATTTTGTAATGAATTAATTAGTAACAATTGGGTGGATATGAGTTCATTGATGATTGTAATGGTGCTAAAGAAGGCAATTTTTGGATAAAGGATGGTTAAGTATCTCTTATTGGTGGGAAGGAGGGAATGTTGGATGAAGAAATACCATTATTAGAGGTAGTAAAATGCTATGCACTCTAGGCGTTTGATAAAATGCCTAAATGGCCCAAAATCTGGAAATTTTTACTAATATTGGTCAAATTGAATTATGTTGATGTAGATTGAAGTTGTAAGAGTAGTTGGAGGTTTTAATATCACTAAAGAGCTGAATCAAGAAAGCTCGCTTCGTGGCGATTTTTGTCAATGGATTTTCAAGGAAATCGTCGGGGTTTGGGCCGTTCGGAGGTGGATACACACATAATGGAATTTTTAGAGGATTGTTTAGCTTGCTCAACATTGAATTCGGCGTGTTCGAGGTAAGTAAATCTTCTAATCTTAGAGCTAAGGGTATGAACCCTAACTATACGTGTTATGTGTTTGGTGTAAAGGTGACGCACATGCTAGGTGATGGGCGTGTGGGCGTGCACCGTGTGAACTATGACTCCGTTATTATATGGTATTGTGTAGTTACCTGATCTTACCTGTAACCATGAAAATTCTACGTTCTTGAGCTATTGAGTTGTAATTCATGTTAGAAGCCATGTCTAGACTATATGCTTATTCTGTTGAACCCATTGAGGTCATTACTGTTGTTGAGTTATTTTTTTACATTGCAATGTCATACTCAGTCATATTCATTTATTGCATATCATATTTCAGTCTCTGTTGTTATTTATTGATACATCATATCATCATTTTCGGGCTAGTTTCATGACACTGTGAGCCCATGAGAGAGAGACTGGAGAGATTGATGACTGAGTGAGGCTGAGTGCCTGATTGTGAGTGACATTTATGGGATAGGGCTGCACGCCGTAGTGGTTATACTGAGTTATGATAGCGCTTGGGCTGAAGGATCCCCTCCGGAGTCTTCACATACCCCTAGTGAGCGCGGTTGATTTATATTGAGGGATGGATCTTCCCTGGACATGGATCTTGTCTGAAGCATTTATATTGAGGGATGGATCTTTCCTAGACATGGATCTTGTCTGAAGCATTTATTGAAGGATGGATCTTGTCCGAAGCATTTATATTGACAGATGGATCTTCCCTGGACATGGATCTTATCCAAAGTATTTATATTGAGGGATGGATCTTCCCTAGACATGGATCTTGTCCGAAGCATTTATAATGAGGGATGGATCTTCCCTGAACATGGATCTTGTCCGAATCATTGATATTTGGGGATGGGTCTTCCCCTGGGCTGGATTGGCCTTGTATAGTACTGGGTGACTGGATGTCAGTTATTGTGTATATATATATTGGGAGGGATATTCCCTGGGATGGATTGGCCATATACAGTACTGAGTGATTGAATATTCTGAGAGTGCGAGTACATTAGTTCATCTCTGAGATACATAGCATTGACATGCACACATGACATACATGCATAGAGATGTATTTTCCTCATCCGGTACGGTATCACGTCATTCATGACTTCTCACACATATTGACATATGGGCATAGTGATGCATTTTACACTGGCTAGCTGGAAAGAAAATGAAACATCTTATTTATTGTTGAAAGGAGTTTTGGGAGAATTACTGTTTTTTTCTCAAACTTACTCATATTTTTGGCACTTTGGTAAATGACTTGGGTTTTCATTGATACACTTGGAAGGCAGAACTATTTTCAGAAATCATGATTAAGCTGAGCATTTTATCTTTGAGTTACTTCTTTTATTACTTGCTTTATGTTGTTATGAACTGTTGTTGGTTATTGGAGTTGGACTTTGACCTAGGTACAAGCTCGTCACTACTTTCAACCTAAGGTTAGGTTTGTTACTTATTGAGTACATGGGGTCGGTTGTACTCATACTACACTTCTGCACCTTGTGTACAGATGTTGGTTGCTGATGTTGCTGTGATCGACGGGAGCTAGAATTGAAGATGTACTTGTGTTCCGGTTGTAGCTGCCTCTTGTTCATGGTAGCCTTAGATATTATAAAAATCTATTTATGTACATTTCGAACAGATTATGTATTTATTTCATACCAACTTTGTAAATTCTAATCTTAGAAGCTCATGATTTGTACTACCAGTTCTTGGGAAATGTATATGATTAAGATTTTTCTTTACTTAAATTGCTTTATTAATTATTATTGGAATTGGTTAGTGGTTAATTGGCTTACCTAGCGGGTTGGGTTAGGTGTGATCACGACTAGACATATTTTGAGTCGTGACACTTTCGGACACGCTCCCAATACCAGAATCACCATACGGAATTATTTCTAGACTCAAAATCCCAAACGGACCTCGATAAAATTGAAATACACTTCAACCCAATTTTATGAAATTATTCAAAAATGCCAACGTCCATAATAGGCACTAGAACACTACCGGGTCATCCAAAACCCGCTCCGAGCATACATCCAAGTCCAAAATTATCATACGAACCTGCTCGAACCTTCAAATCCCGATTCCGAGGTCGTTTACTCAAAAATCATACTTTAGTCAATTCCTCTAACTTAAGGCTTCCAAAATTAAAATTTTCTTTCCAAATCGACTCTGAACTTCCCGAAAATAAATTCCGACCATGCGTACAAGTTGTAATACCCGAAATGAAGCTACTTATAGCCTCAAACCATTGAATGATGTACTAGAGCTCAAAACGACTGGTCGGGTCATTACAGTGCTTAGCTACTAATTATTCTATGCCCGGGTAGTTTAGGACTCAAATCATAAATTACTTGTGATATTTGTATCCTTTATTTATTAAAGTACCGAAATTATATTGTAAATTGTTAGAGAAAATAATAAAAGACTAAAATTTCACATACTTGAATTTTTGTGCAAAATATTTAACTCTTAATAGAAATTGTACATCCTTATGTGTGAATCTTATAATATATATATTCTCATTCCGGAGGTACATAAGCAAATGTCCTCCTTTCTTGTGGAGCGGGCCGAACGCTTCGGCAGTATAGATGTATCTATGGATCGTGTCGCACATCCATCGACAGTGTACACGAAACTCTAGATCGGGCCGAACGCTCTCGGCAGAAATCGTGCCTAATAACAATAATTACACGATATCTTGATATTTTATTGCAACTTGTGAAGCTAATTGATAAATTGGAAATTATGAAAATTTAAAAGAATTAATTATTTGTGCTTGTCATGTGTCACGACCCAATTCCCCAAATTTCCCCTCTGTATGACGTCGTGATGACACCTAGTCTCTACAACTAGGTAAGCCTAACATTTTGTGGAATGATGAAATAAAAATATAAATTTAACCAACTATTCAAAAATACACAACAAATCCCAAAACCCGGAACATCATGAATCACAAACTACGGAAGGAAATATCTTGTGTCTCTATACATCAGAGTCTAACAAGGAAAAATACAAAAGATAATGGACATGAGAAAGAGTAGAAGGGGATTCCGAGGTCTGCGGACACGGAAGATATACCTTGAAGTCTCCAAAGTTGTCCCGGCTCACTAATAGTGCGGCTGATAAGGTGCACCTGGATCTGCAGACGAAAAACATGTGCAGAGAGTAGCATGAGTACACCACAATCGGTACCCAATAAGTGCCAAGCCTAACCTCGATCGAGTAGTGACGAGGTTGGGTCAGGTCCATACTGGTAAATATATAATAAAATAATATAGAGTGTAATACCATAATAAAATAAAGGCTGAAATTTAACAGCAATGAAATCATAGAAGGTAAGAGCGCAGTACACAGAAACACAATAGGGGATCTCCCAAGATACCGTCTCGTAGTCTCAAATGTAAATGTGCAAGGGGATCTCCCGGAATACCATTCCGTAGTCCCAAAGTAAATGTGCAGGGGGATCTCCCGAAATACCATTCTGTAGTCCCAAAGTAAATATGCAAGACAGGGGGGATCTCTCGGAATACCGTTCCGTAGTCCCAAAGTAGATATGCAGTACATGGGGGGTCTCCCGGAATACCGTTCCGTAGTCCCAAAGTAAATATGCAGTACATGGGGGATCTTCTGGAATACCGTTCCGTAGTCCCAGAGTAAATATGCAGTACAGGGTGATCTCCCGGAATACCGTTTTGTAGTCCCAAAGTAAATATGCAGCGCAAACAATAGAAATGCAACTTCATCACAAAATCTTACAATTTAGACTAAATACTAGTCAAGGAAGAAGCAAGAAATTCACTAAGCATGCCGCACAGAGTTCACATAGGCAATTAAGACATGTATACATGATGTATTAGACTAAACAGGATAGCCACACAAATGGGAATAACTCAATTAAGAATGAAAATAGATTAATACTCATAAAAAATTGTATAACTCAAAATAAAAGGAAAACAGGTTGCTGCTCAGTAAGAAAATCAGGTTTTTCCACAACTAGCACGTGTACATACTCGTCACCTCACGTACACGGTGCTCACATATCACAATAGCTCCAAATCTTAAGGGGCACAAAGTTAGGCAAGCCACTTATCTCGAGTCAAGCTCAATCAATCACGTAAGAATGCCTTTTCCTCGATTATCCGACTCTGAATGGTACAAATCTAGCCAAACACAATTACATATCATAAATACAACAATAATAGACTCATCTAATTAACGAAATCAACACTTTAATGCAAATTCCAAAATTAACTCAAAAATCGCTCATAGGGCCCACTTCTCGGAATTGAGTAAAATTCATAAAATACAAAATCTCGTTCGCTCACGAGTCTAACCATATCAAATTTACTAAAATCCGACACCAAATGGTCCTCCAAATCCACAAATCAAACATCCAAATCCCTAGCCTCAAATTCCAAATTTTCACCTTAAATACACACTAACTAGGTGGGAAAATACATGGGAAAGCAAGATTATTGATCAAAAATAAGAACAAGGGACTTACCTCAAGAGACCCCTCAAAATGCTCTCAAGAAATCGCCAAACCCGAGCTCAAAATGTTGAAAATGAGCAAAAATCGCGAACACTTACATTTAAGTGTTCTGTCCAGACATCTCGCACCTGCGAGCCTTCAACCGCATCAAGCAATGCTAAAATCACAAATCATCCTCCGATTCAAACTTAAAGAATTTAAAACTTCCAAATTCGACAACCGATGCCGAAACCAATCAAACCACGTACGATTGACCCCAAATTTTGCACACAAGTCTTATTCAACATTACGGACCTACTCCAACTTCCAGAATTGGTATCCGATCCCGATATCAAAATTTCCACTACCGGTCCAAATCTCCAAAAATTCGAGTTTTGCCATTTCAAGCCTGAATAAGCTATGGACCTCCAAAACACAATCCAGATACGCTCCTAAGTCCAAAATCACCCAACGGAGCTAACGGAACCGACGAAATTCCATTCCGGAGTCGTCTTCATACAGTTCCGACTACAGTAAAAATCCTAAGACTTAAGCTTTCGCTTAGGAACTAAGTGTCCCAAATCACTCCAAAAACCAAAACGAAACCTCCCGGCAAGTCACAATAGCAGAAATAGATATGGGAGAAGCAGTAAATAGGGGATCGGGGCTATTACTCTCAAAACGACCGGCTGGGTCGTTACATCATGGAAATTATTGTTGTTCACATAAATCATGTTTATTTAAATATTTCTATTGTAATATTATTGACCCATAGTGAGTGTCAAAGTCGACCTTTCGTCACTACTTCTTCGAGATTAGACTTGATACATACTGGGATCATGTTGTTTACGTACTCATGCTATGATTGCTGCACTTTTTGTGCAACATCTGAGACAGGAACCTTAGGCGGTCCTACTGGTGTGCACCCACGTTATCCTGAGGCATAGTGGTGAGATGCTTCTCCTGAGCCGTTCCGCAGTACCCAGTGTCTCTTTTTGTATTGTTTTTTGTGTATTTTGTGTTCAGAGAGTATTTTGGATCTCTTTTGTATAATCTACTTGATGCTCGTATACTTGTGACACCAGGTGTTAGCATACACACTGGTAGAATTTGGATTTGAATTATTTTCTTAGTTTTTGTTTATTCAGATCTCTCATATTTTTTTCTTAATATTTGCAAGTAAGAAGAGTTTAATTACTCGGATAATTTTTAAAGAAATAATTATTTGTTTAATTCGCTAGTTGGCTGGCCTAACTGTGATGTTGGGAGCCATCATGACCTAAAGGTGAAATTGGATCGTGACAACAATATTCAGCAACCAATAGATCCTTCTTCGCGAACGCGTGAACACCGTTGCGTTCGCGAAGAACAAAACCATACACCAGACATCAGCAACTGCAACTCAGCCAAATTTTCTCTGAAACCACCCTGAATCACATCTGAGGCTCCCGGGACCTCGTCCAATCACACCAGCCACTCCCAATACATAACACGAACCTGCTCGAGGCCTCAAATCACATCAAGCTATGCTAAACCCACAAATCGCAACCCAATTCAAACTTAGTCAACTTTAGAACTTCAAGTTTCTATATTCGACGCCAAAACCTATCGCATCAAGTTTGATTGACCTCAAATTTTGCACAAAAGTCATAATTGACATAACGGACATACTCCTACTTCCAGAATAGGAATACGACCCCGATATCGAAAACTTCACTCCCTGTCCAACTTCCCAAAAAGCATCCAACCTTTGCCAATTGATGTCGAAACGACCTACGGACGTCCAAATCAACATTCGCATACGCTCCTAAGACCAAAATTACCACAAGGAAATATTCCCAAGATTGGAATCCCAAATGAACATCGATAATATCAAAATCCACTTCAACCCAATCTTAGAAAATTCTTAAACCTTCAAAATGTCAATCTTCTGTAATAAGCGCCAAATTATTCCCGGGACACCCGATACTCGACCCAAACATATGCCCAAGTCCTAATTCATCATATGAACCTATTGGAACATAAAAATCTCAATTCTGAGGTCGTTTACTCAAAAGTCAACCTTAGTTGATTCTTCTAATTTAAAGCTTGCGAAATTAGATTTTCTTTCTAATTCAACTCTGAACTTCCCGATATTCGATTCCTACCACAAGTACAAGTCATAATATCTGAAGTGAATCTACTCAAGGCCTCAAACTGCCGAATGATGCGTTAGATCTCAAAACGACCGGCCGGATCGTTAAAACTGTTGACTTATTTGTTACTTATGTACTTAGTTTTATTCATCATTTCATATCACATCTCAGTCTTTGTTATTGTGTATTGTCACATCTCGTATCATTGATTAGGGTTGCTTAGTATGAGCGTTATGAGCTCGGGGGACTAGAGATATTGATGACTGAATGAGGTCGAGGGGATGATTGTGAGTAATATTTATGGGATCAGGCTGTACGTCGCAGCATGTTTTATTTATTTATGCCTGGATATAGCTTATTATAGCGCTTGGGATGAAGGAGCCCCTCCAGAGTATGCATACCCACAGTGAGCGCAATTGATTTATATTGAGGGATGGATTTTCGCTGGCCATGGATTTTGCCCGAATCATTGATATTTGGAGATGGATTTTCCCTGGGCTGGATTGGCCTTATACAGTGCTGAGTGACTGAATGTCAATTGATATATATATATATATATATATATATATATATATATATATATATATTTGGGATGGATATTTCCTGGGCTAGATTGGCCATGGCCACATACAGTACTGAGCGCGAGGTTGTATTTATGTTTGGTTGGGCTGGATCTGCCTTGTACAGTGCTGAGTATTGAGTGTGATGAGTGAGAGAGTGAGACCATGAGATTGAATACTCTGATAGTGTGAGTACATGAGTTCATCACTGAGATACATTCTGTTTGACATGCGTATTTGAGATACAAGCATAGAGATGCATTTTCTCACGCCACCCAATTTTGGTAACATTCATGATTTCACCTGCATAGTGACATGTAGGCATAGAGATGTACTTCCCACGTGTTATCTAAAAAATGAAACATATTATTTATTGTTGAAAGGATTTAGGAAAAAAAACACAAATTTTCAAACTTACTCTTATGTTTTTGGTATTTTCGGTGGATGATTTGGGACTTACTGTTATACTTGAAAAGCATGCCTACTTTTCGTAAGTGTGAACGAGTTGAGCATCTTATCCCTGAGTTATTTTCTTGTATCATTCTTATTATATTGTTATGAACTTTGACTGGTTATTGGAGTTGGACTCGGACCCTTGTCCCAGCTCATCACTACTTTCAACCTAAGGTTAGGTTTGTTACTTATTGAGTACATGGGGTCGGTTGTACTCATACTACACTTTTTCACCTTGCGTGCAGATGTTGGATGTTGATATTATTTTGTATGGTAGGAGATGGATCGAAAGATATATATGTGTTCCAGTTATGGCTATCATTAGTCCTTGGTAGCATTAGATTCGAATTCTATTCATTTATATTTCAAACAGATGTTGTAATTATTTCAATCTAGTTTTGAAAAAGAAATCTAAATCTAAGACGCTCATGATTTGTACTACCAGTCTCTGGGGAGTTGTATAAAATTCAGTTATCTCATTTTTTACTCACATCAGTATTATTATATTGTGCATTAATTGTTAGTTGGCTTACCTAGCGGGTTGGGTTAGGTGCCATCACGACTAGTTGGTTTTTGGGTCGTGACAAGTTGGTATCAGAGCACTAGGTTCATAAGTTCTACGAGTTATGAGCAAGTATCTAGTAGAGTCTTGCAGATCGGTATGATGACGTCCATACCTATCTTCAAGAGGCTACATGGCATTTAGGATAAACTTCCTATCTTTCTTTCCTTATCGTGCGGCATTGATTCATCTTAAAGCGTAACTCTAGTAATTCCTTCCACGCACTCGTATGCGCATGTGAGCGCTCAGTATCAACGGTGCATCGGCGACTTGTGATTTCATGGATGAGGTGCGAGATGTGATTTATGTGTGCTGATGATGGACCAGTCTGGAGGACTGGAAGCCGGGTTTTGATTGTAGCTTGAGCAAGGGGATTTCGGTTGTGTGAGCACGTGCTTTGGACGTATAAGTCCGGTGATGTCCCTATTAGTGGGATTTATGGCTCGATGAGTGGTTAGATGCCTATATGATGAGTATGATGTGACTGTTGGATGTGTTAAGATGGATTGAATGCGACGAGAAGAGTTTACTTGAGATGTAAAAAGGATTATTGGGTACTTGATTTTTGTCTTGATGTAACGTATAGACTCGAGTTATGAGTTTATTAGAGGATCTTTCATGTTTTTTAACTGTGGAATGAATGAGGTTCTCATGCCTGATTGGTGAGTTCAGACTCAGGATGATTAAGTGATTGCGTAGTAGTTGTGACTGTGAAAGGGTATAAAGAGATGCCAGTTTGGGGCTGAGCAGGTGGGTTATCTCCTGCGGGGTGTCCTGAAGTTGTGTGATTCCCTATGTTGTTTTGTGGAGAGTTCTCTCTTACCAGTGGATTATATGTGTTGCAATTTGAGTTTGGATCGTTTGAGGGAGTTGGCTTGACTGTGACAAGGATGGATGCGAGATTTGCAAATAATTTGAAGTATTAGATGGTTGGTGTTGCATGAGCTTATGAAGGACTTAGTTGAATCTCGCTGCGGTATTATGGCAGGAATAGAATATGGGTATTGTGAGTTATCTCCTGTCTTGATCTATGGCAGGTAAATCCAATTTGTTCGTTGGGAGTTCTCTTTTGTTTTGGTTTTGAGCGTGAGGTCTTACTAAAATATGTTAAAAGTTTATACTCATTAAGGGGTACACACGTAGTCCGAAGACATTTTTGCTAATAAAAATTAAGGAAATATATGGTAAAATATTCAAGCATGAAATTGAGGAAGAAGAGGATGTAACATAAGTATTCTCGCAAGCCCTTCCGCCTACAAAGTTCATTTTTTATTGACATTTCTTTCTTTTTCTCTTTTTTCCTTTTTTACGTCATTTGTTCATTCAAATTTAATATCTTTCAAAAATAACAATGTTTAGAATTTTCATTTTCTATATTCTATCTCTGTTACATTGGTTAAATCATAAAGAAAGAAAAGAAGAGATATTATCCTATGCTATATAGCGAAATGTGCTAAATTATTATTTTTAAATAGTTACTATCTTCAAATATAAATGTTTCAATAATTGTCAAGGCTTCACGTGCGAGGCACGTGAAATAGAGACTAGTACTATATTAAAGGCACAAAACTTTTAATGAAATACGTTCGTCTCTTTTACCCCTTAAAAACAGATTTCACATTGGATGAAATAGGATTTTAAAATCAACTAAAATTTTGGTTAATCTTTCCTTATTGAACTAGGTAAGAAAGACAAATATTTTGAAATTTAAAATTAATTATAATATTATCTTATATAAATCAAATAATTAGGTTATAATATTTTTCTTTTTATTGTACATAGGCCTACAAAGTAGGCACGTACATATCCAGTTTCACCGTTAGTATTTGAGATAAGTTGTAATTCAATTAATTCTTTTTTCATGCTCATTTTTCAAATATTCCTTTAATTAATTCTTTTTTGTGTGTGTTCATTTTTTCACAAGAAATCTTTGGAAGATTTGTTAGTTGAGTGGAATTCTTTGTTCCGTTTTAAATGCATAGAGATTTGATATTATTAACAATACATATTAAACTATAAATAATAAAAAAAGAACATGAACATATGTGAATTTGATAAAGCAATTTAAAGTTTCATTTAATGTTCACTTTCTTTAAAAGGAAAAATATGTCAATTTATATAATTAAATTCTTGAAAAATATACTTATGTTATTAAAGTGTAGTCCATCTTTTGACTAGCTATAATTTTAACCCTTTTCTTTGGTCATTTTTAGAGTTTATATTGTTACTTATTAATTTATTTATTTATTGTAAGAGTTATATTTCTAAAATATCAAAAGATTCATGTGATGACCCAACAATATCATCTTTAATTTAAACGTGCATTTTTGTATTCTATGAAGATGTTGAGAGCTTATCTGCTATGAGTTACGTATCACCTGAATAGTTGATGTTAATGGCGTTCCTTTTCGAGTAATATATTGCTTATGTTGCCACTGTTAGTATTGTTTTCATTTAATGTTCACTTTCTTTAAAAGGAAATATATGTCAATTTATATAATTATATTCTTGAAAAATATACTTATGTTATTAAAGTGTAGTCCATATTTTGGCTAGCTATAATTTTAACCCTTTTCTTTGGTCATTTTTAGAGTTTATATTGTTACTTATTTATTTATTTATTTATTTATTTATTTATTGTAAGAGTTATATTTCTAAAAGATCAAAAGATTCATGTGATGACCCAAAAATGTCATCTTTAATTTAAACGTTCATTTATGTGTTCTATGAAGATGTTGAGAGCTTACCTGCTATGAGTTACGTATCACCTAAATAGTTGATGTTATGGCGTTCCTTTTCTAGTAATATATTGCTTATGATGCCACTGTTAGTAATGTTTTCATGTTGTGTTACATTGATTGGATTATGTATGTGTTGTTAGGATTGGTTTCTGGGATTTTCTGGCAGGTGGATAGGCCCAGTTACAAAGAAAACTCTGGCGAAATATTTGGAAATTTTGGGAGTTAGTAAAAATTCGGAATATTGAAATGGGTGAAAGAAGAGATAAGTTATGTTATGTGTTTGGGGGCGGACTCTACTTCTCATTTGAGGACTATTAATATTATGAATATCAATTAGATATGATAATAAGTGTATGAGGAATATTATAAGTGATGTGTGGTCTAAGGAGAGGCCTAAGTCTAAGTCAAGTTGGAAAATTTCATAATAGACTAAAGTTTCAAATGAGTTCGCACAAGACCAAACTTTGGACAATCATATCTAAATATTTATAAGGAGTTGTGTGATTATCAACCTATCAAATGAAAGGATTTCGAGTCTAGTTTCTAACGCTACAAACCGTTCATCATTTGGACACTCCAACAAGAAGTTATGACCAATTTACCAAAGGCTAGAAAAATATAATTTTAATGTCAGATGTGCGACCGCAGGATCATTATGCGATCGCAAAAAGGGTCGCAAACATGTCCAGTGCAGCCCAGTTTTCAGCATCGATTTTGCGGTCCATTGTGCGACCCACATACTCATTGTGCGGTCCATTGTGCAACCGCATACCTGAGTTCGGAGGGTCTATTTTCATATTTTCAGAACCCGACCCCATTTTGATAAATAGGCTTTGGGGCTTATTTTGGAAAAATTATCTGATGATTTTAGAGAGAAGTGAGAGTGTTCTAGAGAGAGGAAGAAGCTCAAGGGCTTTGTTCATCAAAAATCTTGTTCAAGCTTTGAAATCCAACAAGAAAATATCACAAGCCCAAGAGGTAAGGTTCTAACCCCTAGTCTTCAATTTCGAGTTTGGGTAAAGATGGGTGATTGTGAGTGTGATTCTTGGATGTGAGAGTATTAGTTATACAAGCTTGTACCAATAAGGTTGTGAAAGATTGTTGAGTTCAAATGGGTAAAGATTGGATTGAAAATGGTAGAAATCTTCAAAGACTTTAATTGAGGATTTGAAAAGCAATCCGATGTTGAAATTAGATAGTTTTTATATGGTTGAACTCGTATCGGAATGGGTGTTTGGAGTTTGTGAGTTTTTTCAGGATTCGATACTGGGTCCCACTGTCGTTTTTAAAATAAATTCGGATTTTAATCCGAAAAATTTATAATTTCATATGAAATTAGTTCCTACGATTCGTGTTGAGTATGTTGATTTATTTGTGATTAGATTTGAAGCTTTCGGACACGAATTCACGAGGCAAAGGTGCATTGGAATCTTGAAATTGGTTGCGAAGTGGGACCCGAGGTAAGTGTCGTGGTTAACCTTGACTTGAGAGAATAGAACCCTTAAAATATTTGTTAAGAGAATTTCATATGTAATGGCGTATATGCGAGGTGACGAGTGCCTATACGTCGTCAAATTAATTATTTTCATAATTACTTGAAAAATCATAAATCGTTTTAAATCATCAATTAATTATTATATTAATTGTTTCTCTCATATTCCTAGCTCAATATGATGCCTTGAATCCATGCTATAATTGCTACATGCTTATTTGATTTATGTTACTTAATTACTACTTGACATTTAGCATACTAATTATTAAAATGCCTATTTTATCCTTAATTTCCACAATTAATTGTTACTTGTCATTACTTGTTTCCTAAATAAATCATAATAATTGTATGCTTTGTTGCCTAATAATTTCTTATTAAATGTGATATTTATTGGAGTACTTTTATATTTAAGAGTTGTTTAATTATATTGTTGGAGCGGGTTGCACGCCGCAACGGATTTATTTTTAAGCTTATATTATTGGAGCGGGTTGCACACCGCAACGAAATTTAATTGAAAGATTATATTGTTGGATCGGGTTGCACGCCACAACGGATTTTATTTTAAGTTTATATTGTGGAGCGGGTTGCACGCCGCAATGAAAATAAATTGAGGGATTATAACTGCTATTGACTTTAATTCTTTATATGATTTACCGGTCTTACTTCTATTCATGTTATTATTATTATTAATGCGTATAGGTTAATATAAGCGATCTGCCTTAGCCTTGTCACTACTTCGTCGAAGTTAGGCTCGGTACTTACAGAGTACATGGGGTCGGTTGTACTCATACTACACTATGCACTCCTTGTACGGATACCGGAGTTGATCCTAGCGGCGTACAGTAGACTTGTTCGGATTCAGCTATTCGCATGAGACTTGAGGTATAATTGCATGGCGTTTGCAGTTCTGAAGTCCCCTTCCACTTCATCATAGTTGTGTATTTCTTTCAGACAGATTTATTTTCATTCAGACCTTTATTTGTATTATTCTAGTAGCCCGTGCACTTCTGACACAAGTTCTGGGATGGTATGTAAACATCGCTATTATTATGCATTATTCACTTTATTTCAGACTTTATTTCCGCATTTGTTTCTTTATTATTAATTAATTTAAAATTATTTAGAAATGACTAATATTATTCTAACGTTAGCTTGCCTAGCAAGTGAAATGTTAGGCGTCATCACGGTCCCGAAGGTGAGAATTTCGGGTCGTGACAAGTTGGTATCAGAGCACTAGGTTACATAGGTCTCACGAGTCACGAGCAAGCTTAGTATAGTCTGAAGGATCGGTATGAAGACGTCTGTACTTATCTCTCATAGGCTATGAAGTTTAGGAACAATATCACTTCTTTCTTATTCTGTCGTTCGATTTTATTATTTCATCGATGATTGAACTATTCTGTTTATATTCTCTCGCAGATGGCGAGAACGCGTAATACATTTACTGACGGACAAGGGCTAGAGTCCCCGATGGAAACTATGACTAGGGGTAGAGGTCGAGGCCGAGGTCACACTAGAGGTCGAGGCCGAGGTCGCGCTAGAGCCAGAGGTAGAGCTCAATCTAGAGCTCAAGCAGCAGTACTTGTTGTAGAACCTCAGGAGGATCTTCAGGAGGAGGTTCCAGTTCAGACTATGCCGGTTGGACCATTTCAAGTTCCGGAAGGATTCGTAGCTACTCCAGTACTTCAGGACGCTCTAGTCCGTTTGGTGAGCCTAATGGAGGGTGTGGCCCAGAATGATACATTGGCAGTGGTACCAGTCGTCTCACAGGCTAGGGAAGGAGAACAAACTCCCACTACTCCCGCTCTGGAGTAGATGGCTCCTAAGTATCAAACTCCAGCAGTCTTGCCAGTTATTGCAGTACAGGCCGGAGATAGGTCCGCCATGTCTTCTGAGGCCTTATTGAGACTGGACAAGTTTACTAAGCTCTTTCTAGTTCACTTCAGTGGTACACCTTCTGAGAACCCACAAGATTATCCTGACCACTGCCACGAGGTATTGCGGAACATGGGTATAGTTGAGACCAATGGGGTCGATTTTGCTGTATTTCAGATGACTGGTTCCGCCGAGAGGTAGTGGAGAGATTATATGTTGACCAGACCAGCTGGGTCGCCTGCACTGACTTGAGAGAAGTTCTCGCGACTATATTTAGAGAAGTTCATCCCTATCACATTGAGACATGATTACCGTAGGCAATTTGAGCGTCTCCAGCAAGGCAGTATGATTTTTACTCAGTATGAGACCCGTTTTGTGGATCTAGCCCATCATATTCTCCTTTTACTTCCTATTGAAGGGGAGAGAGTGGGGAGGTTTATTGATGGACTCACTCACCCTATCAGTCTTCAGATGGCCAAGGAGACCGGAAGTGAGATTTCCTTTCATGCGGCTGCTAATGTTGCTAGGAGGATCGAGACGGTTCTTGCACAGGAGAGAGGGCAGGGGTCTGATAAGAGGCCTCATCATTCCGGTAATTTTAGAGGCACCTCATCTTGAGGCAGGAGTACTTATGGTAGGGGTCATCCTCTCAGGCTATTTTATTCAGCACTTCAGGCATCTCACGGTACTTTAGGGAGTCATGGTCATATTATTCCTTACTCTGGGCAGCCGGCATTTAGTGCACATCCAGATCCTATCAGTACACCACCGCTCCAAAGTCACTACAATGGTTATCCGGCCGGTTCCGGTCAGCTTCAGCAGCCACAACAACAGGATGGGTGTTATGAGTATGGGAACATTGGTCACATCAGGAGGTATTGCCCTAGGTTGTCGAACAACAGATCTCAGCAGGATTCTCGTGACATCATACCGGCACCGGTTGCTCCACCGCCCGCCTAGCCAGCTAGGGGCAAGGGTCAGACAGCTAGAGGTGGAGGTGAGGTTGTTAGAGGTGGAGGCCAGCCAGTTAGAGGCCGTCCCAGAGATGTAGCTCCGAGTGGTGGGGCCCAACCCCGATTTATACTTTCCCTGCTAGGCCTGAGGCCGAGTCATCCAACGTCGTGATCACAGGTATTGTTCCAGTTTGCCATAGAGATGCTTCAGTTTTATTTGATCCAGGATCTACTTATTCCTATGTGTCCTCCTACTTTGCTTCATATTTGGTTGTGCCTCGTGATTCTTTGAGTGTTTCTGTGTGAGTGTCCACATTGGTGGGAGATTCTGTTGTGGTAGATCATGTCTATCGTTCGTGTCTAGTTACTATTGGGAGTCTTGAGACTAGTGTGGATCTTCTACTTCTTGATATGGTGGATTTTGATGTCATATTGGGTATGGATTGGCTGTCACCCTATCATGCTATATTGGATTGTCACGCCAAAACGGTGACCTTAGCCATGCCGGAGTTACATCGAATAGAGTCGAAAGGGATTCCTGGCCATTCCACCACCAGGGTTATCTCTTACGTGAAATCTCGGCGTATGGTCGAGAAGGGGTGTCTAGCTTATTTGGCCTATATTCGTGATCCCAGCGCGGAAGTTCCTTCTATGGATTCAGTTCCAATTGTCCGTGAGTTTCCAAATGTATTTCCTACAGATTTTCCAGGGATGCCACTCGATAGAGATATTGACTTCTGTATCGATTTGGCTCCGGGCACCCAACCCATTTCTATTCCACCATACCGTATGGCTCCGCCGGAGCTAAAGGAATTGAATGAGCAGTTACAAAACTTACTTGACCAGGCATTCATTAGACCTAGCGTATCACCCTGAGGTGCACCAGTGTTATTTGTAAAGAAGAAATATGGCTCAATACGAATGTGTATAGATTATCGGCAGTTGAACAAGGCTACTATCAAGAATAAGTATCAGTTGCCAAGAATTGATGACTTATTCGATCAGCTTCAGGGTGCCAAGGTGTTTTCAAAGATCGATTTGAGGTCTGGTTACCATCAGTTGAAGATTAGGGCATTCGATGTCCCTAAAACAGCTTTTCGGACTCTGTATGGGCATTACGAATTTCTAGTGATGTCATTTGGGATAACAAATGCCCCAGCGGCATTTATAGATTTGATAAACCGGGTATTCAAACCCTATTTGGATTCTTTTGTGGTTGTATTCATTGATGATATCTTGATTTACTCCAGCAGTCGAGAGGAGCATGAGCAACATTTTCGGACTGTGCTTCAGATTTTAAAGAATAATCAGTTATATGCCAAATTTTCAAAATGCAAATTTTAGTTAGACTCGGTTGCCTTTTTGGAGCACGTTGTATCGGCAGAAGGCATAAAAATGGATCCTAAGAAGATTGAGGCAGTTCAGAATTGGCCTAGACCAACTTCAGCTACAGAGATCCGGAGTTTCCTGGGTCTGGCAGGTTATTATCACCGATTTGTGGAGGGATTTTCATCTATAGCATCTTCATTGACCAAATTGACTCAGAAGGGTGCCCCATTCAGATGGCCAGACAAGTGTGAGTTGAGCTTTCAGAAGCTCAAGACTGCTTTGACTACGTCACTAGTGTTAGTATTACCCGCAGGTTCAGGATCTTATACGGTGTATTATGATGCATCTAGCGTTGGGCTTGGTGCCGTATTGATACAGGATGGCAGGGTGATTGCATATGCGTCACGGTAGGTGAAAGTTCACGAGAAGAATTACCACATTCATGACTTAGAATTGGCAGCCATTGTTCATGCGCTGAAGATTTTGAGGCATTACCTTTACGGTGTCTCGTGTGAGGTATTTACTGATCATCGCAGTATACAGTATCTGTTCAAACAAAAAGATCTCAATTTGAGGCAGAGAAGATGGTTGGAGTTGTTGAAGGACTATGATATCACCATTTTGTATCACCTTAGAAAGGCAATGTGGTAGCCGAAGCTTTGAGTAGAAAGGTTGTGAGTATGGGCAGCCTTGTGTATATTCCGGTTGGTGAGAGGCCGTTAGCTGCAGATGTTCAGACTTTGGCCAATCAATTCGTGAGGTTAGATGTTTCAGAACCCAATCGGGTTTAGCCTGCACAGTCGCTCGGTCTTCTTTATATGAGCGCATCAGAGAGCGACAGTATGAAGATCCTATTTGCGTATCCTTAAGGACACGGTGCGGCACGGTGGTGCCAAGCAGGTTGATGTGGAAGATGATGGAGTTCTGCGGATGCAGGGTCGTATTTGTGTTCCTAATGTGGATGGGCTTCGTGAATTAATTCTTGAAGAGGCGCACAGTTCCCGGTATTCTATTCATCCGGGTGCCGCCAAAATGTATCAAGATTTGCGGAAACATTATTGGTGGAGGAGAAGGAAAAAGGATATAGTTGCATATGTAGCTCGGTGTCTGAATTGTCACCAAGTTAAGTACGAGCATCAGAGACCTGGTGGTTTGCTTCAGAAGTTAGAAAATCCTGAGTGGAAGTGGGAGCGTATCACTATGGATTTTGTTGTTAGACTCCCACGAACTCAGAGAAAGTTTGACGCAGTATGGGTCATTGTGGACAGGTTGACCAAGTCAGTACATTTCATTCCAGTGTCAATTACCTATTCTTCAGAGCAGTTAGCGTAGATTTAAATCTGCAAGATTGTCCGCCTTCAAGGTGTGCCCGTGTCTATCATTTCTGATCGAGGTACACAGTTGACCTAGCACTTCTGGAGGGTTGTACAGCGTGAGTTAGGCATGCGGGTTAAGTTGCGTACAGCATTTCATCCACAGACAAACGGACAGTCAGAACATACTATTCAGATAATGCAAGATAGGCTTCGCGCTTGTGTTATAGACTTTGGTCGTTCTTGGGATCAGTTCTTGTCACTTATGGAGTTTACCTATAATAACAGCTACCAGTCGAGCATTCAGATGGATCCATATGAAACATTATACGAGAGGCGATGTCATTCGCCAGTTGGCTGGTTTGAACCGGGAGAGGCTCGGTTGTTGGGTACCGATGTGGTATAGGATGCCTTGGATAAGGTCAAGATTATTAAGGATCCACTCCGCACATCTCAGTCTAGGCAAAAGAGTTATGCCGACCGTAAGGTTCGTGACATTGCATTCGTGGCAGGATAAAGAGTATTGCTCCGAGTTTCACCTATGAAAGGTGTGATGAGATTCGGAAAGAAGGAAAAGTTGAGCCCTGGGTATATCGAACCCTTCAAAATTCTTGAAAGGGTGGGTGAAGTAGCCTACAGGCTTGCACTACCACCTAGTTTATCAGCAGTTCATCTGGTATTCCATGTATCCATGCTCCGAAAATATCATGGTGATTCGTCCCATGTGTTAGACTTCAGCTCAGTTCAATTGAAAAGGATTTGACTTATGAGAAGGAGACGGTAGCTATTCTAGCTCGGCAGGTCCGTCAGTTGAGGTCTTAGATTTATCCGTCAGTTCGGGTACAATGGAGAGGTCAGTCGATTGAGGCAGCTACTTGGGAGTCCGAGCCGGACATACGGAGCAAATATCCATATCTTTTCACCAGCTCAGGTACTTCTCTAATTTTGTTCGAGGACGAACATTTATTTTAGAGGTGGAGAATGTGATGACCCAAAAATGTCATCTTTAATTTAAACGTTTATTTATGTGTTCTATGAAGATGTTGAGAGCTTACCTGCTATGAGTTACATATCACCTGAATAGTTGATGTTAATGGCGTTCCTTTTCTAGTAATATATTGCTTATGATACCATTGTTAGTATTATTTTCATGTTGTGTTACATTGATTGGATTATGCATATGTTGTTAGGATTGATTTCTGAGATTCTCTGGCAGGTGGATAGGCCCAGTTACAAAGGAAACTCTGGCGAAATATTTGGAAATTTTGGGAGTTAGTAAAAATTCGGGAAATTGAAATGGGTGAAAGAAGAGATAAGTTACGTTATGTGTTTGGGGGCGGACTCTACTTCTCATTTGAGGACTATTATTATTATAGATATTAATTGGATATGATAATAAGTGTACGAGGCATATTATAAGTGATGTATGATCTAAGGAGAGGCCTAAGTCTAAGTCAAGTTGGAAAATTTCATAATAAACTAAAGTTCCAAATGAGTTCGCACAAGACCAAAGTTTGGACAAGTATATCTAAATATATATAAGGAGTTATATTATGATCAACCTATTAAATGAAAGTTCTTCGAATCTAGTTTCTAACTGTTCAAACCGTTCACCATTTGGACACTCCTACAAGAAGTTATGACCAAATTACCAAAGACTGGAAAAAAATAATTCTGCGGTCAGATGTGCGACCGCAGAATCATTATGCGATCGCAAAACCCATTGTACGACCGCAAAAAGGGTCGCAGACGTGTCCAGTGCAGGCCAATTTTCAGCATCGATTTTGCGGTCCATTGTGCGACCCGCGTACTCATTTTGCAGTCTATTATGCAACCCGCATACCTATTGTGCGGTCCATTGTGCGACCCGCATACCCATTGTGCGGTCCATTGTGCGACCGCATACCTGAGTTCGGAGGGTCCATTTTTTTATTTTCATAACCCGACCCCATTTTGATAAATAGGCTTTGATTTATTTTGGGACAATTATCTGATGATTTTAGAGAGAATAGAGAGTGTTCTAGAGAGATAAAGAAGCTCAAGTGCTTTGTTCATCAAAAATCTTGTTCAAGCTTTGAAATCCAACATAGAAATATCACAAGATCTTCACCCAAGAGGTAAGGTTTTAATCCCTAATCTTCAATTTCAAGTTTGGGTAAAGGTGGGTGATTGTGAGTGTGATTCTTGAATGTGAGAGTATTAGTTATACATACTTGTACCAATAAGGTTGTGGGAAGATTGTTGAGTTCAAACGGGTAATTATTGGATTGAAAATGGTAGAAATATTCAAAAACATTAATTGAGGATTTGAAAGGCAATCCGATGTCGGAATTTGATAATGGTTGTATGGTTGAACTCGTATCGGAACGGGTGTTCGGATTTTGTGAGTTTTTTTGGGGTTCAAGACGTGGGTACCACTATCAAATTTTAAAATAAATTTCGGATTTTAATCCGAAAAATTTATAATTTCATATGGAATTAGTTCTTACGATTCGTGATGAGTATGTTGAATTGTTTGTGATTAGATTTGAAGCTTTCGGACACGAATTCGCGAGGTAAAGGTGCATTGAAATCTTGAAATTGGCTGCGAAGCGACGTAAGTGCCATGGTTAATCTTGACTTGAGGGAATAGAACCCTTAAAATATTTGTTAAGAGAATTTCATATGTAATGACGTATATGCAAGGTGACGAGTGCTTATACGTCGTCAAATTAATTGTTTGCATAATTACTTGAAAATCATCAATCGTTTTAAATCATGAATTAATTATTATATTAATTGTTTCTCTCATATTCCTTGCTCAATATCATGCCTTGAATCCATGCTATAATTGTTACATGCTTATTTAATTTATGTGACTTAATTACTACTTGACATTTAGCATACTAATTATTAAAATACTTATTTCATCCTTAATTTCCACAATTAATCACTACTTGTCCTTACTTGTTTCCTAAATAAATCATAATAATTGTATGCTTTGTTGCCTAATAATTTCTTATTAAACTGGTATTTATTGGAGTACTTTTACATTTAAGAGTTGTTTAATGATATTTTTGGAGCGGGTTGCACGCCGCAACAGAATTTAATTGAAAGATTATAATGTTGGATCGGGTTGCATGCCGCAACGGATTTTATTTTAAGTTTATATTGTGGAGCGGGTTGCATGCCGCAACGGAAATAAATTGAGGGATTGTGACTGCTGAATTGACTTCAATTTTTGATATGATTTACCGGTTTTACTTCTATTCCTGTTATTATTATTATTAATGCGTACAGGTTAATGTAAGCGACCTGTCTTAGCCTCGTCACTACTTCGTCGAGGTTAGGCTCGGCACTTACAGAGTACATGGGGTCGGTTATATTCATACTACACGCAGAGGCGGATCGAGGATTTAAATTATATATGTTCAATTTTAAAGATTTTTAACATTGAACCTATTATATATTTAAAGTTATGGGTTCAAATATATTATTTTTGCAATTTTAATAAATTTTTACACATAAATTTTTACTCTGCGACGAAAGTTATGGGTTCAATTGAACCCGTAACTGTCACACTAGATTCGCCTCTGACTACACTGCACTCCTTGTGCAGATACCGGAGTTGATCCTAGCGGCGCACAGTACACTTGCTCGGATTCAGCTATTCACATGAGACTTGAGGTATAGCTGCATGGCGTTCGTAGTTCTGAAGTCCCCTTCCACTTTATCATAGTTGTGTATTTCTTTCAGACAAATTTATTTTCATTCAGGCATTTATTTGTATTACTCTATTAGCTCATGCACTTGTGACACAAGTTCTGGGATGGTATTTAAACATCGCTATTATTATGAATTATTCACTTTATTTCACACTTTCTTTTCGCATGTGTTTCTTTATTATTAATTAATTTAAAATTATTTAGAAATGGCTAATATTATTCTAACGCTGGTTTGCCTAGCAAGTGAAATGTTAGGCACCATCACAATCTCGAATGTGAGAATTTCAGGTCGTGACAATTCAATTTTTAAATTTATATTATTTAAAAAGGTATCGTGACAAGAGTTTTCTAATTTCTTAATTTGTTTTTGATATTTACTCATTGACATGAAAAACATACGCAAAGCGCCTACCATAAGACTAGTACTAATAAAATAAGGACTTGTTTCCCCTGAATATTCCAAGTTTTCTTCACTCAAATTAAACAAAGTGCTAGAAAAATCAGACTTCAGTAGTCAACTCATACATAATTTATACCAGAGTCTTATTTCTTGTTACTAGGTGCGCGTTTAGACATAAGAATTGCAAAATTCCAAAAAATAAGTGAAAAAAAATTTTAAGTGAAAATGATATTTGAAAATTAGAGTTGTGTTTAGAAATGAAAATAATTTCGGTTGTTTTTTGAAGTTTTGTGTCTCAATGAAAATTTTGAAAAACATTTAGAGTTTTTCAATTTTTTGAAAAATTAAAAATTTTACGGCCTAACACTGATTTCGAAAAAAAGTGAAATATTATGTTTAATCGGACTCTAAGTACTAGGAGATTCTTTACTTTTAAGAGTCGTTTGGTTTGAAGACAAGTTATGTTATGATTAGTTATGCTTAGATTAGTTATACTAATATTAGTTATGCTCGGATTAGTTATCTTGGTTTTATTTCTTATTGATTGTTTGGTATATTGTATTAATTCTGGGATTGTTAATTTTACTGCTTTATCCTGAGATTATTATTCCACCCTCTGACAGGTATAAGTTAGCCCGATACTATTTTTAATCTAGGAATAACTTATCCCAGAATTAATAACCAAACAAAGGATAAAACGATACTCAATTTTTATTCCAGAATTATTTTTACTTATCCATATACCAAACAACCCCTTGCACATCTCAAAATTAATCTTGCGTACATGCATTGCCTTTGTTGACCTCTTGAAAAAAGACAAATGAATTCATCTCTAACTTAATGAGCCGATGATTGTTAGAACAAAAGAGATGTTCTTTCCCTTAGGTAATTATCTTTCATTTTTATCGCAGTATAATATTTTATTTGTCAAAATTAGAATATCTTTTAAATATTCCAGTTGAAGTTGAAGATAATTTACGACTGTCAACTACTCCATTAGACGTCCCACAGGTGTCTTGATAAAGCAAATTTTTGCCCTAACGTGCAGCCTTGTAATCTAATAGTATATTAATATATAAGTCCTAAAATACTCCGAATATTAATTGACATGAAAACCTGAAAGATATAGCAATAACCTTTTTATAATAGGTGTAAAAGAATTATATTATCGATCAATATTTATAAATTATACAATCAAATTACTTGAAAGATAAACGAAATTAATTGTCTGAATAACTTTTTACGACAGTATATTGACAGTGTAAAATGAATAATCACGGATACAATGTTTATTGTCCATTTACTTTACGAAAGAATAACTCTATTTTACACGCAATTTTTTTTAATTCAATTTCTTAAAAATTAAGAAATGAAAGGTAAGCAAATAAAGACATGGCGATACAAGACCAACCTAAAGAAGTAGATGAACTACTGCTTGCCGGATAACCGCGAGGTAACGGCCGAACCCCACTGTTTCCTCCAATATTTCTTCCACCGCCGCCGCTGCCACGGCCGCCGCCTCCAGGACTTGTTCCTCTATTGTTTGAGCCACCACCTCCCTTTACTCCGCCACCACTACCTTTGGAACCGCCACCAGATTTTCCACTGCCACCACCGCCGCCACCTTTACCTCCACCGCCACTGCCACCGCCACCTTTACCTCCACCGCCACTTCCACCGCCACCTCTTCCTCCTCCGCCGCCGCCGCCGCCGCTTGGAGGAGCAACTGCTGATGTTAGGAGGAGAGAAATGATAGAAAGCACAAGGACAATCTTTACGAGGTTCCTCATTCTATTTCACGCAGATTTCTAGTAGTGTAATAATCACGTATTTTACTTAGGAGGAGGCTATTTGTGAGAGAAAGTTTGGACAAGTTTTGGCTTTCGTTCTTTGTTTTATAGTGTAAAAAATGAAAAAAAAAAAAATGGAATTTGACAAGTCTTGATCCTAATGCGATTGTAGTTATGTTCGACAAGTGCGTGGTTAGAAGAAAAAAATACTCCAAAAGATAGAATAAGGGTCTGGTCTTTTTACATATAGGATGATACAAGTAACTATAATATAAAAACGACATTTCTATTGCACGTTATAGTTTTGAAAATTCAAAACTGGCTAATCAATCATTCGAAAAGATTAAAAGAATAAAAATTTGTAAGTGGTCTTGAACAGGCTGGATTCACTGTTTTTTTGTATAGCCGATATACACAAGTATACACGCATTATACAAGGTTATAACTATATCAAATATTGATTATACATATGTGATATATTCGCCAACTAATTTTAGTTTCGCTAACTAATTGTAGTTTAAGAGGTTGGGAAGATCAAATCCCTCTAGGATAACCAAATTAGTCCAATTAATGATTTTTGACCATTTCTTCATCGGGACTAATTCTAAATACAACAACAACAACAACAAACTCAGTAAATTCCCATAAGTGAGGTCTGGGGAGTATATTGTGTACGCATACCTTACTCCTACTCAAGGAGGACAGGTTATTTCTGATAGACCGTCGGCTAGAGTAAAAAAAAAACTCTTTATTGCCTCACAGTAGACTTCTTCTAAACTTGACTCACATTTCCCTTATTAGGAGGAGTTCCCAATTCCCTTGAACACTCCTATTTTTCTTCAATCAGATTAAACAAAGTGCAAGAAAAATCAGACTTCAGTAGTCAACTTATACATAATTTGTTACCCTTTAATTTGCTGGTTTCCTCTGTTTCAACAATGGGCAGGCAGCTTTTGCTGTTTGCAAAGAATGCTACACACCACTTTAGAATATCAGTCTACACATACTTGAGAATGTCAGATACAGAATTGGTATAGTATTCTGGTTGGACTTGGAGTTCCTTGGATAAATCTTGAAAAGCTGATTCATTAACTACACCTGCAAATCATAGCAGCAAAGACAATATTTTTTTTACAAAGCTATTATTGAAAGTTACAAATTGGTAAAAAGGTCAAAATTGCCCCGTCCTATCCGAAATTGATCAACTTTGCCGGTTCCCCTCGGTTAGACTTCTGGTCTAGTATTACCCCTGCCGTAAGGAAAAAGTCTCGTTTTTGCCCCTAACCCCTACGGGAGCTCAAAGCTAAGAGTAATTTTAAACCATAGTAAAAAATTGACAGGTAAATTTGGACTTTTTTCTCGAAGAATTTGGACACGTGGAGTCTACTCATTTCATGTTGGAGCTACGTTAGCGACAAGAGATAATAAGAGATGATTTGGTAACGGTAAGGGTATGAACTATGAATTGACCAAAAGTGTATGAAGAGCAAAATTAAACAATATCATATAGTAAAGGGGTAAATTTTGGGCCTTTTCCTGAACAAATTTGAGGAAATTGAAAGCATTCATAGACCTGAAAAAACAAGGAGAGTTCTACACCCGGCGTTCTGTCCAAATAGAATATCAGTGTCCAATCTGTCGCCCACCATACACATCCTGGATGTAGTGATGTTATATCTGTTGAATGATAAATGGAACCAATTTAGAATGCAAATAATTTTGCAACTCTCAAACTCCCATGACATCTACTCAATGCTAGAGCTCTTCCAAACTCATCGTTCAACTACAATCTGTGTCACCAACCCAGAGGCCATCTATTCATAACTAGCTTTCTCAAATAGGTTAATTTACTAGGCTGCATAAAACTTACTTCTGCAATAGAAAGTCCATTAGAAAGGTCGACGGCTTCCCAACTACAATAGGCTCTTTTTGGGTTGCTCCGCATACTGCAGCAACCATACATCCCGCACCTACAGTCACAACCAAAAAGGATCTTTACAAAAGTAGCAAGCATTTGCAAGAACACTGAAATTGAAATCAATCTTTATTGATGGACACTAAAATGAAATTCACCAGGCCACTCTTGAAGATCAGTTAAATGTCCCGATGCATCACGGTTAGTCGCAATAAAGAGGCAACCAGGATTCTCACGGATGCAAAGAGCTCCATACCTACATGCAGCCACAACAATGCCATTTCAAGGATCACTTTAGCAAATGGCAAAGATGCCAGAGATGAATTTGTCTTTCAGCTTTGCTTGAAGTACCTCATTTGAAAACATATTTTCCAATTTTCAAAATTATTAGGAAACAGCATTCTTTCATACATTTACTTTACCAAACCCCTTCAATAACACAGACATCATATAAGAATCAGAAGCTACAATTCAAGTATATCAAAAAGGGAGGCCTAGAAAGAGACATACTGTAGCTTATAAAAGTTGATATATTGGTCAAGTCCAACAACAACAGCTCCAACCTGAAGATAGAAATAGCATTGTCTGTGCTCAGTAGACAATAATGGAAAAAGAAACCTGTATTAGTTATTGGAAAGGTGTACTTTACGCTCTTATCATGCTCAAAGAGGCAATTTGATTTCAGTTCAGGGTTCTTCTTTCCATCTGCCTGCAAGAATGTTCGAATTCAGCTGCAATGCCTAAAAATTATACTTCCTATCTAAAGGGTGTCTATACATATAACAGCACTTTAAAACTCCCAAAATATGTGATGTTCAATTATACTAAATTAAAGAAAGGGGAGAGAGGCTATTGCTGCACAAGTGCTCAGATGAAAAAAAGGATGAAGGGGAGAGAGATACAGAGAGTTAGAGTGACTACCAGATGTTTCAGACTTCCGATATGTTATTAGGCTAAATTATTATTGAAAATTTGATATCAATAAAACGTAATGGGAGGACGACAGCACCTAAATACCCCACAAGATGCTCTTCTAATCCCAACATTATCCAATTCCGTCACACTACTTACTAAGAATATGAGAGCACAGAGGATCACATACCGGGCCACCTAGTGCTGTAAAACCAGCTAGCTTCAGTTCTTCCAGTATGCCTTCCTCGCCTATTACATAAACCTGCCAAATCAAGTTCAGGTCTAACTTAGATGAGCCGGGACAATTAGTGAGGAGTTAGGCGATAATGAAGTCACAGTAGACTATGCTTCTGACAAGATGCTTTGGTATGACCTCAATGCGGAATGCTTTTCGGGAAATAAATGAAGATGTAAATAAGCTGCATAATCAAATTTTGGGCAATGACAAAACTTGTGAAATTTTTTTAACTCTGCCGCAACAACCCAGCATCTCCAATTACAAGAAAGAAGTTAATGCGAAAATTGGGAAATCTATTGAAATTTGAAAAGAAACAAGCAGACAAATTAATATTTTGGATTTTGAGATAGAAATGACAAGACCACAATCACGCACTATACAAGATACAACAAGAATTCCTATGCAACAATGAACTACAAAACTTAGAAACTCTCATTGTCTGACATATGTAGAAAGTGATCAAGTACAAAGGAAAAACTCTAGCACGTTGGCAACAAAATAGTGCATAACCCTTGGGATCTCAACTTCGCCACTTACTGGTGATGTTACAAGCAGGTTAATGGTGTTAGCTAACCCCATTGGACTCTTCCAGTGTAGTTTAGGAGATTTGGCTTAAAAGGTCTAGCTCATCAAAAAGTTTCAGATCATAAATCACAATGTCTTTTGCGGGTTCATTTCCCAAACATTTTGGTGTAAATAAAGAAATTATCATTATGAAGACGTAAGATCACTTCAAACATAAAATTATAAAGATGGTGGCACAAGTAAATGAATCCTTTAAAAAAATTTATCAGTGCATTCAAACTTTTTGTCCTTTTTTAAATATTTCGTCAAATTCAATAGGGGTAAAGATTCTTTTTAACAAGGTGAAATATTGGAAATTTGTATCCAGATTTGTTAATATCTATAATAAATCTATCCACTTATCTAGCTCTACTAGATTTCTAACTTTTTTACCTTACATATTTCTTTCTCTTTTGGTTTAATTGCACTTTGTTTAGATGAACGAAATTACCTTTATTAAAAATTGAAGGAAATTACAAAGGTTTTCCATCCGATGGAACAAAGGTTATTGAGACTTCAACAGTAACATTAGGAATAACACTAATGCTTAGTTTGGAATCTGGTCTCTAAATTGTGGGAGGCAACAATATAGTTGTGTGCCACTTGGAGCCTCGTTAATGTTTTGCAACATATTTCAAACCATAAATACAAACCTTCAGTTAATCAGCAGAACAAATCTTTGATTTAAACAGTACCGCATGTAATTTGTATAGCAAGTGAAAGTGGATTTCAGAAAACTTTTATCCAGATCATCCAACGTTTAACATTGCACAACTAGAATACTACTTACCATACATCAGATCAGCAAATTTCAAAGTGTCCCCTTCTGATCAGATATTTATTAGATATCTACCCATATACACTCAGGTGAATACTCATGATAACTAACCTTCTTTTCTCTTGGAAAATCATTGACTTTCAGATACATTGCTGCAGCAAATGAGGACGAGAATATCTCATCCTGCAGAAACAACGAAAATTTACTTCTACAAATTGACAGAAATGTAGTTTTGGTATTTGTAATACTAATAAAAACTAGAATTGTAAAACCTCATTAACAGGAATTCCAAGGGAATGGAACTTCTCAGCATATTTCTTTCTTGATTTTGTTGAGTTATTTGTTACAAATACCAGCTTCTTACCCTGCATATCAACAGCATCTCAATCTCAGTATACATCGTACACAGTCAGTTATACAAGCATAAAAAATCCACATGAAAGTGCCAACTTTGCTGAGGGCATATGCATCTCAAGATAGACACATAGCTATTACATGAATACACATCCACACAAAAGCATATAACTTTTGGCTGTTGTGAATTTGCGTCTCAATTCATGCATATGCACACCCAGAGATGTGGATGGCCATGTCCACAAGAAAGCAGATAACTAGGCATTTTCCCTAATTATAGCACAACAATGTTTGCCTTAAAAGATAAACTATAGGAATGAAACCAGCATCGGATACAAGATTTTAACTTAATGAGTTCAACCATTAAAATTCCCGGCACTGAACTCACTATGCTTTTAAAATTATGGGTTCAGAATCTTTACATTTTTGAAAATTGGCTGTTTTTCACATATAAATCTATGTTCTGTATCAAAAATACTAGTTTGATTGAACCCGTAGAACTAAGGTTCTTCCCCTACAGAATTAAATGGGTCCAAATAGATAGAGGATTCGTATATAGCAGATTTAAACATTGTTGTTTCATTATGGTGTTTCCAATCAGAGACGCATCCAAGATTTGAACTTTATGAGTTCGAGTTCAAAATTCTACCATAGTCCATTTGATTTTCTAGATTTGAAAATCTATAATTTCTACTTATTTAGTGGAAATCTATTATTTCTACTTATTTAATTTGAGCTAAAGTTACTTGTTCAAGTGGACCCATAACTTGTACCCTAAATCTGCCCTATTTCCAATAAACCCCGGGTCCCCATTAATCTTCCTCTTGTATCCTTTTATACAAAATTTCACAAAATACTCGCACAAAAAAAAAAAAAAAAGGAAAATGAAGAGAATAATAATAAGGAATTGGAAATACAAGGGAGCGAAGCATGTCAAGTGTTTGGGGAACGCCATCAATCAATTTATCGCCTTTCCAAATTACACCTACAAAAGGGTGAGAAACAGAAATTTGTAAAAACAAGAATCTCTTTTAATACAAAATGACATAGTAATAGAATATATAAGGTGAGTGATTACCATCGCAGTCGAAGAGAAAGGCATCGACAGAATTGAGGAGCTGTTTAGCATTCTCAATAGACAGCTGCTGAGAACTTGATTTTGAAATTTCCCCGTTCATCATTCTTGTCTTTGATCAGAAAACCAGAACTCAGCTAATTAAATCCACTGCCACAAACTAATTAGAGGGGTTTGGCTAACGTTATAATTAGAAATTTTTAATTTATAATCTTTTGAAAAAATATTCAATGTATTTTAGTCATTTTAATAAAAGAATAACTTATTAACACTTTTTAATCAAACAATCAACTGTTTATTATCAATTTCATCACTTTTATCCAAACGCGTAAATAATTATTTTAAAAATAAGTTTCAGAACTTAAAAAAAAAAATTAGCACTACAAGCTTATTAGCTATTTAAAATCAGTTAATCCAAATACTATAGGTAGATTCACGTTCACTATCTCCCTCGTTTCCCTTTACCTTATCTTCCAATATATATTCTTTCGTCTCAATCTATGTGATGATATCCGATTAAAAAAAATAATATGCTATTAAGTGATTATAAAAGCATATTATTAATAATTTATTTTCAAATATATAACAATAACAACCCAGTAAAATATAAAAAATTATTTGATTTAAGAATAGAAAATTAACTTAAATAGTTGTCTATTCTAATGCTTAAACTTGAAATAGTCGACGAATATATAATATATTATAATCCATGGACAATATATGTATAATTATGTATAATCATTATATAATCTACGGCAAAGGGTCAAATATACCTCTGTACTTTCGAAAATGGTTTAAGAATACTCCTCGTTATACTATTGGGTTATATATACACATGCAATCATACTTTGGTTCAAATATACCCCTCATTTAAATGGAGGGACACGTGTCATCGTCCTGTTGTTCAATTCTAAATATCTCCTAATTAATTAAAAAGACTCATTACCCCTACCCGAAATTTTTTTATAAAAAAAAAATGCTTTAAAAAAACTGAAAAATATTTTCAAAAACAATATTTTTGTAAAAACACGAAGAAGAAAAAAACCTAAAAATCAATTTTCTAAAGCAACTAAAAACTGGAAAAAACTGAAATATTTTTAACTAAATATTGAAAAAAATATATATTTATTTATTCAGTTTTTACAAAAATATTGCTTTAGAAAATTTCTTTTTAGTTTTTTTCAGTTTTTACAAAAATATTGTTGTAGAAAATATTTTTCAGTTTTTTTAAAAGCAGTTTTTTTGTAAAAACTGGAAAAAAATATTTTTTCATTTTTTTAGTTTTTAGTAAAAACAAATTCAATTTTTTCAGTTTTTACAAAACAAAATTGCTTTAGAAAATTGATTTTCAGCTTTTTCAATTTTGACAAAAATATTGTTTTAGAAAATATTTTCAGTTTTTTTAAAGTAGTTTTTTTTTGTAAAAACTGGAAAAAAAAATATGTATTTTTTTTTAGTTTTTAGTAAAAAAAAAATAGTTTTTCCAGTTTTTACAAATAAAAAAAAATTCGGGTATAGGTAATGGGTCTTTTTAATTAATTAAGGGATATTTAGAATTGACCAACAGGACGATGACACGTGTCCCTCCGTTTAAATGAGGAGTATATTTGAACCCAAAGTATGACTGCAGGGTATAGATAACCCAATAGTGTGACAAGGGGTATTCTTAGACCATTTTTGAAAGTAGAAGAGTATATTTGGCCCTTTACCGTATAATCTATGTATTCTGGCTAGAAAAAGTAAACAGTGAATTCTATCGGCTATTTGTATAAACTAATAAAAGAGCATAATGTCA
This sequence comes from Nicotiana tomentosiformis, assembly GCF_000390325.3. Lineage (NCBI taxonomy): Eukaryota > Viridiplantae > Streptophyta > Magnoliopsida > Solanales > Solanaceae > Nicotiana > Nicotiana tomentosiformis. The sequence continues at coordinate 5,634,091 of NC_090815.1, read as the reverse complement.
AGAGCCTCTGCCCTTTCTACCCTAAGCTTTCGCGAACAACTAGCCCCAGACTTTGGGTAGAAATTCAAAAATAGCCAGATTTACAAATGGTCATTCAAAAATAGTCACAGTTTCAAAAGTCATCGAAATTTAGCCACTTTTCATGTAAAGATAAATATGAACGAAAATACTGTTCAAAATCCGAAAAGTACTCCAGTATACTTTGCTAGAACTCTAGTATAATATATTGGAGTTCATACACAGGTGCACCGAACTCTAGTATATTATGCTGGACCGGTCTTTGTTGCAGCAAAATAGTAGTTATTTTTTAATGATTTGGCAAACGCCGGCTATTTTTGAATGACCGGTCCGAAAACTGGCTAACCCATGCTATTTTAACTAGACTTTGGCAGTCTTCTCTTTATAAATTTGGCCCATTTGACAAGTGGAAATGACTTTTTTTTCTTATAAATTTTACATGCTATAGCTAAATAATGCACCTTATTTATTATAAAGGCAAAATGACCTCCGGGCCACTTAAACTTGTACCCATTTGTCATCCCGATAAATTGTAACGACCCGACTAGTCGTTCCGAGAGTTATAGCCTTGTTTCCCCATTCCTGCATCTTTATGTGTTGTTCGGTGGTGTTGAGTTGTATCGAGTTGGTAGGTTTGGGTTCGGAGTAGTTTTGGAGTGAAATGAACACTCAGTCTCTTAGTTAGAAAGTTAAGTTAGAAAAATTAACTGGAAGTTGACTTATGAGTAAACGAATTTGGATGTGGATTTTTATGATTCGATTAGTTTCGTTGGGTGATTTTAGACTTAGGAGTGTGTCCGGAATGTAATTTGAGATCATTTGGACGTGGTTTGATAGGTTTCGGCGTCGTTGGCGAATTTTGAAAGTTTAGAAGTTCTTAGACTTGAATTCGATGTTGATTTGGTGTTTTGGTGTTGTTTAGGGTGTTCCGAAGGTTCGACTAAGTTCAGGTAGTGATATATGACTTGTTGGAATTATTGGTTGAGGTCCCGAGGGCCTCGGGTGAGTTTTGGATAGGTTTGGGTTGTGTTGCACTCGTTTTTCTTATGTTTCGACGTCGTTTCTTCAAGTATAAATGATATCATATTGAACAATTGAGCTCTGATTATGGTTAGATTTGGCATATTTTATAATTTTTATTGTGGAATTCGATTCGTTAGCCTATGTTGATGGTATTAATCTGATTATGGTTAGATTTGGAGCTTTTGGAGACCGAGTCCAGAGACGAGGGCATCCCGGAGTAGGATTTTATGTTGTTAAGGTAAGTAACAGTTTTAACTTTGGCTTTGAGGGTATAAACTCGGAGAATTTGATATCGTGTGACTGTTTGGAGGTGATACCCACGCTAGGTGACGGGCGTGTGGGTGTATACCTCGAGGGATTGAGACTTGATCCGTCCCGTGAGGCCTCATGGCCATCATCTGTTTTTACGTAGTTACTTGTTGTTGAACTTGTCTGCCTTCATGTTAGAGATCATGCTTAGTCTTTATTCATGCTCACATTATTTGTACTCAGTCATATAAATTATTGTACATGTTTACCTCAGTCTCTATTATTTGCTAATATGCTGTGATACTTGATGTGAGTTGTGTTTCCTTATTTGTTGATGATGGTGAGGCTAGTGAGGTACATGATTAAGTGACGCCGAGGGCCTGGTTCGGAGAATATTAATACCATAGCGTGTGAGTTGTCCGCGTAGCACATGAGTTTACCGTGCAGGTCCAGGTATTGATACCATAGCGCGTGAGTTGTCCGCGTAGCACGTGAGTTGACCGTGCGGATCCAGGTATTGATATGATGGCACGTGAATTGTCCGTGCTTAGCGCTTGGGCTTTGGGTGCCCCTCCGGAGTCTGTACACATCCCCAGTGAGCGTAGAGTGTTGAGTGTTGAGTGCGAGTGATGAGTGATGAAGTGACACTGCTGTGAGGCTGTATTTATTTGTGTTGTTGCTGCATTTATATGTTAAACTTCTTTGTGGCATTTAATGAGTTATGGAATTTACCTGTTTATTTCTGTTTATTTTTAAATTGTGAAAATAAATAATTGGACTGTTTTACTTAACTCGTCACTACTGCTCAGTTCCTTAGTTATTTCTGTTACTTGCTGAGGTGGTTGTACTCATACTACACCCTGTACTTTATGTGTAGATCCAGGTGAGTTAGAGCGCGGCGATCGTTGAGTTCAGGCCGGCTATCTGTGGAGATTGCAAGGTAGCTGCTAGCGTCCGCAAGCCCTTGTTACTCCTTTTATCATTTCTTCTTTTGGATAGTTAGACAGTTTATATATCTTAGTTTGTAGTTTTAGACGCTCATGACTTAGTGACACCCCGATGTTTGGGGCTCATTCCCGTATTTTTCTATATTATATTTAGAGTTGATTTAGTTTATAAAAATTTTAAATGTTGAAATATTTTATTAAATTCTTATATTCGGTTTAGTAGTAATATTTTGGGAAGTAGGCTTGCTTTGTAACACGATAGGCACCATCACGCCCATAGTTAGATTTTGGGTCGTGACATAGATAAACTTAGAACTTTCCCATTTAAGCACCTCAACTTAACTAAATGACTATAAATAAACACTCACGATCATGAGTGTTGTTCAGTCGCTGCTGACATGAATAAAATTTAATATTTTCTATTGCCGTGTCTTCCACATTATATTTTCTTGACACTTGTAAATTATGGATCCCGCTTTTTTCTTTTCTTAATAATTATTTTTTGTCAGATTCTTTGTAATTGTGTGCACTCCTTCTTCTTCTTTTTAGAACTCGGTGGAAACCTTCAAATATCACTAAAAAAAATTCTGGCATATGTCATTTTTTTTTCACTCCACTACCTTACTCTTCTATATTTCGTCCCCTTCTCACTAACAAAGCAAGAACTATTAAAAAGGAAAATCTACAGATCTGACCTTCACCAAGCGTTGCTTCGAATGGGCAAATCAATAGTAGTTTGATCTTATCTACTAACGATTTGATTTATTTGAACTTTGACTTGAAGATCTGGTTGCAAGATTGATCGCCAAATAATTTTTTTCTTCATAAAAAAACTTGTCTCTGCAATTCTACATGATTTGCACAGGTAAGAGATGAGATTGGGGTAAAGAGGTGAAAAATGGCTAATATTGATCTTATTTACTTGTCCATCAACCTTCTATTTTTTTCAGTAATTTTATTATCATCTCCATCTCCATCGATGTTCCACCCATTACAGTTATTCCTTCGCCTCCCATGGTAATTTTTTTATTATGGTAAAGGAATGATCTTTGGTTTCATTGGGTACTGCATGGTTATAGGCACTTGTGGTGAAATGGAGATGACAAAAATGGTGGAGCAATGGCAAGAAGTGAAATTGGGAAAGAAAGAAAAGAAAGGAGAGAGGAGGCCGGCGGTGGGAAGCGGGAGGGAGAAAGTGGGTTGAGTTTTCTTTTCTCTTTGCTTTTTCTTTTCATTTGATTTATGATTTATTTATTTTAGTATTTTTTAATTAAAAAGTATTTCCACGCTCCTTTCTAGCGTGAGCATCACACACTACTACGACATCGGTTACCTTGTTGCCACATAAGTATGGTAACGGCCGGAGGTGTGTATTTATATGCATTTTATAGAGTTGAAGTGTTTAAATGGGAAAGTTCTAAGTTCATCTACCGGGTTGACAAACAGGTACAAGTTTAAGTAGCCCGGAAGTCTTTTTTCAGTATTATAAATTAAAACACTTTCAAAATATTATTATTTATAGCCATTTTTTATATTTTATCGCAAAATACAAATATATACAACTTTTTCCTCAAACCTCTCTCTTCTCCTTCGACTCTCTCTGTTTCTTGGTATCTCGAAGTAAGAAAGAAGATCTTGGTTGCCGAGTTTGATCTGCTGGAATGAAATAATTTTTCATTACAACCCTGGTAATAAAGCTAACTTGATAAATGTTGGTATGTCATTAAAAATCTCAATACAGCGAATACGGTGACATATATCCATGACAAATAATTATTAGCTACGGAATATAATTAGCTAAATTATAACTACGCTCAATAATAAGTCTCCAAATAATAGTTATTTATGAAAGTTCCTTTTTTTTCTTCGGTAATTGTCGCAGATATTCGGCTGATAGTGGTGATGCACTCTCTTTTTTCTTTTCTTTTTATACATTTTATTTTAATTTTAGTAGCACGTGTGGAGTAATATTAAAATAATACCTTATCCTGACCCCACGCTCAGAAGAAAAAGATTATTCTAAGTAGCCGTTTGGACATTAAAAAAAATGTGAGATTTGAAAAAGGGAAAAAAAAATTGAAGTTAAGTTGAAAAAAACATTTGAAAATCGAAATTGTGTTTGGACATGCATTTTACTTGAAAAAATATTGTAGTTTTGTGAGAGCTAAATATTGTTTACTTGAAAAAGAGGTGAAAATTACTTTTTCAAAATTGAAACTAAGTGGGCGTTTGGACATAAGAATTGTAAAATTCCAAAAAAAAGTGAAAAAAAATTTCAAGCGAAAATGATATTTGAAAATTAGAGTTGTCTTTGGACATGAATATAATTTTGGGTTGTTTTTGAAGTTTTGTGAGTAATCTGAGTAAAAATTTTGAAAAACAGTTTTTTGGAGTTTTTCAAAATTTCGAAAAAATCCAAAATGCATATTCAAGTAAAAATTGGAAATTTTATGAACAAACGCTGATTTCGAAAAAAAGTAAAAAAAAATTAAAAAAAAGAAAAAAATTCTTCTGTCCAAACGGACTAACTTTTTAAAACTCATCTTCAAAAGTTCAGTTAAATGTATAACCAAACAATGATTTGAAAATATTCTTTGGAAAAACAAATACTGTCCAAACGGCTCCTAAGTAAGTTTGGATTTATGTGAATACAATATGAGTCATAGGAGAATCCAATGTCTCAACAAAACAAAAATTGTTCATAAACCACACAATGAGACGACTATTGAGTAAAAGTTTGTTCTTTTTTTGCTGCTAATTTATTTCATATTGTTAATCTCCAGAACATCTAATATTTTATACTTGTAATTTATTAAACAAATTTTAAATTGTTTTATGGAAAAAACCTGTTGGAAGTATGCTTTCTATTTACGCTTATTTCCACCCTTTCCTTCAATTTAAGGTGGAATTCTCCAATTGCTTTGTTTTCTTATTGTTTAAAGATTCTTGGTAGCTAGTTCCTCTATAGGATCGAGGACGAACCATTGATGCAAATAATTACTAAATAATTGTGCTTATTTCAAGTAAATTGAGATTGACTATATAAATTCTCAAACTACGCTAATGTTATGCAAAATGAGAAGAAAAATAAAAAGTACTACGAGAAAATAAGAAGTAATTAATACTACTGGGATAGTGAAGAACCATTTGATGTTTTTCTAAAATATTGTCTTATCTTATAAAGTTTGGATTAATTATATCTAAGAACGCATAATGCAACTTATTTAATTACTGAGATTTTTGTGATTCTCTTTTCTTTTTTTTCGTATAGAAATCGTTTAGCCCCACTTGCATCTATTTATAAATAATTATTAGTTATTGCTGCTTGATATATTTAACTGAATTAATTAGAGTTTATGCGCTTCCATTATTATATTCAAATTCAGCTATTATACCCTTTCAAGAACATCCCTTCTACTTTTAATTAATTTATCTTTAATCCAAATTATTACATTCTACAACTGGCCATTATTAATCTAAAAGTTGCCTTCTTATTTGATTTTCTTGCAACTGATAACTCTTGGCTGGGAAATTTAATGGATAGGTCAACATTGACATTTTATCTCCTTTTTAATGCATTATATTTTTATTCGTTTTAGCAGACTAAGCAGAAGGCAGAAAAAAGGCCATTATTTAAATGTAGTTTGTCTAAGTAAAAAAAAAAATATTTTTATATTATCGGGTTACTTCAAAGCCATTTACATGTAAGTTTTACAATATTAAATTTAAAACTTAATAAAATAATTTAGTAGCCATAGAAATATTATGATTTGTTACCAAAAAATTTCAAAGATTGATTTATTTTTATATTCGTTTCCAATTAAACATCGTCACTTAAAATGAAAAAAAAATTCTTATCATATAAAAAATATTTATATAAGCTACCCTTGATCAAACCGTGAAAACAATCTCTCGCAGAAATAAAGGGTAAAACTGCATACACTAAACCCTTGTGGTCCGACTCTTTCTCAAACCCGCACATAACCAGACATTAATACACCGGAGCAACCATCAAATCAAGTCAATGCAGTGGACCTCCTTATAGGACCCTCGTTTTCAATTTGGTAAAAATTGTGACCGACACATTTATTTCCTTACATTTTTAGTACAAGCTTCTTGAATACTGTGTTAGGTGAACAATATCCTAATTAGACCCTAACATTCAAGAAATTAATGGAACTTTTTCTTTCTTAATCTCTCTATTTATTTCATTAATTGTTTAATTGTGATTATGAGGGTCAAAAGTGTCAAAGCCTACTAGACTAAACCAAAATCATTGGCAACCGTGTTTTTAGCTCTTTCACAAGTTAAAATGACCGTTTTTCTGCCATCTAACCAATAATAATAAAAGTTAAAAGAATATATTCTCTCCAGGATATTCGTTTTGCTCAAGGGACGAAGCTGCAATATTACGAATAGTTCGAATAAATTCAGTAACTTTTATTTAGATTTTGTATTTATATTAAAAAAATATTATATATATATATAAATATTTAAATATGATCAATCTATCACGTAGTTAAAACGAACCAAAATTTAATGATAAGTTCATAATTCATAAATTTTAAATTCTAACTTAACCTCTATTTTACTTAACTTGTGAAGTTGTTTCCCCCCTTTTTCTTAATACAAAAGTACAAATAAGAAAAAAGATAATGTGGATGGGGTTGAATGAATGCACCTTAGATATGAAATAATTTAATTAGTAGTAACGCAAACAATGATATATTAGTTCTTACATGGAAAGTTCCCCTTCAACTATGTTTGCAAAAGGAAAGTGTTCCTTAGCTTGAAGCTTATACTACTTAGTATGATTTTTTATTATATTTACCATAATCAAGATTCTTGTTTGACTTTGTGTTTTAAGTCGTCATTAATTAAAATAAGATCCACCATAGAATGGTTTCATTAACAAAAGCTCAATATCTAAACTTGCATTTGCTGCTTCTTGCCTCCATTATATTATATATATAGGTTAAACTAGAACCCGGTAACTTATAAGGATTAGAATTTCAAACCCATAAAATTCAAATTCTGGCTCCACCTTTGTTCGTAATTCTTCTTAAATACGTTCGATCGACAAAAGCTACATATTTAGCTAACAATGCAATCCTCATGGACCTACTTCATAAACCAATATACATTAGCTCCAAATTTGAGAAACCAGTGATAGTCGATCCACTTTCTGATGCTTGAGCGATGATCTCAAAGTAATGTAGTAGTATTTTCCATGTCTGTTAGATTACACTATGATTTGGGTAAATGAGAGGTAATTGTAGAACTAACAAAAGAATCAATACTAAAATGAATTAATGATTAAAAGTGTTTCCTTTTCTTTTTCTTGTAACTGCAAAATAGATAAAGTATAAAGTTGTTGTCTAAACAAAAAAAGCTTCCTTTTGGACGCAGTCCGCCAGAAACAGCCAAATTTCGTAGTGAAAGCAAAAGAAGAAGGCCTTTAAATGAGGCAAAAAGCTTAAACTATAACGTACAAGCTATTAAAAAGGTAGTTATCTTAATGGCTGCAATAATATTTTTGGAATACTTTGTTTATTTTAAGGAAGCTAGAAAAAGAATTAGTCAGCCTAAATTCATACGCGCAATTGCAACTCTTTCTTTTTTGTTATTAATTATTCTGATGATTCGGATCAACTTATGTGGCTTTTTGTTTTTTAAATGGATTTGCTACTTTTCATTAGTATAAGTATGAAATAATTCTGTCCAAAGCTTATAGCTTGTTTGCATGGTTATTATGCATCATATAGTATTGTACTATTATATTGTATCGTTTTGAATTATACAATTTTAAAATAGGTTATATTATTTGTAATTGTTTCATGTTCTCATGCACAAACAATATGAATAAATTTATAATATTATTAAAAAAAAGTAAGGTACGAGATAGAATTATTATATAAAAAGATAGGATAAATGATAAATTAAAAATATAATAATAAAGAAGAGCAAAATAAAAGAAAAAATAAAGTAATGATACAACCATCCCAAATTGGTCATTTCATAAAGTGACACTTTTCGTCATTACGTAACAACGAATTTAACTATACGATACAATAAAATTTAAGTAATAATTAAAATAAATATTATATTTAATATAATAATACGATATAATAACAACGTGAAATTCTCTATTACTAAGATGTTAAAGCTTATAAGAAAAATTACTTAATTTTATAATATCTATTATGATGAATTCAAAACCTCATAATTCTCTATTCACTTCATTGATTATGCGCAATTGCAACTTGAAAACAGCATTTTTAGAAAAGTCAGTTTACTTTTTTTTTCTTCTTCTTTTATTATTTAGTCCTCTCTCTCTCCCTCCTCTCTTCCACCTTCCATCCCTCCAATCTCCATCTTTCTCCTAAGAATCTAACATTTCTGTATCAGGGTCTCTTTCATATTAAACAGCCATTGCTATATTTTATTTTCTTGAGTTTTTTCATCTAAAAATCCAATCTTTGGTCCATTTCTGTATATGGGGGTATTCCCATATTTTGCCTTTGTAATATTTTCCTTTTAAATTTGATCCCTTTCATTGTATTTTCATATAAAAATCCAATCTTGGTCCTTTTCTCTTGTTTTTATTCTTCTTACTCTGGAAATTTGGAGCTTTTTTGACGAATTATAATACCATTTTGGTGTTTTTTGTAGTATAATATATATCAAAATTTATTACTTCTCAACACCCATTGACCTAGAAAAGTCAATTCTTATTAGTTTGCAGCCTTTTGCAAATGTTTTATAATAACCATTTTTTCTCTTTGGTTAATTGAACTCGTACCATTCTTGATCACACATTTGTATTCAATAAAAATTTGATCTTTCTTGTTTTTCAATCAGTTTCTTGTTAAAAATTTCAACTTTTGTTGGTGGGGTTACGTGATTTTTTTTTTTGGGGAAAAAATATGAAGCTTTTAGTAAGAGTAATTGAAGCAAAGAACATACCAGCAATGGACCCAAATGGATTTAGTGATCCATATGTGAAATTATCATTAGGAAAACAGAAGTTTAGAAGTAAAGTAGTGAAAAAATGTTTAAATCCTTCTTGGTGTGAGGAATTTGCTTTTAGAGTTGATGATTTGAAAGAGGAGCTTATTATTTCTGTTTTAGATGAAGATAAATATTTCAATGATGATTTTGTTGGACAAATTAAATTTCAAGTGTCTCAGGTTTTTGAAGCTAATGATAAATCACTTGGTACTGCTTGGTATACTTTGCAACCTAGGCATAAGAAGGCCAAAAATAGAGATTGTGGTAAGTTTTTTTACTTTTGTCTTTCTTTTTATTCTTGATGATTTTTTGAGTGTTTTTTTTTTTTGAATGTTTAAGCTGATTTTGGATAAGAAATGTTTCTTTATATGTTAGAATATATGATCTTTCTTTCCATTTTGATGATGGCTTATGTGGTTGGATACTGTGAGTTTTAGTCATGTTAGCAATTTTACTCTACATCCTATGCATTTCTAATAGTTGTTTAGCCTTTCAGAGATTTGTACATAAGTAGAAAACGATCAAAATATATAGAACTTCTAGTACGTTTTATTTATAATTTTATTATTATTTTGTATTTTGTATAATATTGGCCTCTGAGATGAGTTTAAAAGGAGTAACGTGGTCAGTGAGAATTCATATAGTCGACCTCAACTTGTTTGGGATTGATGCGTGGTTGTTGTTGTTTCAAGTATTCTTGGCCTTCTGTTGTATGATATTATCAAATGCTTTTTTCAACTAGTCCAGATATTTACAAATTACAGATATATACTCTTATGATTGGGCTGCGTCTGCCTGTACCATGACATCTTAAAGATGGAATATACCAGCTTTATTGAATGATCTTTGATCGAATTCAATGTATCAATGATAAATAGCATCTCTTTTGTGGTTTGCACAGGTCGGTTGAGGATTTAATTGTGTTCTTCCTTTCTAATAGGTCAGATTCTTCTCACAATATGTTTCTCGCAAAGCAGTACATTGGCGGACATGCAGTCCGCTGGTGATCATGGACCACCGTCGAAGAAGTTGCCTGATGTGCCAACTGAACCTCCATTTTTGTCTTCTAATGGCTCCTTGAGATCATCTTCTCCTCTGAGATCCGAAGAAGCAGCCTCTGCTAAGGAGGAAAAGCCTCAGGCGCAAACCTTTGCTGGTCGACTTGCTCAAATTTTCAACAAGAATGGGGATGCAGTATCCGCGACTAACGTGAAAGCTCCAGATATAACAGTGACACCTGAAAGTGCCAGTACAGTAGCTTCTGAGAATGCACAAGAGGAACAGTCCACATCGGGAAACTTTCAAGAACTAATTAAAAGCATGGAGGCAAGAGAACAAGGAAGCGAAATTTCAAACCTTCCTGGAGTAGTAGTCGATCAATTGTATGCTATTGCCCCGCATGAATTGAATTCATTCCTGTTTTCACCGGATTCAAACTTCTTTAAATCCTTAGCAGATATTCAGGGATCCACGGAGTTGCGTATTGGACCTTGGAAACTTGAAAATGGTGGTGAGAGTTTAAAAAGAGTGGTCACTTTTACTAAAGCTGCAAGTAGATTGGTCAAGGCTTTAAAAACTACAGAGGACCAAACGTATCTTAAAGCTGATGGGAAGTCTTTTGCTCTTTCAGCTATTGTGAGTACCCCGGATGCCCCATATGGAAGCACTTTCAGAACAGAATTGCTTTACAACATTACTCCTGGTCCTGAGTTGCCTTCGGGAGAGCAGTCTTCGAGGTTAGTAGTGTCGTGGCGTATGAATTTCTTGCAAAGCACTATGATGAAAGGCATGATAGAAAATGGTGCACGGCAAGGTATTAAGGAGAGCTTTGAGCAGTATGCAAACTTATTATCTCAGAATGTAAAGCCAGTTGACGCAAAGGACATAGGTTCAGAGAAAGAACAGGTTTTGGCATCTCTAGAAGTGGAGCACCAGTCCGATTGGAAGCTGGCTTTCCAGTATTTTGCTAATTTTACTGTAATATCAACCTTTTTCATTGGGATATATGTGTTTTTGCACATCTTGTTGGCAATGCCTAGCACAATACAGGGGCTTGAGTTTGTTGGCCTTGACTTACCAGATTCTATTGGTGAGGTAATTGTGTGTGGAGTGCTAGTACTTCAAGGAAAACGGGTACTGGAGCTGATATCACGCTTCATGCGAGCTAGGGTACAAAAAGGTATACTATTATTAGTTCCCTGTTTGGTTAAAGATGGTATGAAGAATCCATCAAAATTCAACATATATCATCCAGACATCAGAATTAGGTGTTTTCTCTCGGTTCCTCATTCTTAGCTGTCACAGCATGTTTGCTATGGATACCATGTGTGGTATACATTGTTTTTCCAAGGTTTTGATGTGTTGTATCGTTGATACTTTTACCAGGAAGCGACCATGGTGTCAAAGCACAAGGAGATGGCTGGCTGTTGACCGTTGCCTTGATTGAAGGAAACAATTTGGCAGCTGTTGACTCAAGTGGCTTCTCTGACCCATATGTGGTGTTCACATGCAATGGGAAAACTAGAACCAGCTCAATCAAGTTCCAAAAGTCTAATCCCACATGGAATGGTATATCTTTATCTTTTGGGGGTTCTGTTGTCTTTATTTGAAGTTCTATAGTTGCCGTCATTTGAGCATTTATACAAGATCTTTTCCATTGGCTTTGATTAGTGGTTTGAACCTCGTTACATGCAGAAATATTTGAATTTGATGCAATGGATGAGCCGCCATCTGTTCTGGACGTAGAAGTGTTTGATTTTGATGGACCTTTTAGTGAAGCTACATCTCTTGGGCATGCTGAAATCAATTTTGTCAAAACTAATATAACAGATTTGTCTGATGTTTGGGTTCCTCTTCAAGGAAAGTTGGCTCAAGCCTGCCAGTCTAAGCTGCATTTAAGAGTTTTCTTGAATAATACAAAGGGTACCAATGTTGTCAAAGACTATCTGTCTAAGATGGAGAAGGAAGTTGGGAAGAAGGTAGATCATCTATTTCTGCAGTTAATGTTATATGGCCAATGGATCTCGTTAAATGTGGGGATTTAATTTTCTTTATGAGTCCTGCTGAACAGTGTCTGAATTATTTTTGTAGATAAAATTACGATCTCCTCAGACCAATTCAGCATTCCAAAAGCTTTTTGCGCTTCCACCTGAAGAATTTCTCATCAATGATTTTGCATGTCACTTGAAACGCAAGATGCCTCTCCAGGTAGCTAATGTTTATTGATTCTTTGTGTTGATAAATCATTGAATTTGCTGTTGAACAGTATCTTTAGTCTTTACTGTACTCCTGCATCAGTTGGTCGGGATTATTAATATTATCTTGTCAAAGTTGTAAATGAGTCTCCGCCAACTTTGTGAGCTATGATGCTTTCTTTATTAATGCACCTATTTGTAATTTCTTTTGGTTCAGGGCCGACTATTTTTGTCTGCAAGAATAATTGGGTTCCATTCTGATCTATTTGGACATAAGACCAAATTTTTTCTTCTTTGGGAAGATATTGAAGACATTCAAGTTGAGTCTCCTACTTTGGCGTCAATGGGTAGCCCGAATGTTATCATGACTTTAAAGCCCGGTAAAGGTTTTGATGCAAGGCATGGTGCCAAGACTCAAGATGAGCAAGGCAGGCTGAAGTTTCATTTCCACTCTTTTGTCTCTTTCAATGTGGCTCACAGGTGAGTGCGTCACCTCTTTATGAGCGGTTTGTCTATTTTGAACTAGTATTTCGTGTAGGAAACTTCAAGGAGAAAAAAAACTGTTGTCAGATAAAATGCTGGGTTTCTCATATGAGCAGCTTATAGTGATTACGAGGAAATTTAATTCTTTTGATCTATGTATCTAGGACTATCATGGCATTGTGGAAGGCAAGAGCTTTGAGTCCCGAGCAGAAGGTGCAGTTAGTTGAAGAAGAGTCCGAAGCTAAAGGCCTTCAAATGGCAGAAGAGGATGCGCTAAGCAGTGACTTCCAAGCTGCAGATGATGACTCTGAAGGAAAAAGCCTTCAATCGGAAGAGAGTGGATCATTCGTGGGTGTGGAGGATATAAATATGTCTGTAGTTTATTCCTCTGTACTTTCAGTTCCAGTGAGTATCCCCCCTGCCTTTCCTTTTGTTCAAGAGATTTTGGGTTTTAAATATATTTGATGGATTTTGGTTGAGATGGGATTACAGGCCTGCATGTAGCGGTGGTTAAATTGCTCACCTCTGTCAAAACCTGCCCCAATTATAGTTAGACTATCTGTTAATTGCTCAATAGTTATAGTCCGGCATCTGAGCATGTGAAATAGGAATTCTTAATTACGTTTTACATTTCTTGCTCAATATCTTGTTTTGGTTGTTTGCAGACGGACTTTTTCATGGAGTTATTCAGTGGTAATGAACTTGATCGTAAGATCATGGAGAAAGTCGGCTGTCTTAATTATTCTTTTAGTCCCTGGGAATCTGAGAAGCCTGATGTGTATCAGAGGCAACTTTATTATAAATTTGATAAGTGTATATCCCGTTATAGAGGTGAAGTTACAAGCACGCAGCAGAAGTCTCGCCTTTCTGATAAAAATGGTTGGCTCGTAGAGGAAGTCATGACTCTTCACGGAGTTCCACTGGGTGATTTTTTCAATGTAGGGACATTTGTGATATGTCATTTTTCTTTCCATTTAACATCTGCTCACAGTAGGCTAAGAGCTTCTTGTCTGTATATTGCAGCTTCACCTGAGATACCAGGTTGAGGTTGTCCCCTCAAGATCGACGAGATGCAACGTTCAGGTACATCTGGGAATTGCTTGGTTGAAATGCTCGAGACATCAGAAAAGGATCACGAAAAACATAGTTTCCAATCTGCAAGAGCGCCTATTAGTCATGTTCAGCGGAGTTGAGAAGGAATATCTCTCAAAATCTGATCCCGTCGTGATCTAGAGGGGTCCTTTGGCTTTTGCAAACCCTCGGAAGGACTAATTATCGCCAATGTACACAATCCCGGTTGATCCTCATCCACCAAATTTTCGCTGACACTGTTGTTGTATAATAGTTCATGAGTCACTAACACTGATAGGAAGAAGCAAAATGTGTAAAAAATACACTTTGGAGCTCAGTGTATGGTTGAAACATCAGGAATACGCGGCCAAGACATCGATCTCCCAGTCGCAACGTTTGGATACATGCTTAAATTTTTAGTATGATACTGACCTCAACTGGTTTGGAATTGAGGTGTAGTTATTGTATGGCATCTTACGTTCAAGTAGATTCGTGACCATAATTTTTTTGACATTAAACAACTTTCATTACTTCAAACTCCGCGATGAGGAGAAATTTTTTGTTATGTACATAATACTACTTATTGTAGGATTTGATAGTTCTTTGGATGTCAAATGTATTCTGCCATTTTGCCAAGTGAAAAACCATTCATGCCACTTATTTTCTTATGCTGTTTTGGTCTTTGATGGATTCTTTGGCTGTCATAATTTTTTTTCTCTTTTGGTGTCTGTCTGACTCTGTGTGTAGGGGTGTTCATAACCGAAAAATCGAACCAAACCGAAAAAAAAACCCGATACTTTTTAAGTTTGCTTTGGTTTTAACTTTTAAAACCGATCAGATTTGGTTTGGTTTTGGTTTTAATAAAAAAATAACCGAAAACCCCCGAACCAAACCGACTATAGAAGTATCTATTTAAAAAAAATTAAAAAAATAAAATATATATTATGGTACATATTAGTCGTTTGTATTTTTAGTCTAGTTCTTTGCTATTTAATAATCTAATTCTTTGCCTTTACATTTTAGTTTGATTGGTAGTTTTCTTTTGCTAAATACAAGAATTTATTTCACGTTAAAAATAATCGATTTTTAATTGAGTATTTAAATTATTCATCACTATTTAATTTAATTATCATCAATATATCTTGGTAAATAATAGATTTCTCAAAGAGCAATTGGTTTGATAGCGTTACGTTGAAAATGTAGTCGACGGGATATGTGTTTGGTAGTGTATGTCTCGTGTTTAAGAAAAAAATAAAAAAAAAATGACAAAAATCGAATCGATAAAAAACCAACTTAATTGGTTTGATTTGATTTGGTTCTAATATTTGAATAACCGACAAATTTTTATTTTGGTACTATGATGTCCGGTTAAGCACACACTTCAATCAATTGAAATGTGTACTTATAATACTTCTACAGACTTATGAGTCTTTACAAATTTAATAAATCTTGTACTTATTACCAAGCTTTTTATTATATCAATAAACTTTTTGTACCAAGCATGTTTTTATTTTATTTTGACAAAAGAAAATAAAAATAAAATCATACATTTTTTGTTTTTTTTTGTTTACTCTTTTGAATAAAATCTTACTGCCTCTGGTTCATTTTAAATGTTTTAAAATATTCATTAAAAAATCATTTAATAATATTAATCAAAAGGATTCTTTAATTATATTATGCTTTTATCTTTTCTAATTTAGAAAATCCTATAAATCATTTAGTGGAGTATTTGGTAAATTTGAAGGAAAAAAGAAAGTAATGCTTTCTTGGTTTCCTAAAATAATATAATAAATTAGTACTTATATTGGACAAAATTTGTTTAACTAAAACCACATTTATAATGATCTGAATGAAGTATAGTAAACAAGTCTAAATTATTCTTATCATATCTTCATATCTGCTAGTCTGCTACTAATTAAAAAAAAGTATTTGTCAATTTGTTTTGTTTTGTTTTGTTATTACATTGTATAAGTAGTGTAATTCGTATTTTAAGCAAAAATTTAATCCTCCTCAGAAAAAGAAAAAAAAAAAAAAAGAGAAGAAAAGAGAAAGGGAAAGGTGGGTGGGTGGGTGTGGGGGGGGGGGGGTCAGAATTCTTTATCTCACGCCTCCATTGTTTTTTCTTCCAAATTCCTCAGACAGAGAAAAAAAACACAAGCATTGAACTAGTCCCTTCTCAATTCACCATATTTGCTTCGCCCATCGATCTGCAACTATAGCTTCAACTTCAACTATAATAAATTAACCCTAAATCTCATACACTTAACATTCTCTTTTTGTCAAGAGGTTAGTTAATCTTCGTTTTTCTTCTAATCTCATTTGCTAATAGTACTTATCTGCTTTTAATCTCTTGCAAATCTTACCCCCTGTTAGATTTTGTTAATTTCACGGATCCCATGCCCTAATAGTTAGCTCATATTATGATTCTGGTTTTATTAGATGCTTAAAATTGGTGTAGGACAGTAGTGTAGGAATTATTTTTTCTTTTCTGCACATAGTTTGAGCTTTAAACGATTACTGCCAGTGGTTGGTCTATAGGGTTGAGGTGCAATTTTATCTTATAACAACTAAGTTTTTAAATGTGTTTAGCAGAATTATTAGATAACAATTGCTGGAAAGTACAATTTTTTTCCTTTTTATCACACAAAGTTTTATGTTACGTTATTGCGTAGGCCGTAGTGGTCAATGAAGTGGGAGGAAAATCATGAGGTCTTAGGTTTAATTCCTAGTGGAAGCAAAAAGCACTAGGTGATATTTTTCCATTTACTTGAGCCTTAGTGCGCAAAGTTACTCGGTACATGTGCTAGTGAGAGGTAGCAAGTATCTGGTGGAATAGTTCAGGTGCGCGCAAGCTGGCCTAGACACCACCGTCAATTTTTTTTATGTTATTGTACGCAGGGTTGTGGAATAGAGGCAGATGCAGCCTTTGTATACTGGCTTCAACTTAATCCAGTATTGTCGACACATAACATAAATATGTATGTGAAAAACCGCTAAATTTCAACATATTTTAAATTTTGAATTCATAATTCAGAAGTACGTTAATTCAGTCTAGGGACGTTAAAGTTGAAGCCATAACGTTTAAATCCTGAATCCGATTCTTTTGGGGAAATCATAATAACTCCCTTTCTAGTAATATGAGAGGAAACGAATCTTGTGACATCAGTTTTAACATATAATAAACCAAGGTAGGTATAGGGAGCGTTTATCAGAAGAAAGATACAAGTGAGAGAATAAAACCATAATAGAATTTACTCCAAAAGAAAAAAGAATTAGAGGTCGTCCACTTATTGAATAAAAATTATAAGTAAAACAACTGCATTTGTCTTCTTAATTTTCTTGTATATTTTATGAACTTCTACAATGGATTGAATAGAAAAGTTCATACATATATTTGTGGATGGATTCTAAAGAGTGTCGTAGGTACTCTTCTCTTTTCTTTTTGCTTTATGTTGGTTGAACCTTTGCTTTGGATGCAGTGTTACATAATCTGAGATGAAACCGAGTTCATAGAATTCTGAGCTAATGTAGTGCTGAGAAGGGTCCATGCTTGAGATCTTATTCGACTGAGGAAGAGCTTGTAGTTTGAGCTGAAGGTAGAGACAGAATGTATGGTAGATCAGGGCTTGATCGATTTAAGAAAGCTCAGTCATTGGAGCCATTTCAGGTGTCTGCGAATTCAGCTGCTAAACCAGCATTGCAGCCTACTACAAAGGCGGTTACACATCCTTTTCCAGCATATGCACAATCCACAACATCTCATCAACAAACTCAATACGTAAATCCACAACCTGCTTTGCAGAAATCCGTGGCGGCAGATACAACCGCTTCTACAGTGCCAACTCATCATGTCACTCATGGAGGGGGACAATCAACTTGGCAGCCTCCTGATTGGGCTATTGAGCCACGTCCAGGAGTTTATTATCTTGAGGTGATCAAGGATGGTGAGGTACTCGATCGAATTAATTTGGATAAGCGAAGGCATATCTTTGGACGGCAGTTTCATACTTGTGATTTTGTCCTTGATCATCAGTCAGTCTCACGCCAGCATGCTGCTGTGATTCCTCACAAAAATGGAAGGTGTGACACATGATCCTGCTTTTTCTTATCTAGTTTTGAACATGTTCTTTTCTTGTTTTGTGGCTAGCTTGTTAAGAGAAGGAGAAAGTAATGGAGTATTAAACTAGAATACCACATAAGAAGAATATAACTCTATGATGATGTACTCGGAATATGTTGTGCAATTCATGTTTATGCATTTTTTTTTTCTTTTCTTCTCTTTTTCTTTTTGTGTGGAGAAAAGGTAAGTTCATGTTTATGCATTTCTTCCTCGAGTCAAAATGAGTAAGTAAAAGACTTAAGCAAGCTTAGGCATAAGGGCCATGGTTCCCTCACTAATAAATCTCTAATGATGTCTTTATGTTGACTTCAACATTTAAATGTTCTTGCCTAACATTCTTACTGAAGCTATTATAACTTTTTTGCCTTGTAGGCAATGGATGTTTCTTACTTTCCTACTTCTAGCTGATGTTTTACCCATTGGTACTTAAAAACTTTAAGCTCTTCTTCATATAAAGGCTATTAGTTGTATAAAGTTGCATATTTTTGAAGATTTACAAATATTACCCCATACAGACTGAAGAAAAGAGAAACTGTGGTTTTATTAGAGATTGCTCAAGATTATTTCGAAATCTATTGTAAGTTTGTATTTAAGTGTAAAATTTGGGACATCAAGAATGTCATTATCTGTAAATATCATCTATCAAGATTATCCAATTCTCATGAATTAGACCATCTGACCCCATTTAGATTTCAGTAATAAAGGTAATAGTTTGACTGCAAGTGTTTTTTAAGCAAAACTTTCTCGGTTACCAATCGAAAAAGATGATAGTTTGACCGCATACTGTTAAAGTCACTTGTCTGTGGTGAGAATTGTTATCAGTACAATGATTTGCAGTATTCAGTTCATCTCCTGCACATCTTTCGACGTAGAAAAATGCTCTTTCTTGGGCACGAGATTGCCTTCCCTTAGATGTAGAATGGGCTCTTCTTACCTCTTGCAGTTTGACCTGCTTATATACTTTATTACATTGACTGCACGTCTTTAGACATAGAATGTGCCCCTTTTTGGAAACCATACTGCATATCCTTAGATGTAAAGCTGCTCTTCTTAGCTCATGTCGGTTGAACTAGTTATATTTTTTCTCTGCAGCATTTATGTGATTGATTTAGGATCTGCACATGGAACATTTGTAGCAAATGAGAGGCTAACAAAGGATTCCCCTGTCGAACTTGAGGCCGGACAATCTTTGAAGTTTGCTGCATCAACAAGGACTTACATCTTGAGAAAGAACAATGATGCTCTCTTCCCTCCTCCACGACAACCTGCAGAAATAGATTTACCGCCACCTCCAGATCCTTCAGATGAGGAAGCTGTTTTGGCTTATAACACCTTTTTAAACCGCTATGGGCTTATGAGGCCTGATTCATTGTCAAAATCAACAGTATCAACTAGTGGGGAGGATGTCAACTATTCATCTGACAGGCGCGCGAAAAGAATTAGGAGAACAAGTGTGTCATTTAAAGATCAGGTTGGAGGAGAGCTAGTTGAAGTTGTTGGTATTTCGGATGGAGCAGATGTGGAGACAGAACCTGGTCCATTGGGTGTGAAAGAAGGAAGTCTTGTCGGAAAATATGAGTCCCTAATAGAAACTACAGTGATACCGAAAGGGAAAGAACAGTCCTCTGTAAAGGATGCCACCGTTACCCAAACAGGTGTAACGGACAAACTTAAACAGGTATTGAACAAGGTGAAAAATCCGCCAAAGGGTGGAATTTACGACGATCTTTATGGAGAATCAGCTCCTGCTAAAGTGGGATCTTGGGCATATTCTGATTCCAGTCAGACAGCTTCTACTAACGACGCTAAAGGAGACTCCCCTTGTTCTTTAGGCAGAATCTCTGGACATATCTCAAGCAATGTAGACGACGATACCGATGATTTGTTTGGATAGTAAATGCATTGCTGCATGAGGTGTCTCTAGTAGATTGAATGATGTTATAGTCTTTATGTTGTTATTCTTATTCTTCCTTTTCCTGGCATGCACCAACAAGATTCAATTTTGAACTGAGTCTTAACCTGTTAGAGCACTAAATCTGTGACTTGAGATTAATGGAAAAAAGTGTATGTTATCTTTTCCCATTTTCATTTTGTGCAAAACAAAAGGTCATAATGCTAATGTGGTGCTTTTTGTTGTATGATCAGTAAATACAAAATTTATTAGGAACTATTAAAACTTGATCTTGGGCTCTGTTGCTCTAGTGGGAGAGTGATTTGCTGAAAGCATTCTTTCAAGACACAAGCAATTCTTGCAAAATTAATAGCCTGTTTGGCCAAGCTTCTTCCAAGGCCAAATGTGCTTTTTTCTCCCAAAAATATATTTTCCCCCAACTTAAGGTGTTTGATCAAGCTTTTTAGTGGAAAAAAATGCTTTTGGGAAGAAGCAGAAGCATTTTCTGAAAAACAGAAAAAGGTAGCTTCAACATAGAAGTTTTTGAAAAGCAGAAAAAGGTAGTTTTAACGTAGAAGTAGAAGCAATTTTGACTTATCCTTTTACCAACAATATCCTTAACAAAATATAGTATATATAAAAATAACCTTACTTATTTTAGACCTAATACTTAGGATATTAATGTATAAGTGTTTCTTCTTATTTTTAGGATAACTTTCTAATATATAGTGACTTCAGGGGTGAGTGCTTTTATATTTGTTGAATGATTTTTTAATATTTAAATCATTCTAAAAGAATTAAATACTTTTTAATTTTATTTTTATATTCTACTTAAATAAAATAAAAAGATTCAATTATTATTTTTAACGACAAATTTTTGAGATTATTTATTTACTTATAACATTAACTATTAAGTAAATCTATTCATGTCCTTATTCGTAATTTGATACTTAAAAGCATTTTTTTAAAAAGTTTGGCCAAACACAAATTATTGCTCAAAAGTGTTTTTCAGATTGATTAGCCAAACACAAAGTACTTCTCTTGAAAAAACACTTTTTAAAATAAGCTGATTTTTAGGCCAAACAGGCTATAAATCCAACAACAATTTGTTTTCAAAAACCAAACCAAACCAAAAAGAAACCAAAGCTTTTCCTAGTCTGAATGCCACATAACATCAATATTAAATCAAGAAAATGGTCAATTTGTTTTGCAAGTGACTCTATTTTATACACTGAATATACAATAGAATAAGGAATAAAATAGCGAATAAGGTAGCGAACAGTATGTTGGTGATACATTATCTTCGTGTCAGAGCTCTTTTTTTTTTACAGTTTTAGTGTAATCTAACCGCTAGAATTCGTTAAATATTTGACGGAGACCAAAAGTGCTCATTTTTGTCAAACTTACAAGCTCAAAATTACTCAAGAGTATATTTAAGGGATCATTTTATATCTACCACAAAAATAAGGAACCATTTTGTCATTTTCTGGATTTTTCGTTAACTAAACCATGATATAGGGAAAATACAAAAACTTAACCATGATTAATTGATAAAAAGCTTACAAATTTGGGTACAATTATGCTCTATGAGTTTTTGACCCATATTGTCCCTTATCTTTGATGGTAGGTCTATTTTGGTCTCTCAAATATAACCCTGAGCATATTTAGTCCCTCAAGTATGCTAAAGTGGTGCACCTTTAGTCTCACTGACACAATATGTTCAAAAACTAACGGTACTACCTAACTCTGATTCATGAAGGCAATCTTCTGCTTTGAAGCAAAATGTTTCCTCTCATTTTATTAAATAACGCAAATTATCACTTTAATTCCTCATTTTTAGATAATGTCTTCTAAAATTTTGACCTTGAAAATATCCCCTTCTGTGCCAGTTTCAATGAGAAAATGACACTGTATAGCTGCTGTAAAAATAATAACCGAAAAAATATAAAAAAAATTTGCTTTATATATATATACATTTAAAATTTTCGGTTGATTTTTATAAAAAGAAATGTTAAAATTTGAAAAAAAAATAGAGCTGCCAAGATCACTTCTAGGCATATTATTGAAGCAAACGAATAACCAGGTTGTATTATCACTTTTAGCACGTGTCAGAAGCTATTTACATCTGGTAGCGAAAAAAGTATATAAAATTTATATAATTTTTGTATATTAACATACAAAATTTATATATGTATATATATATACAAAAAATATACAAATTATATATATTGTTTTGGCTATTATTTTTACAGCAGCTATATAGTGTCATTTTCTCATTGAAAACTGGCATAGAAGGGAATATTTTCATGGTCAAAATTTTAGAAGACATTATCTAATAATGAGGAATTAAAGTGATAATTTGAGTTATCCAATAAAAGAAGAGGAAATGTTTTGCTTCAGAGCAGAAGATTTGTTTCATGAATCAGAGTTGGGTAACATCGTTAGTTTTGAACACATTGTGTCATTGAGACTAAAGGTGCTCCACTTTAGCATACTTAAGGGACTAAATATGCTCAGGGCTATATTTAAGGTACCAAAATAGACTTGCCCTAAAAATTAAAAAAATAAAAAATAAAAAAATAAGTCACCATATTGGCCAAAAACTCCTCATTGTACTACACGCTGCTCCACTCTTTCGTTCCTTCACACTTTCTATTAAAAGTTTCACTTTCTCCGGCCAAATTCCACTATCTTTTGTTCTTTCCCAGGTAAATTTATTTTTAATTTTTTCCATATAATTTCGCTATAGAGCTGAATAAATTGATCTTTTATTGGGTTTTTTTACACTTTCAGTTTAACGATAAATCCACATTTTTTGTAGTATATACTTTGCATGTCATTTGATAATCAAGGTGTAATTTGTTGTTTGGTTTTAAGTGTTTATTATGGTTTTGTGACAGTGAACATTAAGAATGGCGGAAAAAGGAGGAAAAGGGTTTTCTCTACCAAAAAATGGAAAGTCTGCCCTCAAATCTCCTGGTAAAACAATTCGCATTTTTCTTCTTTCTTCTTTTTGCTGTGACTTGTTCCTGGTTCTAGTAATTATTAGGGCGGAGTTGCTCAGACAGTGTATTTGTGTTTAAAAATTCATTAAATATGTACAAATATTAAATTTAGAACCCAGTTATTAGCGCTTGAAGTTGTCGTTCTGAAATCTAGAACCTATATAGTTGAAATCTTGGCTCCGCCATGTTTAATTTATACATGCCTTCTACTAGGGGCAGATTGAGGTTGAAGAAAGTCCTTGAAAAATTACCCTGTGCAAATAGAGCAAAAAGAAAAAAAGACATTGAAACCCCTTGACATAAGGAAAAATTCTAGTAAATTGGCAAAAGGGGTTCAAAAATTGCTTTAAGTCATAGGTTATTATTATTTTTTAAATCCCTTGTATAAACGACTGTATTCGACGATTCTGGTGATTATACATGCCTTCCAATGTAACAATTACCCAGTAGCTTTTGCTTAAATCTTATTTGTATTAAGTAACTCATTAAATATGGATTGAATTATGTGAACCAATTAACAAAGATGAGCTGTGGGTTCAGCGGCAAGTTAAGAACCCACAAACTTCAAATCCTGGTTGCGCCTCTGTGTAACATAGACCCCTATCGGTGATTTTTGAGTTCTAAGTCTTGGCTTATTTGGACCGTGACTGTTAAACAGGTCTTTAAAACAGTAAAATTAATGTGACTTGTGATAGCCAATGAGATGCTTAATTCTGGAATCAAAGGAATCTCTCACATGATAATGGAGAATTAAGCTCTAGGATCCACATGATAGCAGTAGCACTGGATATATGGAAAATCAATTAGAGAATCATATGCTCTAGGACCCAACAGATAGTTCTCAAATGCTTGTGTTTCACTGGCTGATTAGTGCAATTTTTCTGTTTGATGGATCGAGAACTTAAGTAGAAAGATTTAGTACAAGATATGGATGAGAAGAGGTACTCACTAGAATTTGTTAGCAAAAGAAAGAAGAACACTAGTTACACTTATCATTCTAATTCCTTAGTGAAACAGTCTGAGTGCAGTTGAAAGATCTGTGTGTTTCGTTTATATTTAACTTGGTACATTGACTTTGAAAATCCTTGCATTTTTAATCTCTCAATGCATCTTTGACCTCTTTGGTTTTGAAGCACGCACGTCTTTGACTTCTTTTCTGTAGCTTCCAAAGGGAAGGATGATATCTCAGCGAAATCAAAAAGAGGAAGGAAAGTTCAGTTTGATTCTGAAGGTTAGTTTGGTTCCTGGTGTCTTATGGATTTCACTTCACCTGTTTAAACAGCAAAAAAGAAAAAAAAAAGATTATTGTTTTGAATATGCTTGTTATTCAATCATTTTTCTGGGAAATCTGCTACTTGAATATTACTGATGCTGCTCAATGTCTATCATTGAATAGGATCACTGGATACCAATTTCACAAAATCGAATGGAAAAGCTGATCAACCATCTTCCAAAGGTTAGACTTTCATATGCTTTCCATGGATGCATCAGTAGAAGTGTGAAATATGGTGCTCTTTTCTTGTCTATATTATACTCCTATCTTTGTGATTTTGATCATGTTCTGTTTGTGATTGGCCTTATTGATGGGAACATGCTGGAATTGTTCTCTTCCTGATATGCATATTGTCATTGCCTAGGTGTTTCCGGCAAAGGCGGTAAAGGAGAGAAAGCTGGCAGTGCTGGTAAAAGTCAAACAGCAAAAGCACCTGGTCCTTTGGAGCTTAGAGTTGAACAAGGTTTTCCTTCAGTTCTGATTCTCTTTTCCAGCTTGAACATGAAAATATAATTTTCTTGTCAGATACTTGTTAATGGAAAATTTTGGTGTCAGTTGTTATTTCATTTATGATTTTCTACCTTTTTCCAATTATAGACTTATTCTTTTTGCTCTTGCTCCTTTGCCTTCAGAATTTTTTAATACTGCTCCATCTACCCCAAATCGGACCATCTTTTGTTTGGCCTAGTCCCTTAATATCGATCTCTTTCTTAAGGAAAGTGTTACAGCATATTATGTGATGCAGGAAAGGTTATAGTAGATCTACACTTTCAATTTTATATAACCTCTCTTGGCTATCCCTATTGAATGAAAAAGTAGTGTGCCCCTGCAACATGTTCCTCCAATCAACATTAAAAGTGCATATCGAGTCTCATGTTAATAATTATACAAAATCAAAAGCAGAATTAAATTTGCAAAGGAGACCCCACTTATTTTATTAGGAAAGTATCATGTGAATGTTTGTGGATTTACCAAAGAATTGCTGCTTACTGCCCATGAGTTTCATTAGCATTTTGGATTCAGTGAAGAATGAATATCGATTTGTCATATGCATCCAGAATTTGGAAGGAAAAGAAAATACTATCTCCGTTCAAATTTATGTGAACCTATTTGACAGGGCACGGAGTTTAAGAAAGAAATGAAGAGTTTTAAAACTTGTGGTCCTGAACAAGCCATAACATTTGTGTAGCTATAATTCTTTTGAAACTTGTGTGTTAAACATGAGAGTGTTTCTGTAGCTATAAAAGCTTCTCACTGAGGGTAGAATTGCAAGTTTAAGTTACATTGTTCCAAATTTAGAGAGAGGTCATTCTTTTTGGAACAGACTAAAAAGGAAGTAGGTTCACATAAACTTGAACGGAGGGGGGTATGTACTTGTCGAAGAAAAAATAAAACAAAAAAGGATAGATGTGCTTGATGCAAGCAAGTTGAATTTGATTGCTAAATCTCTTGATTTACGTTAATTAACCAACACTTTGGGCATCTTAAGCTAGTTTTACAGGAACTTCTGCTGATTTGGCTGAATTTTCAAGGATTTAATATCGGAGAAACTTGTGTTTTAATTTTTTGGGAAATTCTGTGATGATACTGTAATGAATAGACCTTGAATCAATACTTAGAACTTGCACTAGTGGGAGGTAGCAGGTACCCGGTGGAATAGTCGACGTGCGCACAGGCTGGCCCGAACATCACTGTTATTAAAAAAATAGACCTTGAATCTACTATCTGATATCTTATCTGAAAATAATGCTCCACACAGTATGTTGAGATTCTTCTTTAGATGAAGTTGAGATTTGGACCTTAGTCTGGGACTCTGGTGTTGCTTTGCTAGTTCTGTGTCTATTGCATTTGCTGAATCAAGTGGTAAATGGCTTAAGATATGAGTGGACTACTTAAGTGTCGATTCTGTTCTAATTTTCCTTCTAAGAATCTCTTGATTTATATTCAGAACTTCCGGACAATACGGCATGCCTGATGGACTGTGAAGCTGCTGATATTTTGCAAGGAATCCAAGAGCAAATGGTGGTATTGTCTGAAGATCCAGCTATAAAACTACCTATGTAAGGGAGTGCATGTTTGTTCTGCTGCCTTTTTTTTTCTTGTCAGGAATAGATCTACTTTTCTTCTCTCTGTTGCTTCTTGTGGAAGGACAAGACGAGAATTTACCTGCCTAACAGTTTGAACTTGTTTGCTACCAGTTCATTTGACAGGGGATTGACCTATGCACAAAGGAACAGGCTTTACGATAATCCCGAGATTGTTAAACAAATACTCAAGTATCCTTGTCCTTTTATTATTAAAAAAGAAAAAAGAACCTTTGTATGGCATGTTATAATTGTCTCTTGAAAATTTTCTAGTGCTGGTTTTCATTTAACTCAGATCAGACCTCTAAAGGAGCATGGTGTTTCCGATGGGGAGGTATCAAATCTAGACCTGTTAATACTTGATTTTCTACATTTGAGGCAATGTTTTCATATTTCAATTGTTGTATGGATGCAGCTCTGCATGATTGCCAACTTTGCCGTGGAATCTGTTGATGAAGTATTTGCTCTTGTTCCCTCATTTAAGGTATGGACTGTACTGTTCTGAGTCATATTCTGGATGTTGATTTTGTTTTAAAGACATGCTACCCAAAGCTTTGTCAGTTCCAATCTGACATTTCAAGACTCGATCCTCCTCCTTTTTCGGATTTGGCTGATAATAATGAATACATATGGGTGTTGAGGTTGCTTTCAACTGCTGCTATTGATTGAATTTTAAGTTTGACTAGACAAGGACCATAATAGCTATAATTAAGATTCTTAAAGAATCTTCTATCTTGGTACTAACAATAGATGAGAATGACACTATAAATACGCACACGCAGTAATATGGTTCATGCTCATTTCTACATAGACAGCTGAGTGATATGAGTGGATAATTACTGCTGCAAGACTGTTAGTTTCACTTACACTAAAAATAAAAAAAATAAAAAAAAAGAGGAAAAGGAATTATTGCTTTTGGTCTCAATATCTGTTTCAGTGTCGAGCTTTTTGTACAATGGTTGCGTCATTGGTTGCACAGCCAATTTGTAGGTGTTCGATAGCATTGACTGCTATATCTTTCAAGGTTCTTGGCAACTATTTGCATATTGTGCTCTGTTTATATCATTTTGTTTAGTTCGTGTACTTAGCATTGCATTAAGATGGTCTTTCTAATGCTGCTGCGAAATATTCTAGACTAAAAAGAGCAAGCTGAGAATTCCCCTCAAGAATGTCTTGGGTGAACTAGCCAAACTTAGAAGGCCAGCGTAAAGGGGGCTCAAAACGAGCATTATATGGTAATGTCATCATTTTACTTCGATTTATATTGTGCAAATAAGAATTTCAACTTCCAGAAGATGATTTTTATTCCAAGGCAGTTCCCTATAGCTGTAATGTTGCTAAATGCAGGCATGTTTGTGGTCAGGTATCTGTACAGGGTTCTGCATTATCGCTAAAGGGCATGTCCGACAGTTTAGGCGACCAGCAACAGAAGTTTTCTTTCTTATTTTACCTGTCATTTGTTCTGGTTATTAGCTAGGATTTTCAGCGGCAGTGTAAATCTGTTGATCGCGTCGTTCTTCTCTTCTGATTCCCAAAAGAAAATGCCCTCTAATTGAATGACTCTTTCCTGCCAAGAAACAACAAACGGATGAAAAAAGTAAAAGTTGTGTTTCCTAGTAGCTATTGAAAACATTGCCAAAACTTGATGCAGAAACCCCCCCCAAAAAAGACTTGATTTTAGCTATATTGTTGTGCTAATGCATAAGATTTTGGTGAGATAACTGAATCTGAGGCCATGAATGATTGAAGAATGAAGAAGTTTACAAAGTCGATTTTTATTTTGTTAGTTAATAATTCTGTCCAATTTTATCGGTTTATATGAGAAATTGAAAATTGAGAATATGATCAAGTGATTATTTATTTTAAAAACATAAATTAGAACGACGAGAAGAGAATTTAAACTAAGAGATATATCACTAGAGGAAAAGTTCAAGTAGAAAGGGTTCAAACCTTCAAAATGATTCATGTTTTGGAAACTCTCATTCAACTAAATATTACTCAGCAAGAATTTAATTAAATTTAATTAATCATGGAGAATAATCTCTAAAAACATAGATTATGCATTCAATGTGACAAACGAAATTCCTTCAATAAATCATCATATAATGAAGCACGAATTTAATAACACCGAATATATGTTTAATCCCTAATATAAGTGTTATAGTATTTCCACATTTATTGTATTTGAGTAGGAAAATAATGTAGAATATTCAATTGTTAAACTTATGTAAAAAAGCTCTCTTCTTATCTAGTCTCTCAGTTTTCTCCCACCTTTTATCTTGTTTCACAATTTTCTCGTTTCTTCTCTTCGTTTCACATCAGTAATTTATCTGTAACTTCTTCAATATGTTTTTTCATGTGGAATCTTCATAATTTTTATGTAGATCGTGAACATAAATGTATTCTTAAGACCTGAATATTAGTATTTAGATCAATACATTTACATTGCAAAACTCGCATCGCTTAATTAAGCTCCTAATTAGAGCATCTAAATGAATTAGATCTAAAACATTCAAGGTGACCCAAAATCAAAATGTCATTTAGGAGATGCTACAGCTTACAAATAGGAGCGGCAAACGGGCGGCTTGGGTCGGATATGGTTCATGTCAAAACGGGTAACGAAAAAATGGATAAATTATCCATTGGTTATCCATTTTCTAAATGGATAATATGGTTTTTATCCATATTTAACCCGTTTTTAAAAAGTTCATTATCCAAAGGTTACTGTGTTCACGGGAACCGTAACTATTGAACTGAATCCGCCCCTGTTCTTAACCATTTTGCCACCACTACTTACAAACAAAAGTCTAAAGACTCCAAAATGTTTTCAAAGAGCTAGCAAATTGTTTATGAAGTCTTTGAAAAACATCCAATTCTCTGTTTTTTTTACTTTCGAGATTGAAGAATCATAGGCATCAATGCATAAGCTCAACACACTTCAGGATCCTAAATCGTGAGCCGAGGAGCCGAGCGACGTGCCAGCGATAGTAATTCATGAGTGCCAACACCTAGTTGTGCTGTCAGTAAGAAGGCAGCCGACGCCTTTCGAAATACTTTTAATTTCTAGTTAGCTATTTTTTATTGCAGCTAGAGCGCTTGACTAATAAAATATAAAGGGCCTTTCTTGCTTGTTTAGTAAAGTCAAGTTTTTGGCCTTATCTTGTAGGTTACGACAACGTCGAGTTGATGGCAGAGAAAGACTCGGCATTCAGGCGAGTTTTCATAGGCACCATTGTAAAGACGTGAAACTATAAATTGGATTCAGTTCTAAAATTGCCGCTATAACAAACAAAAAGGAAAAGAAAAAAAATAAAAAATTCAGTGAGTTGTATGAATCTTATTTTGCTAAAAAGTGTTTAATAATCTATTGTTGTGAATCAAACATCTTTTAATTTTTTTTCCAACTAAATATGAAAAAAAATTGAGAGGTATCTCAAGTGTGCATCTTTTTTTTCTTCCTTTTATGTTGAGATAGAAGGTAAGCCCTGGCGTAACTGCTGACATGTGACACGTGTCCTATTCCAACACACAATCACTTTTTGCAACTAATTAAGGAGAAGAAGAGATAAAAAATTAAAACGAATAATTTGTTTTAGAAAACATGAGGATTGATTTTAAGTGCTTCGCTTCATAATAGTAAAATAATTATTGACAAGTTTTCGATGGTGGTGTATTAACATTTGCAATCGTCTTTTATGTCATTTATTTCCGATACACCAACTACCGAACCCACTAGTAATATTATATATTTTAGGCCTGCATGATTTTAATACGCGTCATTGAAATTTAAGATTTATAACATCTCACCCGTTTTCTATTGATGTGGAATCACTAGCGATATAGTTTTGCACAGAGAAGGTAAATTCTTTTTAGGTTCCAAAGGAAACAATAATCAACAACAAATGGGACGAAATTTTATATGAATGGGCAAGTTTTTCTAAATATAAGTTACATAATTTCTACGTCTTTGTATAAATCATCAAGATTGGTACATAAATTGTACACAGAATACTCAAACTACTTTTTCTTCTGAAATAACTTTTAATACCACTATAGAACCTACCCTATGCAGTATAATTTCATTTTTAATAGCAGCTAGCTATTAGTTTCAAAAGATTGGAACTCTTAACCCCTCCACCCCGACACACACAACACAGTATAATACTACAAGTGGAGTCCGGGGAGGGTAGTGTGTACGCACACCTTAACCCCCCACCACCCAAAAAATAAAACCAAACCTCCAATCACATCAAGAATAACCAAGCATCCCAAAGAATAATCAACACTGAGATCCAATTGTTGTGCAACATAAAACCTGAGGAAGTAGTATGATCACTAACCCCAACAAGAAATCTGCACTCGCCAATCGAAGGATTCAAGAAAGTAACCATCCCGAGCCCATCAAAATCACAGCTCCGCGGATTCTGCTTTTGCAGTTGATAGTAACTGTTGAATGCATATGATATATTACCCTTTGCTCCAATTCCGTAACATGATCCTCCATAATTAAGCGTCGTGCAATCCGCATAACTACAAGCAATTTTGAAGTGGTTGGCCGCTTCAGCAAGATTTTTGTAAGGGTTTGCAACACACCACCTATATGGGAGATACTGAACATCCTTTGCGTTCTTTAATGGACCATTTCCGAGGTTCAATGGATATTTCGACTGGCCATCGAAAGAGAAAATGCCCCAGTGTCTCTCAAAGTTACCCGGAAGAACACTTTTTGCACCTTCATCGAAAAGACTGAAAAGATAAACGTCCATAGGGGGAACCCCTGGCCTAAGAGGAGTTCCTTTGTTGCTAAGAACATGTTTCGCAAGGCCTTGGTTGAAGACCCTTGCAGCTGTAAGATTAGCACTGATGGCGCCATCCGTAGGCCAACCTACCTCTCCTATAACTATAGGCATTTGACTGTATCCGATTTTTGCGAGGGCTGCTATTAACGTGTCCAAATTTCCATCAAACGCGTTAGAGTAGACATTAGGCCCGTCGGTCACAGCATGTGTTGTCCCTTCAAAAAAAGCATAATCTTGAGGGAAGTCTGAGTTTCCATATAGGCTGAGGAATGGATAAATATTTACCACAAATGGTGAACCGTTAGAGTTGAGAAATGAGACGAGCTGGGTAATGATTTGGGTCAATTCGGGTCGGAAGGTTCCTTGTGAAGGAAGGGAAGACTCGTAGGCATCGGCATTGCATGGTACTACCAGCTTTACATTCCTAGCAAGATTTGCTTTGGCCAAAGACTCTTGCAAATTCGTCATAGCAGGGACGACGTATGATTGGTATTGACCAGAATAACTTGTAAGAAAAGGCTCATTACCAACTGCAACATACCTGTGTTGATGTATAGCTGTCATTAGCCAAAGAGAGAAAGAAAATGAGAAGAAAAAATTGAATGACATGATATATGCTGAAGTCACGAGAAAAAAAAAGATGCAGTACTATTATAGCTTTGAACTTGTCTAACAAAGAATGCTGCACTGCTCAAGTGTCCTTCGCTGCATTGGCAATACACAACTTAACATAGGGTCGACTACTAAAAAAGGGCAGCCCGGTACACAAAGCATCTCGCGTTCACGCAGGGTCCGGGGAAGGGCCGCACCCCAAGAGGTGTAATATAGGCAGCCTACCCTGATGAAAGCATCAGTGGCTGATTCCGCGGCTTGAACCCATGACCTATAGGTCATACATAGACAACTTTATAGGGTCGACTATTGTTGAAGGAAATTTGTACCAAAAGTATGAGCCAAATGGAGGAGCAGCGTTTATAACCTCTAAATGCACTTTGTTGGGAAGTAGAGCTAGAATTCTTTCCAGCAAACTTTTACATTATTTCAAGAACATGGTACACACTCATGCTGGCATATACTAAGTTCGGGTAAAGGAACATATAAAACAAACGACAAGAAATAAAACAATGATGTTAAAACAGGGGTAGTTTAAGGAAAGAGTGAAAGAAAAACATAACATGTCTGTAAAGCTGATTTTTGTCCAGCAGAGACCTACCAAACCATTTTATATACTTATAGCATTAGCGCACCTTAGACTTGTAAAACCAAAAAAAAAATACAGCACACCAGAATCTTAAAATTTATCTTGAGATGCTCCGAATCGATACAGTATTTGAAATGACTAAAGATTATCAATAGGGAAACAGAAGAAAGTCCAAGTTGTCATTTACTCATTGGGTAAATCTCAAGTCACATCTAGATTCATCTGAACCTACTTATATTTATATCCAAACTTCTCTAAAATTTGCAGCAACATGAGAAGCTAAATTACATTCATTTATAGCACTATACCATAATGAAGGCTATCGAATCCTCCTATTTACTTTACTTGAGAAGAACTGCTACTATTAATTGGTATCTAGTCTGATTTCGGGTGTAAGTTCCACCACTTGCCATAAACCTAGTGGATCAATTAATGTTGAACTGCACTCAGAGGCGGATACAGAATTTAAACTCTATGGGTTCATCTTTTAAGGTTTTTAGCATTGAACCCATTATAGTTTTAAAGTTACGGGTTCATATTTACTGTTTTTGCAATCTTAATGAATTTTACATACAAATTTTTACTCCGTGGCGCAAGTTATGTGTTCAATTGAACCCGTCATTAATACACTACATACGCTGCTGACTGCACCAAGGAGGACCAAGCGACCAGAGGTTTAGACTATACCACTGTAACTCAATAGATGCATCTTACTCTAGTTAAACAATCTAAATAAGAAGTACCTTGTTGATTCTAGAAATTTTCTTCTCTTTTTGGAGAAAAAAGAAAATTAGTAACTGAAAATTTGATTTCTCAACCATCACAGATGCAAGGAAGGATTACCTACGCGATCAAATGTTAACAATACATGTAGTCAAGAAGGTGCTCAATCAATCATTCTATTGGCGCTGGAACGCAAAAGGGTGTCAGCGATTCCACAAAAGATCATTAAGGTCAATACAAGCTAACTAGCGCTCGTTTGTATTGTTTAAAGCTAAAGGCAAATGAAATACCAGCAGTGCCAAACATGCCTTGTTGTTTATTACGTAAAAAGATGTATTTCTTTCTCTCCATCCCTCCATATTGTTAGTTTAGATCATAGTATGTGAGAAACGTTATGTCTGTTAGCATAAGAAACTACATAGTGAAGGGCTAAAATTCTGATTACTCAAGTCCAAGGTGATTTTTGCTGGTGCATGTTAATACAAACAGAAATTGTGTTGAGGGAAACCGGGTTGTTGACTTAAACAACATTATAAGAGACGACACATACTGAATAAACATCTACCTGGATCTTTAACAGAACATTGCAAGAAGTAACACATAATAAACATCTTCTATAGCTTAATGTAAGAACTTCAAGACAGAATCCAAAAGACAACCAAAGTAGAGTGAACAGCAATGGTTCAAATATTTGAAGAAATCGACACCCTTCATTTTCTCTATCAGCTAACAAACAGAGGTAAAGACAAGATTCGGCATAGCATAGGCAATACACGGAAAAGATTGGCAAACACTACAACAGCAACAACAACAAGAAGGACAACTACACCACCTCCGTCCAAATAAGTTATGGTCGGCTATATGAATCCCCATTGATCATGTTTATCCAATTAAATTCATCAGGCCAACAATATGTAAAATAAAAATAGAACTAAAAAGTACAAGAAGTTCTCTATATTTTTAACTGGCATTAAACATCTATACTTGGGCTAAAAGCGTCCTACGAAGCATACTAGCATAACTAATACATAATCCCAGAAAGACAAAAACACTAGGTGATTTTTTCTCATCTGCCTAAGCCTCGATATAGTTACCAGGTACATGTGCTGGTAGGAGTTACCAGGTACCATGGAGCACGCAAGTTGGACCAATATCCGGTGCATTAAGCTCCCACTATGCGCGGGGTCCATGGAGTCTATTGAAAGTCTTAGACCTGCATTTCTGCAAGAGTCTATTTTCACAGCGCGAACCGATAGTTACCAGGTACCTGTGCTGGTAGGAGTTACCAGGTACCATGGAGCACGCAAGTTGGACCAATATCCGGTGCATTAAGATTGAAAGTATTAGACCTGCATTTCTGCAAGAGTTTGTTTTCACAGCGCGAACCGTGAAATCCTAGTCCCATTGAGGTAACTTTACCAATTGCGTAAAGGCTCGTTGGACCAATACCACAGTCATAAAAAAACATAAGCTCAT
This sequence comes from Nicotiana tomentosiformis, assembly GCF_000390325.3. NCBI lineage: Eukaryota > Viridiplantae > Streptophyta > Magnoliopsida > Solanales > Solanaceae > Nicotiana > Nicotiana tomentosiformis. Next base: position 5,599,523 of record NC_090815.1, on the reverse strand, counting down.
ATAATCCTCCTAAGATTGGCAAAAAGCATATAGCAGCTGAAAAAAAAATCTGAAGCAAGCAAGGGAAAAGGCAATTGAAAGAGCAAAAGTACAAAAGGAAAAGAACTTAGAAGTTACCTGATATTAACACCGCCTTTAACCATATATCTGGAGACATTTTGAGAGACCCACAAATCAGAAGCAGCAACAGATGAGCTAAGAAGGGCTAACATATCATTTGGTATCCCAACCATAACTTCAAGCCCACTTCCCATTAGACCTTTCATTACATCTGGGTCTGCATCAAATAATTTAACTTTCTGTATTTTGTTATCTTTGAGAAGATCTACTACAGTGGAAGGTGACATCCTGTGCAAAGATATTGTGCCCCAATTAACTCCAATATCAGATTCCACTACTTGAATTAATAACAACACTGTCACAGCTACCAAACAGACAAGGGTAGTCTGTTTTTCAGCCATTTTTTTGTGACTCAGTACCAACTTAGTTTTAGGCTACAAATTTTATTGAGCCGCACTTGTTTTTGTTGTTGTGATAGGGAAGTGGGATCTAAGGTGAAATGTTCAAGAGGAATTATTAGAAATACCTTCAAAAAATGGATGCTTACTTGTATACTTGTCAGTTAATTTGTGGGTGTATTAGTTATTGATTGTAGATGTTAACATGGTAATGTCGGTTTAGTGTAGCGTAGTGGCATTGTAGGGGCCAGATAACTTTTTGACTAATTAGAAGACAAATAGCTGATACTGTAATTCAGTAGAGAAAATGCACTACAAGATAAATATAAGTAATACTCCCTCCTATTCAATTTGTTGATACTATTTCTTTATTAGTAATTCCTTATATTAGTAATTCCTTATAAAACACAATGTCATCCTTTTATAATTTAATTTTTATCACTAAGGACATGATATGAAGTTGTAAAAGTCGAGAATTATGGTAGAATGTTAGTAGGTAGTAGAGCTTTCTTTCTGTCCTTTCCAGTAGTTTCAATATTACTCGTATTTTGTCGTATTCTTGGATGTTAATGTTGCTTCAGTAGACCCTTCGAGGTTGCCCAATTGGTTTGGAGGGTGGTCATGGGATCGAATCCTCACTCAATGGCTTCTGGGTTGAGCTTGTGCGGTTTATATCCCCTGTGTGGTTTGCAGGCTATTACACAGGGGGAGGTTTACCTAGTGCGCACAAAGTGCTCACCCGAAGGGCAGAGACTGTGACAGAGGTTGTAGCGGCTGCGAGTTTCCCCTCTTACCAAAAAGAAATGTTGCTTCGATTTTGTTACTATGTTGCTGTTGTTACTGATTTTTTATAACTCTTTTATTACTATATCTCTGTTGCTTTAATGTTGCGACCATGATGGCTTGACCCGAATGTCTACCTAACAGTCTATTTGCCTGCACAAAATAGGGTCAAGACTGCATACATATTATTCTTATATCCCATTTGTGATATTTCACTGAATTTTTTTATCGTTGTTGTAGTACTAAGAATTATGGTGAAATAAATAACATCTTTTTATTCTTAATTAGAATTCTAGAACTTTAGTTATTCTGCTAGGGTATATATTATCTTTAATAAACCTTATACCACGTGAATCTAATTATTATTATTATTGTTAACATTGTAATATCGGTTTATTTAGGCAGTGGCGAAGTGTAGTGGTGGCATTATAGGGGCCAGATATATTTTTTGATTGAAGTTCAGTTTTGCTTCCGTAATTGAGGAAATGAAATTGCCCTAAAAGACAAATGTCAGTAAATACTAAATAGTAGTAGTGTTCATAAAGAAAAAACCAGAAAAAGAAAAGAAAACAGTCCAAAATACACAATGTCAATGCACCCTTGTCATAACCTCCATCTCTACGTTTAAGTCGGTATAGTTATATTATACTTCGTTTTTTAATGTGTCTTAGGATTTGCCATAAAATTTTAAAATATAAAAAAATAAATTGTATTATCTTACGGTTATTTCGTTTGAAGACAAGTTAAGCTGAGATTAATTATGTTGAGATTAATTATGCTGAAATTAATTATACCGAAATTAATTATACTCGGACTAGTTATCCATATTATTTCTTATTGAATGTTTGGTATGTTGTATTAATCCTGGAATTGCCAATGTTACTACTTTATTATGGGATAACTTATCTTGAGATTAATATTTCACCCTCTAGCAGGTATAAATTATGTCGATACTATTTTTAATCATGAGATATAATAACCAAACAAGGGACAAGGCAATACTAAATTTTTATCCCATGATTATATTTGCTTAGCCATCATACCAAAATCCCTTAATCTTTTAGATTTTATGATTTTAAACCTACAATGTCATTCGTATAAGGAAATACAATTATCAATAAAATGTAAATACTAAAATTAATAATCTATTAAATATATCAACTAATATTATTTTTGAAACCGACTAAATAAAAAGGCATTAATTGAAATGGTAGAAGTATATAAATTGGAGCATAGTAAAAAGGGCTAAATATACCCTTCTATTTTCGAATATTGTCTACATTTAACATCCGTTATACTATCCAGCCAAATTCACCCCTACCGTTATATTATATAGCCAAATTTACCCTTATTATCGGTAAACATTTAAAAATATCACGATCCGAAATTCACACCTTCGGGATCGTGATAACGCCTAACATTCACTTGCTAGACAAGTCAACGTTAGAACAATCTTCACCATTTTTAAACAAATTAAATTAAACGGAAGTCAATTACTGAAATAAAGTGTGGAAGACCATAACTACTAAATCATCACAATACATCCCCGAATCTGGTGTCACAAGTGCACGAGCTATTAGAATAAAATTCAAGTTGTTTGAAAGATAATACACAACTAAGATAAGATAGAAGGGTATTTCAGAATTGCGGACGCTGTGTAGTTATACCTCAAGTCTCCTCTGACTAGCTGAATCTGAGCAAGTCTATGGTACGCCGTTGAAACTAACTCCAAATCTGCACAAAAAGTGCAGAGTGTAGTATGAGTATAACCGACCCCATGTACTTCGTAAGTGTCGAGCCTAACCTCGACGAAGTAGTGACGAGGCTATGACAAGACACATACGTAAATAACCTGTATAAGTATATACAAATACGAAGCAACAATAACACAATAAATAATAATTTATAAATTTGGGAGGGAACATGCGAAGGGGATGATATAATAATATCAGCAGGAGAAGTGTCATGTAGGAGCCAATTAATTCATCAACAATAAAACGAGCAATTGATAATATAAAAATGGCACGGCACCACTCTATGTGCTTTTACTCTCATTCTTCCCATAAATTGATAAATAAATAATAAGATTGGCACGATATCACCCTCCGTGCTTTAACTCTCTTTCTTACCATGAATTGATAAATAAATAATAATAATTGGCATGGCATCACCCTTCGTGCTTTTACTCTATTTGAAAATGGCACGGCATCACGATTCGTAATAATTTCACGAATAATGATCAAATAATCAATAATAAACTTAAGATGAAATATTTTAATTAAATAGGCAATTAATCAAAATGAACAAATTCCTCCCGATTACTAGTCACAAATAATTCAATATACTCAACACGATTCGTAGGAATTAATTCCACGTGAAATTGCTAATTTTCTGAATTAAATTCCGAAATTCATCTAAAAAAATTAACAGTGGGGCCCACATCTCGAATCTCGGAAAATCTCACTAAATCCGAACACCCGTTCCGAGACGAGTCCAACTATATAAAAATTATCAAATTCCGATGTCAAATGGACCTTCAAATCCTAGATTTTCATTTTTCAAAAGTTTTACAAAAATTCTAATTTATTCCATCTAAATCCGAAATAAATGATGAACATAGACATAGATTTATGAAATATCATCAATATATGATAAGGAGCACTTACCAATCCGAAATCGTGAAGAACTCCTTCAAATCGCCCAAAAACCGAGGATTTAGAACTCAAACAAATTTGCGAAATGACTGATTTTTCGATCCTTATGTTTATGTCAATTTTTTTCTTTTGCGACGAAATTACCGCATCTCCGGCATCGCTTTTGCGAAGAAGCGCTGGCCAGGTGAAGCCTCGCATTTGCGGAGGCATTTTCGCTTCTGCGATGCCAAATGCGCATCTGCGCTGCCTTCCGCTTTTGCGAAGAAATGTACGCTTCTACGGACTCGCATAAGCACCCAGTTTTTCGCTTATGCGGCTTCTTGCCCAACTCCTCTACTTCCGCTTCTGCGGAGCCGTTTCTGTGGCTAAGGCTTCGCAGAAGTGAACACAACATAAGCAGCAAATTCCAAAATTTGATCCGATTTCGATCCGAATCACACTCGGGGTACTCGGGACCCCGTCCGAATATATCAACAAGTCCCGTAACATAATACGAACTTACTCGTGGTCTCAAATCACGTCAAACAATGTCGAAATTATAATTCACAGCTCGATTTAAAAAATTTTACATAAAAAAATTATAAAAAATTATATGGACTGCACACGCAAGTCGAGAAAAGTTGAATAGTCTTCATTTGAGGTCTTAGAATACATAAATAAATATTAAATTTAAAGATAACCTTTCGGGTCATCAAAAAAAATTACCCCTCGATCTGTTAAGTAATCCAAAATCTCTCAATTATTTTTTTATTTAAATCACTTGTTATTCTTCTTACTCCACTATTTTCAAAAATTACTTTTGATGTGAATGCTATAGTCTAAAGTTACTAGACTATACAAATTATTCTTAAATATTTTTAATTACCAATGCACCCACTTCTCTTCTTTTAGTAATGGGTTTGGAATTGATTTAAAATTTTATTTATTTTTCAATCATATACACACTGTAGAATTCAATGGGTCTATTTATTGTGTATTATATGCAACTGAACATCATGTATGTACATGTATATTTAAATATATTTTGTCATTGTCTGGTTAGTATAAAGTTCGATCGACTAACTTAAGAATGCACAATGTGTAGGCCTTTGATTAAAGCAAAGTTGAATTCGACAATATAAAATCTCCGATGAATTTCAACTTCAATCACTAATACTTGCAAAGTCTCCATACATTTGGTGCAACGAATTCATTATTTGGGATATTGTAAATACTTTTAGAATTTAGACAAGCTACCTAATTTAGATTTTTCAATTTACTATACTTTATTTATTAACAGTTGTATTGTTTAATATTTTTTTCTCTTATTTTTTTTCTCCAATTCAGAAAGCAAGTAAATGCCAATTATTTTAGAAAATAGTAGACCAAGAAAAAGAATCAGTAACTTAATTAAAATGATTTAGGAGACTCTGGGTCACCTGATGGACTGAGGGGTAATTTTTTAAAGTTTGCTGATTGTAGGGATAAATTTGGTCTGATAGTATAACAGTAAGGGTAAATATGACCCGATAGTATATCGGAGGTTAAATATAAATAATATCTAAATGTAGAGGTATATATTTGGCTCTTTTCCCTCTAAGCACTTGCCAATTAATCCTAATATATATTGCCAATTAATCCTAATATATATTGTGGAACTTCATTTTTGTTCATCTTTTTTATCCTATTTAGTACGACAGGTGGAATTATCAACCGCTATTAGTTGCAGTGAATATCCTTTTTGTTTCCATTAGCAAGCTTTTAATAATAATAAAGCTAAGAGTTACTAGTAGGTATGGTGATATTGACAGTGGTTAAAGGCGAATCCAGAATTTAAAAATGACGGGATACTAACTTGGAATAAAAATTTGACAAAATGCTAGAGTTGGAATCAAATCGTCAATACAATTGTCTAAAATTTGAATCTTAGTGTGTAAATCAAATATATATCATTTAAAATACATACACGTATATAGATATATTTTTTCCGAAGTTATCGGGGACCGATGACCCTCTACCCAAGGGTTGATGTTGAGCTTTATTTTCGCTATTTATTATATTTAGAAAAAGCTTTCAGCATGTAATGAGTATAATTTTGTAAAATTTAATTACAGTATTTGGTATTTGAAAGACTAATTCGATTAATTTAAATTTATATGTTATAGAATTATTAAATTAGGATACACCGTTTATCATGAATTTCTTCATTTTCGAAACTGGAATTAATTTGAAATATTTCTGCATATTGTGTACGGAGACGCGGTTACCGACTCTCACATAGTCACATGGTGCCCATTGAAAGAAGCCTCGAGTTGTGCTTCCATTAATATAATAATTTTGTAAAAGGATGTTTGATTTGTTTTCTTATTAGATTAGGATTCCCAACCACTAATTTACTAATCTCAAATTTTCTCACTATTACCTGGGAAAATATTTCTCGTATATTCAAATAAAAGTAAAATATTGTTTATACAGTTTGAAGATAACGTAAAAATAGAGAAGCATTTAACTTTTGAACTTTTTGAAACGTAAAATGAGTCGAGAATAGTTGTACTAAGAATTGCTATAGCAAAAAAAAGTTTGCATTTTATGAAAGGGGAGCACTAAGGAAACAAAAGTGGAATTATTTGCTTTTCTCCTCTAACAAAGGTTGAGTTGAGTTGGCTATGCTAGATCTGATCTTCACCACTGTAAAATCATGAAAATTTGACGGGATATTAATCATCTTTTGTATCTCCCAAATGACTATTTAGTTCTTATTTAGGTATAGATAAAATTGACTAACTTACCCGCAAGACTGGCCGAATTTGTTGAGCAGGAGATTCCCAAATAGAAGGTCTCAAGTTCGAAACGTAAAAATAGTACGGGCTAGTCAGTTTTCGGACTTGATAATTGAAAAATAACCAGCATTTACAAAGTCATTGAAAAATAGCCACTATTTTGCTACAACACGGAAAGTTCCACCATAATATACTGAAGATTGGTGCACCTGTATATGAACTTCCAACATATTATGCTGAAACTCCAACACACGGAAAGTTTCAGCATAATATACTGGAGATTGAAGCACATGTGTATGAACTTCCAGCATATTATGCTAGACCAGTATATTATGCTGAAACTCCAGTATATTATGCTAGAAGTCCAGTATATTATGCTGGAATATTTTTCGGATTTTGAATAATGTTTTCATTCAGATTTATCGGCTAAATTTCGGTTACTTTTGAAACTGTGACCATTTTTCAATTATCACTTGTGAATCTGACCGTTTTTAAATTTCACCAGTTTGAAACCTCTATATTGTCTCGTGGGACGAGTGATTTGCCTAATGAGGTTTACCTTTTCAATGTGATTTGCAAACTATTATATTAGAACGAGATTTACCCCGACCTCATCCAAAGAGTAAGGGCGGCGGATTCCTTAGTTACGAAAAAAATTGACTTAACTATTTTATCAATGGAGGTTTTAGTCACTGATCATTTACTTAGCTCCTACTCTACTAACACAATAATTTCCAATTTTGTCAAAATCTATCCTTCAATCAAATCAGACATTGCACCTATTACAAGCTTCATTTGATATCATCAATCATCATATCAATGTATCCCACATGCCACCAACCGCAATTAAATTTCCAAAGCTTAGCAAAATAAAGAAACTCATAAAAAGGAACAAAGGAGAGGACTTGTGGTATAACTAGTAGCTTGCTTGATTACCCATCAATAGATTATTATTCTTATATTTTATACTTATGCACCTTCTTACTTTTAAATTACATAGACAAAGGAACCCAACCCAAAAAGAAAAAGAAAGAGACAAAGAACTAGGGGTTTGGAAAATAAATTATCCCGAAATTAGTTATCTCACTCTTCTATAGAGATAAAAAATAACAATTTCGAGATAACTAATCTCAAGATTAATTATTCCACGATTTTATTCCAACCAAATATGAGATAAACTCATCTTAAATTTAATCCCAAAATTAATCATTTCTTATCCTTCATGCTAGGATTCGTTTGGTATAATGACGGAATATCCCAAGATATCACATATCACATTAGATTAATCATCCCACTTCCTCTATAGGATGACTAATCATAACATTTTAGTATAAAAATTATCCTCAGAATAGCTAAAATAAACTTAATTCCAAACAATATTCCAAAATTATTATTCTTATTTCATGTACCAAACAACTCCTAAGTGCATTATTCCTATGACGAAACAAAATTATCCATACTTATGCCGGTGGAAAATAACACGCATCCCATAGAATAATCAGGTGTGTGCAAGTATACTCGGACACTACCGTTATAAAAAGAAAAAGAACAAGAAAGCAGCGGACAAAGAGTGTGTCCAAATAGATCATTGAAGTATAAAAATTGTCCCAAGTATTAGATGCTACAGCAGAAGCCTTCCAAAGGCTTCAACTTCTGATAAAATCAGGCTGATTACTAACCGATCTGAACCATGACCATTTATGATCTTTGGTGTCAACTTTGTTCTTTGCCTTTGCAACCTCATCTACTGGAATATATGCATAGTTTCCATTTATAGGTCCACAAACAAATCCAGTATACCCTGCCATAACTCCATGAATCGTCGAGTGCGCGAGCAGAGTGCAGTACGAATTATCCGTTGCATTTGCAGGAACCGCTCGTATCATATACGTAGGATCAATGTATTTTATAGTGAACAACTCGTTCGGATGATCCCCGTTCCACCAGTTCTTGAGTTCTGACTTCAACCACCCTCCTACATCCAAGAAAACCGGGTTGCCCGACTCATCCTTCTCTGATTTCTGGGATTCTGTCCTCGGAATTATATCTTGTCCTGCACCCTCTGCAACCACTAACACTGCGTGCCCCGTCTCCTTTAGTCGAGCCTCAAGAAATTTCAGCAACCCTCCTATACCTGTTGAAACAATATAATTAACTAAGTAATAAAAAATATGCTCTCTCTAACGGCTTAACCTTTTAGATAAGATTGGTCACACAATTCAACATGATCAGAGCGCGCAAGCCACAGATTCTAGGTACCAAAAAAGTAAAATAAATATATGAGATGTCAGCACAAGTCAACATTACTTGAATGTAATGAGATGATTACACAATTCAACATTACCTTCCAAGTAGAAGTCGATCTCGGGAATCAAACAACAATCTACGTCACGACTACTTAACGTTGCATGTAATGCAATATGACCAGTACTGCGACCCATAAGTTTAACCAGCCCTATACCATTTACTGCACTCTCAGCTTCTACATGAGCTGCATTAATCGCTTGTTGCGCCATCTCCACTGCGGTTTGAAACCCGAATGATCTGTCTATAATGCCAACATCATTGTCAACTGTTTTGGGAATCCCGACCACTGAGATATATAATTTTCGTCGTTTTACTTCCTCGAATATCTTCACTGCTCCGCGCATCGTACCGTCTCCTCCTATGATGTAAACCTGCTCAATCATATATTCACAAAGACAAATAATTCAATGAGCACCATATGCAGTTAGTATCTTAATTAAGAGTTGCAACATTAATCTGAAAGCTAAGCTATGTTGGGCGGGCTCTCCAAAATACTTTCACACCCGTGCCGGATGCTCCAAAAAAGACTCTCCAAAAGGAGGATCCCACACACACCCATCTACATTCTCGGAAAGTCTGAGCAACATAGTTTGCAAGTGAAAAATACGCCCGCGCTTGATCAGCATTTTCTATATATATACTCCCCTCTACCATATGCATCATCACTAGCAGTTAGCCAATCTAGCAATAAATAGAGAGTAAACGTCCCAATAAAAATTCAGATGTATATACATCAAACTTGTAGGAGGTAGCTCAAATATATAATTGCACCAATCCTGAAGAATAACCAACCATACCACATACACCAACTTATTTACATATTGCCTCGTTTTAGCTATCTAAATCCATATCAGATATCATATTGTCCAGGATTACTTTATGAGAAGCTCATACATATATTTGTTTGGGAAATTTGTTCGTTGATATTACTTTAGAACAGGGGTACCCAACTGCAAATAGTTCTTGTTTAGTTTTGTACAACTTTTGAACAACTTTAAGATAACAGCACAAATGGTGTAGTTTTCTACAACCTTTGAGCAATTTGGTGATAACAGCACCAGTGGTCTAGTGGTAGAATAGTACCCTGCCACGGTACAGACCCGGGTTCGATTCCCGGCTGGTGCAAAACATTTTTACCCAAATTCATTGGGATTTTGTCTAGATTCTTTTGAAATGTACCTTTAGAAAGTTCAAAACCATTTTTTCCTCTGATAATAAAATTAAGCTTTAATATGCTCACAAATTTAATTCGTCTTAATACTTCGTACAAATAATTCATATGACACCATCTTTTTCTCGATGATATGCAATTGACTATTGATGTTGTTAAAGCAAAAAGAGAATCAATTTGACGAAAATTAATGCCGCTTAAATAGGATAAAAACATTTTTTTATGTGTATATGAAATTTTGAACCCTTTTGACTTTTTTGGATTGTTTTGAAACCACTTATCAGAATTCTTGGCTCCGCCGCAGATAACAAATTATGAGCAAATTATATATAGCAAGAATAAAAATTAAACCTGATTAAAGCCATGATCTTGAATAGCATTGACAATCTTATTCAAATCAAAACCACCCCTAGATGTCTCAAGCACAGTACCACCTCTCTTATGCCAATCATCAACCATTTTAGGATTCAGTAAAACCGGATCATAAGTATAAAATCCGCGATAACCCGCTTTGATACCAAAAATCTCTCTAACTCCATACATTTCCCATAACTCAACCACTAATTCCCTAATAACAGTATTCAAACCAGGACACAAACCACCACACGTTACAATTGCGGCTTTTACAGTGCTTGGGTTGAACAAGATTTGCTTGCGCGGGCCAGCTCTGTGGTAAGCTAAAGAAGGTGTAGGAGATGGGAAATTTCCAGAAAGATCAATGATGATGTTGCGTAGGACGATATCAGCTGGGGTTAGGTAAAAACCAGGAACTGTACGGTAAAATGGGTTTTTGTCAAGTGGATTAGTGTATTTTTGGATAGTATTCAAGTAATCTGTGATGTGAGTTAAGTGCTGGAGTTGAATATTTGAGATGGAAATTGAAGATGAATTAGCCATAATCAGAGAGCAAAAATTAGCAAGATAATGGGCAGTAGAACAAAGAAGAAAGTTAAGAGGAGAGGGATATGAACGTGGCGGGATATATAGGGAAAGAGAGAGTAGTAGAGTTACGTACGTGGTGGTTTTGGAAGCTCTTTGCATGACACGTCTCAATGGTTGAATATTGACGTTCAAGGAAGAACATATAGAATGGGTTTTTTCACTTTGGTACCCTTACTTTAGGGAAATGTTCTTAATGGTCCATATCTGTAATCAGGGGCTGGTTGTATAGTAATGGCTGGGTGTGGAAATAGTTATTGGTGGTGTTCGAAGGTGAAGGGGGATGCTATTGTAAGGTGGCTAGTAATGATGTAACGGTTGTATAGTAGGCGGTTTAAGGAAAACCGCCGCAATAACTTTCTGGCGAACGTAATTACAATATTTTTGGAAACCGTCACTATTGTATGTAGCGGCGGTTTTAAACCGCCGTAATAACACAGTTTTTTGTACTAGGCTTGCAATGGAGGTAGTTGGTGATAAACATGATTAATGATGGTGATAGTTGATAGTAATAACTGATAATATAGGTGGTTAGTGATGGTAACAATGGTGGCTAGTGATAGATGTGATTGGTGCTAGTAATGTACTACAAGAAGAAGCGGTGAATTTAAAATTTTAAGTTTGCACTTCTTTTAGCATAAAATTGCTACCAACCACCTAATATAAATGCAAGACTTGTTTGAACACAGTAGTTAAAAAAGCTAATGAGAAAATCACTATTAATATTCTCAAGAAAAACAAGTAATTACCTTGACTGGACGGCGGATAGGGACAAAGAGAATACGTTTGTCGGTTGCTGCTTTTGGTTGGATAAAGAGAAGGGCTGGACGCTGATTTTTTTCCTCTTTCTTTTTCACAAAAAATTAAATATAATTGATCTTTCTTTGTCACACAAAATTAGATAAATGTAAAAGACTAAAAGGAAATTTAAAAACTAAATGGGAAAATAAAAAAAATAAAAAGAGAAAAAGAAGAAGAAGAAGGAAGAATCTATATTGGAAAATAAAAAGGGAAAATTTAGAACAATAGAAATCTCTAAATTGAAACTAAGGATCGAGTTCTCAATTTGGGTAATATATAAAAGGCAAATTTTTTGCAAGTTATCCCTTTTTGTATCAATTATTTAGTAAATTACATTATCTTTTTTTTTGGACCTTTTAGATCAAAGTTTAGAAATTCTTTTTGACCAAACTGATAAAAAATCTAATGAGAAAACAGTAGACTACGGTTTAAAATTATGTAAGTTATCGCAAACGTTATAGTAAACTGAAATACATGAGAAACATTAGACTCAAGTCTAACGTTGTTTAGAGAGGACAATTTTCCAATTGCTATCTTTACACAACTTTTTAAAATAGGGACAAAATCTTAACCGTAGAATGAAAATTGAACATTTGCGTAAATCCGCTAACATTAGGATAGGGGAGGGTTTTATAGCAGAATCTGAAATAATATGGTGTGTTATCATAAAATGTTAAACTAAACTGGAACGATAGAAGCTATATTAAGGTTGAAGGGATTTACAGACCACAAAAGAGAGGTTTGTTCCTCTACTTTCTGGAAATTCTAAAGGCAAAAAAAAAGAAGAAAAATTGAGAAAATGGAGGTTCCAGATCTATAATTCTATGAAGCAAAAAGATAAGCAACTTTAACCTTGCTCTTTTTGAGTTGATTCCTCTCCTACTTATATCATTCAGTGCGGGGTTGTCCCTTGTCATCTTCTCTAACGATTTGGCGGAGATTGATTCTCTTGGGATCTGGGACCACATAGTGGTTGAGGTATTTAGGTGGGCCTTTCTCTCTGTTGCTGCGCCTAGGACCTTGTGGTGTGTGCTGAGTTGTTACACTGCCACCCCCTTGGAGACGAACCTTGTCCTCAAGGTTCTGATTGGGAAACTTGTGAAGGAGATTGGCAGTGTCTTCCCATGTAGCATCTGAAACTGGAAGACCCGACCATTTAATAAGACATTGATGAATTTGTTGGCGACTACGAGAAATGGTTCTGCAGCGTAACACATCTTATGGTAGAAGAATCAGGGAAGAGGATTGGTCCAAAAGATCAATTGGGGTGATCTGGTTAGAGGGATTGCCTAAGCACTTGCCCAGGACTGAAACGTGAAACACAGTGTGAATTTTGGATGAAGGAGGCAATGCTAATTTATAGGCTACAAGACCTATCTTCTGCACAACTTGGAAGGGTCCAAAGAAGCGTCTGCTGAGTTTAGTATAGCGTTGGAGGCGAACTGAAAGTTGACGGTATGGACGAAGACAGACGTACACCCAATCCCCTATATCAAAAACCACTTCCCGACGACCCTTATCTGCGTTGTGTTTCATACGTTCTTGGGCCCGAAGTAAATTAGCCTTCGAGGTAGCCAATACTTTATCTCGTTGTAGCAGAGAGGCATCCACAACAGGATTGGTCGAACTATCTCGGACATACCTCGAAACAGTTGGTGGAGGTCGACCATACACTACCTCAAATGGAGTAAGTTTAGAACTATGCTGGTATGAAGTGTTATACCAAAATTCAGCCCATGGTAACAACGAAAACCAAGTAGATGGAGTGTCTGAGGCAAAGCAACGAAGATACATTTCGAGGCACTTATTGAGAGCCTCCGTTTGATCATCCGACTGAGGATGGTATGCTGAACTCATAGCTAATTGAGTCCCTTTCAGCCTGTGAAGCTCATTCCAAATGTCACGACCCAAAAATCTCACCACATGCGTCATGATGGCACCTAGTCTCTAAGACTAGGTAAGCCGATTTCAATTATTTTTTTTTTGGAGCCATTTTTTTTATTAAATAAGTAACCAAAACTAACAACGGAACAAATATGAATGTACAACCTCCCAAGACTGGTAGTACTAAGTCACGAACTCTAACTGAATACATGAAGTGATCACGAGGACCGAATATACAATACTGTTTTAACAGTACAATGGAATGAAAAGACTCCAAGGGACTGCGACGACCAAGCAGCTCTACCTTGAATCCTTACGATCCCGCTTTAACTCTTCTCAAGCCCAATAACTCCAATACCCGGCTCTGCACAAAAATGTGCAGAAGTGTAGTATGAGTACACCACGATCGGTACCCAGTAAGTATCAAGACTAACTTCAGTGGAGTAGAGATGAGGTACAGTCAAGACACTCCCTAGTCTAATAGCTTGTGCAATATAATATATAAAATAATAGGAAACAGATAACAATAAGGGCAACATAAAACAACCAGTAATATGTACAGTAGATAACAAGAATACCATTAATATCGCTTAACAATTAATAAATACAATTACACACAATAAATAAAATTCTTCAAATAAATGTCTTTCACATATAATTCTTTCAAATAACTCTCTTTCAAATATAATTTTCTCAAATAATTACCTTTCAAATATAATTCTTTCATATAATACCTTTTACATAAAAATCCTTTCAAATAAATATTTTGAATATAATCCTTTCAATTAAAAAGTCACCATGTGACACCTCGTTTCATAATCATAAAAATACAGGTCTCATCCCATTTCCATATTTTTCGTAAATACGGGTCTCAACCCATTTTTCATATTTCCACGACACCTCGTGCCCATAATTAAATCATTATATTTTCTCCGGCACCTCGTGCCCTCATTTCATATCACAATTGCACGGACAATTCACGTGCCAAATATCATTATCATTTAATCACAACACCCCCTTGCCCACAATTCATATCACAACTGCACGGACAATTCACGTGCCAATATCCTCATTATTTACTCACGGCACTTTGTGCCCATATTTTATTTTATAATCCGCCTGGCAATAGCCACATGCTCTCAATTTCAACATAAATCAGATTGTCATCAATTTACCAACAACAAGAAAAATTGCACAAGGTATAATAATAAACACAAGAATATCACAACATCACATGAAAATCATCAACCCCACAACCCCACATCATCACATATCGTCCCTGACAATAGCCACCCTTATCGCTCCGCCCAGACAATATCAATAGCCACCATTAGCGCTCTTATTGCCACCTTTATCGCTCCTATTGCCACCCTTATCGCTCCGCCCAAAAAATATTCCAACAAACACAACCACAATAAAATGCCACCCTTATACCCACATAATATCAATGGTGAAATGGTACCCTTATATCTTCAAAATAATAATTAATACAACACAACAATTTACACGAAAAATTATCACGGCAACATAACAAAATCAATTCATATCACAATTTGCCCAATGGCTACAACCCAAATTTCAAAGATACAACCAAGTCAATTAATTTCACAACAAATAGTCGAAGGCTCCACACAATGTGTACAACACCCAAAAATAATCAACAGAGATAGAAATTACTCAACATAAAGTAAAGTCTTTATTAACTCTAAATTTTTGATAATTATATAAACACCTCTTCTTAAGCTCATTTAATTAATTATTTGCAGAGGAAAAAATCTAAAATGAAATTAAATTCCAATAATTATTAAACCAGCAAATTCACGGAGTTTCATAAATAATCAAATAACAATCACATCAACTTGTCATATAACAACAGAGTCAACAACAAGGATTTAGGCACGATAAATAGATGATTAAATATATGCCAACAATTATCCAATTTACTACACAATATGCTCAAGACTTAAACTCGATAAAATTTGCACATATAAACCAAGTACGTACTCGTCACCTCGCGTACATGGTTTTCAATTACACAAATTGCACATAAGACTCAATGCCTAAGGAAAAATTCCCCCACTCGAGGTTAAGCACGACACTTACCTTTTTTAAGTTAGGTCGATATTCCAAAATAGCTTTCTCACGTGAATTGACCTCCGGACGGATCCAATCTTTCTTGAGCCTTCCTTACATTACTACGAGGTTCCGAAAATCCTAGCAACTTCAATCTATTTATAAACATAACAAAAGTGAACCATAATTAGGAAGATTTTCATGGTTTCAGCTCATTTGAACATTTTATCAAACACTAGGTGTGCAAATTTGGTTACAAGGTTCTTTTACAAAGTTTCCTTCATTCCACAACCCAATCTTTACATATTTGATCTCAACAATCTTCCCACAAACCTTATTGGTACAAGCATATATACATAATACTATTACACCCAAGAATCATACTCCCAATCACCAATCTTTTACCCCAAACTCGAAATTGAAGACTAGGGGTTGAATCTTACCTCTTTGATGAAAATCTTGTGATTAGCTTTCTTGATTCATGAAGATTGGATGATTAGAATGTTAGGTTCCCTCCTTATCTCTCTAAAATGCTCTTACCTCTCTCTAAAACCCTCAAAAAAATACCCCAAAATAAGCCCCAAAGCCTATTTATCAAAATGAGGTCGGGTTATGAAAATAGAAAAATTAATCCTCCGAAAAGCAGGTCTGCGATCGCATAATGGACCGCAAAATAGGTATACGGGCCGCAAAATTGATTGCAAAATCGGTACCCAGAACTGGGCTCTTCTGGTCCATTTTGCGACCAGTTTGCAGTTGCAGAAGCAATTATGCGATCGCATAATTGGTCGCTGAATTGCATTTTTCCAGCCTTTGGTAATGTGGTCATAACTTCTTGTAGGAATGTCCAAATGAGGAATGGTTTGAAGCGTTGAAAACTAGACACATAGACCTTTCTTTTGAAATATAACACACCATATAAATCTTCATATCAAGAGAGGTATGCTCATTTGAAGTTAAGTCTTGTGTGAACTCACTTGAAACTTTAGTCTATTGTGAAATTACCAACTTCAACATTCGATGCCGAAACCTACCGAATCAAGTCTGATTGACCTCAAATTTTGCACACAAGTCATAAGTGACATATCGGACCTATTCAAATTTCCAGAATCATATTCCGATCTCGTTATCAAAAATTCAACCTTCGATCGAACTTTT
This sequence comes from Nicotiana tomentosiformis, assembly GCF_000390325.3. Classification (NCBI taxonomy): domain Eukaryota; kingdom Viridiplantae; phylum Streptophyta; class Magnoliopsida; order Solanales; family Solanaceae; genus Nicotiana; species Nicotiana tomentosiformis. Next base: position 5,582,536 of record NC_090815.1, on the reverse strand, counting down.
CGAAAATCGTCTATTTTCCAACTTTCGCCAAAATGCGTCGAATTGTCCTACGAACTTCCAAATCAAAATCCGAACACGCGCCTAAGTCCGAAATTATCATACAAAGCTATTGACATCATCAAAATTCTATTCCAAGGTCGTTTGCTCAAAAGTCAACTCTTTGGTCAACTCTTTCCATTTAAGCTTCAAAATGAGAATTTTTCTTTCAATTAAATTCTAAATATTTCTAAAATCAAACTCGACCACACCCGCGGGTCATAATACATATTATGAAGTTGCTCGGGACCTTAAGTCGTTGAACGGGGTATTAATTCTTAAAACGACAAGTCGGGTCGTTACACCAAAATTCAGAGAGGAAGAGAGGGTCTCGATCCGACACAATTGTGAGTGGAAAGATATGTAAACGAATGAGTTCATGGACAAACACTTCGGCAACCTTTTGATTGGTGAAATGGGAAGGCAGGCCTACAAAATGGCCATATTTGGAGAGACGATCCACGATAACCAAAATAACAGTGCGCCCTTGAGTGGATGGAAGACCAGTTATAAAATCCATCGAAATGTCCTAAAAAATGATATCTGGTATTGGTAAGGGAGACAATAACCCAGCAGGCTTTAAAGTCAAGTCTTTCATTTGTTGACAAATTTGACATTCACTGACAAATTTTGGACATTAGCCCGCATGTTATCCCAGAAAAAATTAGAGGAAAGACGATGAAATGTGCGGGAAATTCCAGCGTGACCACCCATTTTTGAAGAATAGAACTCCTTCAATAACAAAGAACGCAAGTGTTCATTTTTTGGAACCACCAGTCGATTGTGAAACAATAGAAGGCCCTCTTGAAAAGTGAAATAAGGTAGTGAGGCCGGGTCTTCTGCCAATTGCTGCTGCAAGGACAACATGCCAGCATCAGTTTTGTTGAAGGATCGTAGCTGATCGATCAGAGCCAATTCAGAAACGGCTAAGGATAAGGAAAGAACGGCAGGCATGCGAGACAAAGCATCTACATCAAAATTCAGTTTTCCCGGATGGTAGTGGATGTCAAAATCATACCCAATGAGTTTACTTAACCAACGTTGCTGCTTTGGAGTTTGAATCACTTGACTAGTCAATGATTTCAGAGGTTGCTGATCAGTGATAATGATAAATCGACGTCCCAGCAAATACTGCTGCCATTTTTGCACAACCTGTGTTATGGCGAACATTTCCTTATTGTAAGTAGAAGCAGCTTGCATCCTTGAAGAGAGCCTTTGACTGAAGAAAGCAATAGGATGCCCCTCATGTGAGAGCATTGTACCAATACTTGTCCCCGAGGCATCTGTTTCAACTGTGAATATCTTGGAGAAATTAGGAAGAGAGAGGACGGGAACTGAACTCAAAGCCTGCTTGAGCTTGTTGAAGGCATCAAGGCAACATCGAACCATAAAAAAGAATCCTTCTTCAAAAGGTCAGTAAGAGGGGAGGCTAATTGGGCATACCCTTTGACAAAACGGCGGTAGTAGCCAATCAATCCCAAAGATCCACGTACATCCTTAACTGAAGAAGGTATCGTCGAGGAAAGAATTGAAGCTATTTTTTCGGGATCAATCTGAAGACCCCCCGAAAACAAAATATGTCCCAAGTAAGCAATTGAAGATTGTCCAGATTAACACTTCGAACGCTTGACAACTAGTGCATTTCTAAGCAGGGTATCAAAAACATAGTGAAGGTGAGATAAATGAGCATCCCATGACTGACTATATACTAAAATGTCGTAAAAAAAACTAGTACAAACTGCCGAAGGAACAGCTTGAAAATGAAGTTCATGGTTGCATGAAAGGTAGAAGGGGCATTTGAAAGCCCGAACGGCATGGCAGTAAACTCATAATGGCCCTCATGAATTCGAAATGCCGTTTTCTCAATATCTGGAAGGTGAAGCCGAATGTGATGATATCCAGCCAAAAGATCTAACTTGGAAAAGATGTGGGCATTATGAAGCTTATCAAACAGTTCATCCACAATTTGGATAGGAAATTTATCTTTCGCGGTGATCGAATTTAAAGCCCGATAGTCTACACAAAAATGCCATGTCCTGTCTTTCTTTCGAACCAAGAGAACATGGGATGAATACAGACTCGAGCTAGGGAGAATGACACCGCTTTGCAGCATTTCGGAGACTTGGCGCTCAATTTTGGCTTTTTGAAAGTGGGGGTACCGATATGGGCGTACATTGATGGGACTAGCTCCGGGTAATAATGGGATGTGATGGTCTTGACCTCGAGATGGGGGAAGTAAAGTTGGAGGTTGAAAAATATCAGTGTATGACTCAAGGAGGGAAGATAAATCAGGGGGTAATCCCATTGGTTGGTGGGATTGGGGGAGTGAAGGTCGAAACTCAAAATGTATGAAATTGAATTAGGTTGCAAAAAATGACGAAGGGTGGAAACATTGATTTAAGTAGGAGAAGTAATAGGGTCACCCGTCCAATGAATGTGTCTACCAGAAATTGTGAATTCAAAAATACAGTTGATATAGTCTATAAGACTATGACCCAAGGTGGCCAACCAGTACACTCCCAAGACCAAATCTGAGCCATATAAATCAACGATGAAAAAAGTGGTAGAAAATGAATACCCCTGAATGGTAATTGGAACCTCATGAATCACACCTAGGCAACTTAAGGTATGTCTATTTCCTACTAGAACATAAAATGTTGAAGCTGGCTCCACTGGTAGTTTGAGATTTTTAGCGGTTCGGGGATGCATAAAATTGTGAGTGTTTCCTCCATCAATGAGAACTTGAACATGATTTCCTTGACAACAGCAGTAAAACGGAGAGTAGATGGGCTCAAGCCACCGGCAAAAACATGAAGACTGATTGTTAATAAGGATGGGTTCTCAGGAGGAGTATCTGGTCGAGGTGAATCCGGAGGTAAAGAAGAGTTGTCTAAAATGACATCATCAGTGGGATCGTCCTCAGGCAAGAGGAGAAAAAGTTGTGGCTGAGAAGAACAACGGTGACCTTTCTGATATTTTTCATCACAATTAAAACAACGAAAAGGGCTCAAAAATGCCCTTAATCTATCATAAATGGCTCAAAATTGCCCCTCATCCACCTTTTAGTCCAAAAATGCCACTAACGTTTTCTTTAAGGCTAAAAAATGCCCTTAACCTATCAGAATGACTCAAAATTTCCCCTCATCCACCTTTTGATCCAAAAATGCCACTAACATTTTCTTTAGTATCAAAATTGCCCCTTGAACTAACGTTCGACTTATCAGATGTATTTTTTTAATTCACGTGGCAATGTCCAATTGGTTAACATTGAGGAATAAAATTAATAGATAACACATAAAACCGACACACATATTCTGATACCCATATTTTTCCTCTTTGTGGTTCTTGAGAAGTGCCAGTAAGAGTTCTTCCAACAACTGCTATTAGGTAATTAGCTTGAAATTCGAGGAGTAGAAGTAAAGGACAACAACTTAAGGTGATATTTGCTTTCTGATTGCTATTTTGAGTTCACATGAGATACGTTATGGATCATCCTATTGTTGGTGTTGGAGCAGCTCAATTTATTGCATAGATCAAGCAACGCCTTCTACTTCGCTGACATTGACTGTACAAGTAAAGCATCTCAAATTATCATACTAGCTAATTAATTAAAGAAGCATAAAAAAAGAAGAAACAAACAATGCACTTGTTTTACAGAGCTTATGCTTCCAATTCTATTATGGATAATAGACTTTCTTTTCTAAGAGATGATAAATTACGAGGCCGATCTATTTTTTTCGCTTTTTGAGAAAGGTCACTTACTGATTTTTTCATTATCATGTAAGATTCGCTTGGATATGATTATTTCTCATTTGGGTTTAATTCATATCACCCATAGTAATGTCTTTCTGATGGAGAAGAAAGGATATTGGGTTTAATAAAAATATGGGTATTAGAATATGTGGGTCGGGTTTATGTGTTGTCTATTAATTTTATTCTTCAATGTTAACCAATTGGACATTGCCACGTGAATTAAAAAAAAAAACACATCTGATAAGTCGAACGTTAGTTCAAGGGACAATTTTGATACTAAAGAAAACGTTAGTGGCATTTTTGGACCAAAAGGTGGATAAGGGGCAATTTTGAGCCATTTTGATAGGTTAAGGGCATTTTTCAGCCTTAAAGAAAACATTAGTGGCATTTTTGGACCAAAAGGTGGATGAGGGGCAATTTTGAGCCATTTATGATAGGTTAAGGGCATTTTTTAGCCTTTTCCGTTAAAACAAAGGTTAAGTTCCCGTTTGCGTTAAATTTTTGCCTGTGTAAGTTTTTTGAAAGGAACGCGGCCCACACCCGGTAAAGAAGAAGACGGAGAGTGAGAAGAAGGAGAAAATGGCCGGCTCAATTTAGGATATGGTGTATTTTGGTGGGTTGGTGAGAAAACTAGTGGTTTGCTAAACGAAGTGGGCCGGGGCGAAGACTTGGGTTGGGCCATATGCTTCTGCTCCTGTAAAAAAGCCAACCCAATGGCCTCGTTCAAATCTACTGGGCGAAAAGACAAACACATTCGCTTTAATATATGGGTTAAGCCCAGAGGTGAAACAATGTTTCAGCATCGGCAGGGACATCTCCGTCGTCCGATTGACCAGTTTTTCGAATTGCGATAGATATTCACGGACATAGGTTGTCATTTGCAATTTGGCGAGTAAACTCTCGGGTGCCTCCAGTGATTTCGTTCCAAAGCGATGCACCACAACTTTGAGGAAGTGAGACCACCTACATAACTGGCGATTTCGGTACATCCACTGGTACCATTCCCTGACCTCTCCCTCCAGAAAGAAGGAACAGAGTTCCAAGCGATCCTCATCGGCAACATGATACCTGTCAAAATATTGATTAGCCTGGAGGGTCCAACTCTCCGCGTTGATTCCGTCAAATTAGGTAAATCGATTGGAGCTGGTTTGTCGCGTTTGAATGGCAAAAATGGTTGGTGGACAAGTGGGAAGTTTTGGTGTTGTGGTTGTTGGGGAAGAGTGGAGGTCGGAAAAGATGCAGAATATGGTTGTTGGGAAAAGGTTGGAACAGGGGATAGCGAAGAGTATTGAGGTTGGTAAGAAGCGTGGGGTGGAGGCGTAGAGGAAGAACATGGGTTTGATACGGTAGGGTTGATGGTGGTCGGCGGTGGTGTCGGAGGTGGTGGTCAGAGAGATGCTAGTTGAGAAACAATGTCGTGAAGGACAGTCTGCATCGAGTCCATAGTCTTAGTGTGTGAGGCAGAATCAGCTTGGAGCTGCTTGACAGCTTTATCAAGGGATTTCAACCTGGTATTGTGAGCACCGTCACCCATTTGGAGAGGAAGGGTCAATGAAAGCACCAAAGGTAACGATAGAAGCTATATTAAGGTTAAAAGGATTTACAGACCACAAAAGAGGGGTCTGCTCCTCTACTTTCTAGAAATTCTAAAGGCAAAAAGAAAGAAAAAATTGAGAAAAGGGAGGTTCCGGATCTATAATTCTATGAAGCAAAAAAGATAAGCAACTTTAACCGTGCTCTTTTTGAGCTGATTCCTCTCCTACTTATATCATTCATAGCAGGGTTTTCCCTTATCATCTTCTCTAACGGTTTGGCAGAGATTGATTCTCTGGGGATCTGGGACCACATAGTGGTCGAGGTATTTAGGTGAGCCTTTCTCTCTGTTGGTGCGCCTAGGACCTTGTGGTGTGTCCTGCTGAGTTGTTATATAAACAAAAGTTATTGTAGACTTCATCATAGCAATAATAAAACGTTGGCATTATTACTAATTGTATAAAATGATATAATATAGTAGTAATTATTATCCGTTAAGTACCTAGCTATTACATAGGATAGGACTCTTGATTTGAATTGGTTTCACTTTACCGTTAACCGTCTCCTAATAACATAAAAATTCTTAATCTTTTTAGACTCCTTATAGATGTAAGCCACTATTAAGTACAGTATATTTATATATATTCTCGTTAGAAGTTGCAATAATGTTTCTTCTTCCTTTTTATCATTATTTTGCCATGATTACCAACGAAGGTTTAATTTTGCATCAAGGAAGCGGAATGTTATCATCCAAATTGTCAACTTATCTATCATTGCTCTTAATTCTTTTTTGTGTGCCACTAACACCAGCTCTTGCAGTCAAAAAGGTAAATATTTCGCCGGAAATTTTTACCGTATATAAGTCAAATTTTACTTTTGTTATTAAATTCATATTAATTCTTGAACAGTACTCTAAACGGAATTCCTGACTTCCCAATTGGCGGTTGGTGAAAAAGCTCAAAAAAACTTGTAGCTTGTTGACTGTTGAGCAAAAAAACTAAAAAAAACTTGTACCATGCAGTGCGGACCACTAGGGGTGTACAAAGAAAACCGATAAACCAAACCAACCCGATAATCCGAGTCAAACCGAGAAAAAAAAATCGATTGTGGTTTGGTGTTGGAAAAAACCCCGATCATAATTAGTTTGATTTGGTTTTAACTAAAAAAAGTTAAACCGAAACTAAACCAACCCGACATTACGTTTATATAAATTTTTTTTAAAAAAAATTATGCATATAAATATTTATTGTAATATAATTTATAAATATTTCTTAAACGCGTTCGCACTTTTATCTTTAAAAGTAATTATTTAAAATTTGGACTTAACATTCTTGAATGATCCAATAAATTTTATAGCCCATAAAGGTAGTAAGTCAAATAAAGTTCAAATCAATACTAATTCTAATAAAGGAAATTCAATTCAACACTAGGAATGACAATAGTGTTGGATATCTATTTTTTAGTTTTGCATTAATTTATAATGAAAATATATAACCTAGTTTTTTTTTTTTAATGCTTAGTTGTGTAATTAACAGTACTTATTAGTTGTACTTATTTTAGCACGACCTATATAGTATTTTTAGATTATGCTAATTTTTATTATGGTGTATTAATTAGTAATATTTTCTTGGTGCGATTTTATTATCTATGTTATTGAATATTTTAGTACAATGTTATGACTCATCTCTTATTATTATTTTATTTTTCTGGAAAATACATTATATACTTGTATCCTACTAGGACTAAAATAAATATTTGGTGTTCAAGTTACATATTTTGTGCTATGAAGACTTTAATTGGGGAAAATCCGAAAAGCCGAAAAAAACAAGAATGAAAACCCGACTTTATTGGTTTAGTTTGGTTTATAAATTAAAAAACCGACATCATTGGCTTGATTTGGTAATTGAAAAATTCGAATCAACCCGACCTATGTACACCTCTACGCACCACTAGCCGACGTTTTGTATATATTTAGTGTTAGAACCTATAATTTCAAACGTGTGACATGTTATAAATAACAAGTATCTAAAGATCGAACCCATTATTATATTTTGGATTCGCCTATGTATATAACCATTAGCTTTAATTCTTTCCAATTAATATTATCCCATTTATTTTTCTTATTTTGTGGGGTTGTTTTTGGATTATTAAAACAGTCGTACATAGTGTACTTGGGGGCGCACTCTCATGGTCCAGGAGTAACATCTGCTGATCTTCATAGTGTGGTAGATTCTCATCACGAGTTTCTTGGTTCGTTTTTGGGAAGGTATTTATGGTGCTACATATTGTCAATTAATCATATATCATCGTTGTTATTCTAATTCTATTCTTTTTTTAGTTTAAGTTCTATGCACTGACAGTATAAAAAATATTGCACTAATCGAACTAAATTCGTGCAGTAAAGAGAAGGCTAAGGATGCCATCTTCTACTCATATAAAAGACACATAAATGGTTTTGCTGCTGTCCTTGAAGATGACCAAGTGGAGGAGATTCAACGTATTTATACTATATTATGAACTCTGAAACATTAATCTAATCTAGTAATATTAATATATGATTAATGTCTTAGGCATACTAAGTTTGTGGAAAAAATAATGCAGGGCATCCAAGTGTGATCTCTATTTTCTTGAATAAAGCTAGAAAACTACACACAACTCATTCATGGGAATTCATGATGCTGGAAAAGAATGGCGTCGTTCATCCAAGTTCCCTGTGGAAGAAAGCTCGATTTGGCCAAGACATTATTATCGCGAATCTTGATACAGGTAATTACGCCCACCAAGGCTTATTTTGATCGATCATGATTCTTAGTTTGAAGGGGAGCCTTGGCGTAACTGATAAAGTTGATAAAACTGTTGCCATGTGACCAGGAGGTCACGAGTTCGAGTAGTGAAAACAGTCTCTTGTAGAAATGTAGGGTAACGCTGCATACAATAGACCTTTGTGGTCCAGCCCTTTCCCGGGCCCCGCGCATAGCTAGAAGCTTAGTGCACCGGGCTGCCCTGATTCCTAGTCTATTTGTTGTGCTGCACCATTGTTAGTTGGATTTAAATTGTATACAACGTCAGTTTATTAACCTGTCTTATTTTTCGCGTTACTAGTACCACTTTTTATGGACGGTTAATTAATCTTTTAGGTGCCTGACAGTGTTGCTATCCTGTATTGAAGTTAAACTTGTTAATTTGTCTCAGTAAACAAGATCATCATTTTACTGAAGTACATTATTTTAAATGATTGTGCTCTTTCAACAGGTGTTTGGCCTGAATCAGAGAGCTTTAGTGATGAAGGATTCGGACCAATTCCTTCAAAATGGAAAGGGATTTGTCAGAATGACAACACCACTGCTGGTTTTTCTTGCAATAAGTATGCTTTATTTTGTAATCCCTCTTTCACCACTAGTATGATTTCAAGAAAAATACTAACAAGAATTTTACTATTATAATATATTTATAGAAAGCTTATTGGAGCAAGGTACTTCAATAAAGGCTACATCGCGAGCGGAGGAAATGTAAGCGCTTCAATGAGCACAGTACGCGACAATGATGGTCATGGCTCTCACACTTTATCAACTGCTGCTGGAAACATAGTCCACGGAGCAAGTGTACTTGGCGTGGCGAATGGGACAGCAAAGGGAGGTTCTCCTCATGCCCGAGTGGCTGCATACAAAGTCTGTTGGCCTCCTGTGGATGGTGCAGGATGTATGGATGCTGACATTCTCAAAGCCTTCGATACAGCCATACACGACGGGGTTGATGTGATATCTGTGTCGCTTGGTGGATCGCCTTCTGACTACTTAGAGGACGGGCTCGCCATTGGTTCGTTCCACGCTGTCAAGAATGGTATAGTTGTAGTTGCCTCAGCTGGTAATGATGGACCTGATTCTGGAACTGTCACAAATGTTGCTCCCTGGATTATAACAGTAGCAGCAAGCACCCTGGATCGCAATATACAAAACAGTGTTCAACTGCAGAATGGATTGCTCTTAAAGGGAACAAGCCTTTCGAAACCAACCACGCCCCAAGAAAATTTCTATCCACTAATCAGTGCTGCACAAGCTAAAGCTGCCAATGCATCGACAGATGATGCGTAAGAATGAAACTAATTACTACTCCCTCTATTTCAGTTTATGTGACATTATTTCCTTATTAGTCTATCCCGAGAAAATGACAGCTTTCTAAATTTGGAAACAATTTAAATTTATACTTCCTATTTTACCCCTGGTGAGAATTTTTTATAGTCACACAATGTCATGACATGTTTAATATCACAATGCAAGTTTCATAAATAACTCCGTGTCCAGTCAGATATGTTCACATAAACTGAAATGGAGGGAGTACTACTGTAATATGCTATGCATTATTAGCTTGTTCTTGTTATACTAGTTTTTCGTTGTGATCATCACATGTATTATAATTTGCTGATGCAGGATAAGGTGTAAGAAAGGAACATTGGATCCTAAGAAGGTGAAAGGCAAGATATTAGCCTGCCTCAGAGGAGAGACCGCGTTAATTGATAAAGGACATCAGGCAGCTCTAGCTGGTGCTGTTGGAATGATCCTTTGTAACAATAAGACTACTGGCAGCGAAATTTTCGCCATCCCTCACGTCCTTCCAGCGATACATGTCAATTATACAGATGGCGTTCAAGTCTTTGACTACATCGCTTCTTCTAAGTATGTCTAAATTTCCTTCTTTTCAGTGATATATATATATATATATATATATATATATCCTCAAGTACTTGTAATTCTAATTGCGACGTTATTGTTACAGAGATCCTCGTGCGTATATCACAACTCCTGAGACAGTGTTGCACAAAAAGCCAGCTCCATTCATGGCTTCATTCTCTTCTACTGGTCCTAATTCTGTAACTCCTCAGATTCTCAAGGTTAGAAGCTTCATTCTCAATGTCCTAATCAATCCTGTAAACAAATATCCCTTTTGATCCGAAGGCCGATGCAGCCTTAACTGCATCATGGAACATACATATACGTGTTGACTTGGTATAATTTCAACGAATATTAAATTCTGAACTCATAATTTCAAAAGTATTAGCCATCAAATCTAAAAATCTGGATCCGTCTCTGTCTATTCGTGCAGCCTGATGTTACTGCACCAGGAGTGGATATCATAGCTGCATACAGTGAAGCAGCAAATCCTACAGAGGAAGACTATGATAAGCGCAAGACTAGCTTCAACATGATTTCTGGAACCTCAATGTCTTGCCCCCATGTTGCTGGTGTAGTTGGCCTTCTCAAGAGCCTCCATCCTGATTGGAGTCCCGCCGCCATTAGATCCGCTATTATGACTACAGGTATGTATATGCCTCCTCTAATGAATATACATGTCCAGCTCAACTTAGTCCAAACTTGGGCGAGTTATATTTTCATGAGCTAAATCTAACACCTGATCAGTAGCGAAGCCAGGATTTCATTAAGGGGTGTCAAAATTTAAAGAAATAAATACACGAATAAGTCAAAAGGGGATTCAATAACATAGTACATATACATTCAAAATTAGTTTTTACCTATCTAAGTAGTGTAATTTTACGGCTATGTGTTGTGTTTATTAAATACTCCATTAGTTAGCAATTGTCCAATTTTCTTACACTAACTTAAGATATACCTTTTTACAGCCAGAACAAGAGACAACACTGGTAATCCGATGCGTGATGAAACGGAGAAAGACAAAGCAACACAATTCAATTATGGTGCTGGACACATGCGCCCGAACCGCGCCATGAATCCTGGCTTAGTCTATGACTTGACTGTGAATGACTATTTGGACTTTCTTTGTTCACTTGGTTACAACCAAAAGAACATTACAAAATTTTCAGGAACAGGATCAACTTATCAGTGTCACAAGAAGCATGGTCTTAATATCTTGGATTTCAACAATCCTGCAATAACAATTCCTAATATCTCTCCCTCAGTTCCTGTCACCATTACTCGCACACTCAAAAACGTCGGTAGCCCTGGCGTATACGCTGCACACGTTCGTCTGCCACGACGAATGTTTTCAGTTTCTGTAGAGCCGAGCGTCTTAATGTTCGATCACATTGGACAAGAGAAGAGCTTCAAGTTGACAATTGAAGTTAAGAATGCTAAGGCAGTAAAAGATGGGTATGTGCCCGGGGAGTTGCTATGGACTGATCGCCTTCATTACGTTAGAAGTCCGATCGCAGTGGCTTCACTGAGTGACATTAAGAAGCCTTAGAAATTTGCTAAGATGTGAATAATTTTTTCTACTTTTCCTACTATCCTTTCTAGTGGATTATTGCTCTCTATTTAATTGTCTGTTGGTTTTAAAGTTCACATAAATACGAGTATTATATTTCAGTATCCTGATTCCTGAGTGATATTTCACTCTTCTAATATATTCTTGAGAAGAATGAATATATACAAGATATGAGAAAAGGGGGAAAAAAAGAAAGAAAAACCACAATATATTATAGATCAGAAGTTTGAATTTCATCAAGGGAAAAATATTTTCTTGTGTTTAGGGATTCAAAAATTTGTATGTATACATAGTAACATGATTTTTCACCTATATACACAGTACAAATTTTTGGCAAAAAGGATACATTTGAATCCTTATAATAAACATGACTCTGCCACTGTATTAGATGAGGAAAATGAAAGAGAAGAAGAAGAGTAAAGTGGAATAATCCAACAAGATTTCAAGGAAAAGGGAGAATGCAAAAGAAATTTCGCATGCATAAATAGCCTTTGCAAATGTAGCATATGTTTGATAAGTTGAGACGGGCGGATATGTTATTGAGCTGTATTTCTAAAATAATTATAGAGAAGATAAAATAGCATAAATGTAAAAGAAACAGAATTTAATCCGAGCCCACTGAATTCACAGTGTTTCCTTAAGGAATTTAATCCCCTCCTAGTACCCAAGGTTGTGGATTATTTCCTCCCAGGATAGAACGAATTACACAGTGGTGTAGCGATACTTCAAACACCAATGTTTCAGCGAACACAAAGATCGGTAGCAAATCACACTTACTGATGCTTTGTTTGTAGTTAAAACAATGCCGAAGAAAGGAGGAGAAGTCAGAAATTCGTATTGAAAATCTGAGAGAATGGACTGGTATTTATAGCCAATGTTGAGCTCAAACTGAAGAGGTGCAACTCTTCAAATCCGAAGAGGTGCCAACTGTTTCTTCAAATCTGAAGAGGTGCAAACTGTTCTTCAACTCTTCAGATTTGAAGAGGTGCAAACTGTTCTTCTGAAGAGGTGTTGAAGAGGTGCAAACTGTTTTGTAAATGTCTTTTACAAAAAGCCAAGGGCATATACTATTACGTTTGGATTTAATATTAATATTCCGTTTACAAAAAACCGAATATTTAATAACAATTCTGTTAATATTTACTATTAACAAATAAATTTGGTCCAAAAAATTAATCAATCAATTGACCAAATCCGAAGCCGAAGCCGAGGACGACGGCGCGAGGCTTGCCTTCTTCTTAACTCTTTAAGAGCTAGAAGAAGTGCAATTGTATATATACCCATCAAAATCTTTTCCTCTTCCAATATGAGATAATATCCCTTTGTCAAGGAGGGAAACTCAAATATTTTTCAATTTCCCTCCATTTCCCATTCACCCTCTTTTAAGCTACATTTAAGCTTAAAAAATCCAATAGGATACACCTTGCCCCAAGCCGTGTCACGTGACACGTTTTCATCAAACTTTTTTACTACTGGATATAAATATAAAAAAGACACGGCTTGTTATTCTAACTATTTAGTCATTTAATTTCTTCAGATATTGACACGGCTTACGAAAAATCAGGTGTACGCGCTCAAAGTTGGAGTAGTGAAGAAGCGTGAAATTCGGTTTCAACTGTCCTCCTTTAATTAATTCATTTTTTTTAAAAAAAATGAGGGGAGGATAAAAGTATGTAGTGAACAAGAGTTCCTCTCTCAAATATGTATGGAGTGAGGGAAAAGAGCAATTTAAGGAGGGAAAAAAGAAAGAAATTTTGGATAGTCACGGGAATGTGTCATGTCAGGTTACAACAAATTAAACTTTTTGCAATGCGTATTTTAGGGAGCTGCCGTTCCATATGTAGGAACTAGGAACCAGTTGCTGACACTGCCCTTTTGATTATCGCCTTAGCGTATTCTGAAGAAAGATCTCAAAGTCCCCCAAAATATTACTATTATTATTAATTCATTCTTCTTTCATTAATACTATATTGATCTGAATAATTTGTCTGCATTTTGTAGAAGGGGTGCAATAGGAGAAATGGAGAGGGCGGAGAAGAGAAAGAGAGGAAAAGAAACATGGGATCACGAGAAGAAAGAGATGAAGAAGAGGCAAGTGATGACGACGACGACGACAGATAACGACGATAATGATGTTGGAATTAGCTACAAATTGGAGAACATGACGAATAGTAACGACCCTGGAGGCCAGGAGAATATTATGAAAATAACATATGATGATAATGAAAAAGGAAAAATTGGAGTTTTCGACTTTCCATGGCTTAAAAAAGGCGAAGATGTTAATTTCAGAGCAGAAATTGATGAATTATGCTTGGATAGTACATTTGCATGCACTGGAGTATGCTCTACCTCGTACGATTTTGATGATCAGGACACTCTTTTAATTCCCACAAACAGCTACAGAGACATCGCCACTACTATTACATCCAATTCATCTTGTCTTTTTTATGATAATAATGCACTCCTCGACCTCGACCTCGACCTCGATCTCGATCTCGACGAATTTTACGTGGAGAATCTATCGACTATGGGTGCTGCAGATCAGTCGTCTGATGTTCATCAGCTGAAAGTGATTAATAAAATTGAAGATGAGCAATTGAAATTCCAAGTGGATGACCAACAACTTGTTGACCCCAAAGATGGAACTTAATTGGAGTACTTCGGGCAACACTGTTAATATTATTGGCAAGACTTGAAGCCATTTAAATTTCTCGATTTCATCAGACAGATTGTGCATTTTCTTTCGCCATTGTCATAGGCGAGCAATTGGTAGGGGTAGCATCTTTTCAAAGCGGTTAGCGGTGACCATTGAATAAGTTTCTTCGCCTTAAGTTGGGTTAAAAATACACCTTCTTTCATAAAAAATTTCTACGGTAACATAGCACCATGAATGACGCATAGCAAAGCAACACCAAAGAACTAATCCCATTATGTTAAAGGAGTTAAAATTTCAATTATGAAACCCTTGAAAAAAAGGAAGTGTGTAGAGGCTGATTGATGATTCGAAGTTTAAGGATTTTTACAACTACCTCGAGTTATATGTACAATAATATAATTGGGTTCACAGTCAAATATTTATGGATATTTAGTAAATTTCTTAATACAAATACAGAGTTTGGGTAAAAATTACTGGGTTGACGAAAACCATAAGCTTATGCTAGATCCGCCCCTGGAAGTGTGATGGTTATGATACTTTCATCCTTTACTGAAATTTCAAATTCAAGTCCTGAAACTGAATTTTTTTTGGGTATGAAATGATTTATTCATAAATAAATTATCTAGTATAAATTTGAATTAGTCAGGTCAAGGGTATTGGATAACTCATTCAAAACAAAGAGTAAGAAGAAAGGGATAGCATCTCTTTTTTGTTCTTTTATATTCGTTTCTCATTAGGCAGATTGGTCAGTGACTCGTTCTTCTTTTGTTCTTCTATAAGTGTACGTAAATTTGTTTAAGAGAATTCCAAGTTAATAATTGTACTTGGGGTTTAAAGAGCTGTAAGTACTTGAGGTTTGTTTTGGTTAATGTTACTATTACTATACTACAATAGCAACAATATTAATAAAACACTAACAATTCACTGCGATTACCAAGTGTCATTTTTTGACTTATTTCGAGGGAAATTGGAAAATGATCCATTTTATTTGACATTTTTTACGAGGATCGACTAGATTTCTTGAATATCTCTTATCCTTGATCTACAAACTTTCACATTTCTTCGACTCAAATCAGCCAAAAAAATAAAAATATATTGGGGATTTGTCTTCTTCATTAAGCAATTTTTGCCCCCCTTTAATTTGTAATATATGATTGCGGCAATTAGTGGAGGAATATCCTTAGTCTCTATCTCGAAAATCAGGCTAGATCTCTATTTTTGAACGTATGTAACACTCTTTCCTCCACAAAATACTACCCCTCCGTTCACTTTTAATTGTCCAATATTTTAAAAATAAATATTCACTTTTACTTGTTACTTTTAATATATCAAATAGACAGAAGAAAAGAGAAAACGAGTGAAACGAAGTGGAGCGAAGAAAGGGAGGATCTACTTGGAATTGGCTGTTAGTGAATCCCAAGTATGACATAGATAGAGGAAAGAAAATCTCTTACATGCCCAAGGTACATCTAAGACCTTCCTTCCAAGCAACTATGACATAGATAGACATATGCGAGAGTACTCCGGGAAACAAGCAAGCCTTGCCATTCCTGTTATACTCACAACATTAGTTACTCATTTTAAATTATTTTCTCAAAACCATTAAAAATATATATCAATTAATGTGGGTATCATGATAAATTATACACTTCATTTATTATTTCTTAAGGAGCGTGAAAAATCAAAATGTGACAAGTAAAAGTGAACGGATGGGTATATGAGCACTCAATGATGCATACATAATTCGTATCTAAGTTTTGGTTGTTTAAATGAGGAGAATTAACATTAATATAATTCTGAGATTAATTTATACCATAGTATGATATTAATTATTCTATCTCACATAAGGGTGAGATAATAAGCCCGAGATTATTTAATCCAAGAATAAAATACTACGATAACGAAGATGCTATTTTTCAAGGCTCTTCCCGCAAAATTCTTTACAAAAGTCAAGGTTAAAATTAAAAATAAAAATTTATCCCAATCTATCTTGTACACACCAAGCATATTTTTATATTACACCCCATATATTTTATTTTTAGTCCAATGCACCAAATATCTCTCAATAAAAATATATCTACTAAATAATCCCATCACTAGTTAATCCCCGTATTATAATTCCGTCACTATAATCTCGGAATAACTTGTTCTCCTACCAAATGATCGTAAGAGGTCGTTTGACTGGGAAACAAGTTATCCCAAAATTGATTATCCCATCCTCCCATAGGAATAAAAATAACATTACAATCCTGGAATAACTAATTTTGGGATTAATTAGACCGCAATTTTATCCTAACCAAATAGAGGATAAACTTATTTCAAATTTGATCTCGAAATTAATTATACCTTATTTCTGGTACCAAACAAGCCCTAAGTGTACATAAGAGGCTTCTTGGGTTTTTCCCTCGACTATAGGGGTAATTGAAAAAGTTCGTATAACATGGGGGGTTGGAAAGAAATTCTTCCTACTTATTTTTTACTACTATAATAAATCATGAAATAACCAATGCGTCAACAAAGACAAGGGTATAATGTTGTGTGGACGGTGACAGCTTGTTCAAAATCATATCCATCACAGAAACCACTCCACTATTTAGCAATATACTCCATCCGTGGAGCAAGTATCTTGACTTCACAACAATTTAAAATATTTGTCCTGAAAATTTAAATTGAAAAATTAAAATTTAATATACACTAACTAATTTCTAAATAACAATCCTTTAAAATGATTACTTGGTGTCATTTCTATTCCATCTGTCTCAAATTATCTATCGTAGTTTCTAAAAATAGTTATTTTAAATTATTTATTATTTTAGAAGTTTAAAACAAAATTAATTATTTTTTTCTCGTTTTACCCTTATTAGTAATTATTTTTGAAAATATAGATGACACATAAATAGAATAAATATTTAATAAAAATAAATTATATTTTAAGACATAAATAAGAGTAAAATAGTCAAAAGTGATTTTTAATTAATGTTTCTTGAGAACTGTATAAAAGAAAAATGACAGATAATTTAGGACGGATGTAATAATTCAATATTAAATTAAATTTAATTAAATTGTGTAGAATAAAGTGAGGTAAATTTAATTATTTATCTACTCGAGTATTTAATTCTCATTTATCATTTTTTACGAGTACCACTATCATTGCTCTTCGGATCACATCATTGTGCGCTTACCGACACCCTTCTCTCTCTCTCTCTCTCTCTCTCTCTCTCTCTGCAGACACCATAGCCAAATTCAGCCAAATTCTGGCTTTTGAAGGCTAATTTCATGGCACTCCTCTTTTCTTTAATTCCACCATTTTTTGTTGCTATTTTATAAATTGGTTCTACTTGCAGTGTTGTATGTGTACTGTAACCATACATTCTACAACAATCCATAGAGATTTATACTGAAATTGAGTTTGCTGTTAAAGTATTTGCTTTAATTTCCCCAAGTGGGTGTTTAATTTACTTTAATTCATACATTTTATTTAGGTTCAATTGAGTACGGATTTTAGTATTGATATTTGTGCTGAATGAGATCTGAAGATTTGCTGCTAAGCTGAGAAGGAATTAAGGGGTGCTTGTACTGTAGAGATGAAGATAAAAATGAGGAAGCCAGTATTGTTCTTATTGCTAGTGACTGTTTTAGCCCCTATTGTTCTCTACACTGACACTCTTGCCTCTTATTTTACTCGTCCTTCATGTAAGCTCCCTAAATTTTTCTGTGAAATGGCTATTTTTATTTATTTTTTATTTTTTTTAAAAAAAATTCAAGGATATTGTTTGATGTACTGGGATTCTGTGATTGTTTATGCAGCAAGGACTGAGTTCATTGAAGATCTGTCCACCTTTGTAAGTCCAATTTGGTTTTTATCCACTTCGTTGTTTTCATGCTTTCGACATCTTTCTTCAAACACATAAGGATTTAAGTTATATGCGCCGACAATGTAAAGATTTTTCTTGTTATTGTTTTGGGAATTTTAACCTGTGATAGCAAGTTGTTGACGAAGTAAGTTAATATCATTGATAGAGCATCAGAAAGATGCAAAATTACAAAAAAGAGTTAAACTTGTTAGCTCCACTACCAGAGTGTCTATGCTATGATTAGGGAGCTAACCAAGTCCAAAAAATTGTCAACATTATTTACAATGGTAAGAAAAAAAAAATTCCAACTGAACAAACTAATTAAGCGTCTAACCTGTGATATCAAGTTAGTTACCCTTTTTTGCCAGATTTCTAACACCTATTAAGTGACCTGATTGTGTAAATATGGAAAATTTTCGTTACAATTTCTGATTCCATGATGCAGACACTTGGTGGTGACGTCCGGCCTCTAAATTTGCTGCCTCAGGTATCAATTGTAATTCTAATTGAGGATTTCTCGTTCCTCTTTGATTGACCAATACGATTACCAGTTCTTAACTTTCCATGTGTACTAATGCTGGTAGGAGTCATCCACATTGCTCAAAGAACCACCGGGCGACATATATTCAGAAAATTCAAGCCTTTCCCTTTCCAATACCTCAGACACTTTAAGCAGCGAGGATGCTCGTAAAGCAAGACAACTAACTGAAGGTTCTGTTCATTTATGTCTCTCTGTATTTTGAACGTAGAGGTTTAGCATGAAGTCAACTTGATCAGGTTTTGGGTTGCTTCCATAGTTTTTGAATTGATTATCTAGAATATATGATCTTCATTTAGCAGAATCAATGAAACATCAAGCTGCCACTGGAAACAGCAACGATGGAATAGAAGTGGCTATGAATGGAAATCACATAAGTCAGGTTACTGATAGCTTGCATGAACCACATCAAATGGACAAAACTTCACTGGAACTTGTATCAGCTGGGAAAAGTGAAAGCAGAGCAACAGAAACCAGCTCAAAGAAGAAGACAAGTCCAACAGATTCCAGCCACACCTCGGATACCACATCTGCGAAAATCGTAATTACCTTATATACTTTCTGCTTCTGCATGACTATCTGAATTGCCAATGTGCAGTTATTTGAATGTTTTGTGGTATTTTCTGTTCTTTGTTTCAAACATTCATATGTTGACACTGTGACATCATAATAGTTCTCTTTACCGTCCTTATAAAAAAGAATAGTCTCCTTACTGTCCAAATCTGAGGATTCAATCTATAAGGTGCACTTTGTCTTAGAATCCTTTTTTGTTCTTGGTCTTCTGCATATAGGATAAGTAAAATTAAGGCAAAATATATGCCGTGCAAATTTTGTAAGTTTATACTCCATAAGAAGAATGGCGGTTAAATTAGACGGGATTGCTATGCTTAAGCATTGATAGAAGAAGATGCAAGTATGCAACACATTGAACTGAAATTGGATGGTCCATATAAAGGAAGAAGAATTAAAATAAGATTGCTGAAATAGAGGAGTCCTAGTGGAGTGTTATGCAATAAGAAGCTTCTTAACAAAGCGAACACCAAGTTATATTGGTAGTGGAGTGTTATGCAATAGGAAGCTTCTTACAAAGTGAACACCAAGTTGTGTTGAACAATTGTGAGACCAACAAAATTATGTGGGAGTGAAGTTGGGCTGCTATAGCCTAATATGCTGCAGAAGATGAATGTCATAAAAATGCAGATATTAAGACATACATGCTGCCATACAAGATTGAACAATATTCGAAATGATCACATCCAATATATGGTGAAAATAGAGAATAAAATGAGACAGTTGTTTTTGATGATATCCTACTAGACTTGATGTGCACCCGCGTAGGTGTGAAAATATGAAATGTGATTGAAGGGGACGAGGTAAACTTAAAATGACATACATAAAAGAAAGTTTCTCCGAAAGTTCTAAGATCTGTTGGTCAATGCAGATGACTAAGAATAGAACAACAAAATGAAACGAAAGCCAATACCAAATTTTTTGGATTAAGGAGTTGTTTTTTTATACTTACATTAAGTTTGGTGTTTGTCGCTATGTTGCCAAAGGCGAAAAACGTATAGGTTTATGGGCTTTTTGCACAAAACGCAATCAAAGTATAAGCTTTAATAAAGAAAGGCACAATGAGAAAAAAATATCTGCGTAACCTAAGGAAAAAGCTATAGAAAAACATTTATAACTGCAATTAAGTGAAATATATTAAACGAAAACATGTATTTTTAAATTCATAAACCAATTTGAATTTTGAGTTAAATGCAAAATACAGTTTTAAGTTTCTAATTCAGGTTAAGGACTTTAAAAAAAAAAAAAATCCTGAACCCTTTTCCTAATAAGTAACAAATTCATTCATAATATTTCCATGAAGATTAACATATCTATTTTGCCTGTTATATTTATTGTTCATTGTCTCTCTTTTCAAGATATAGCCAATGGATGATGAGACACATGCCTTAGCGCTTTGATACCAGCACTGTAGGGCTACGTTGCGCGGACTCTCCAAAATACTGCCGCACCCGTGTCGGATTCTCCAAAAATACTCTGCTTTTGGAGAATCCGACATGCACCCGACGATATTTTCGGAGAGTCCGAGCAACATAGATGAAGGGCCACCTAAGCGTGGCGAAACGCCCAGTTTGAGCTACACCTAGCTTCAGGGATTAGGCATGCTTGTTTATTGGATGTTTTCATTCTGATTAGAGACCCGTATGTCCATGTGGGATATGTATGGAATTTGGATAATTTCTAGTTTTAGATACTTAATAATTTGCCAGACAAATTTTTTTAGTGATTGAAAGAATGGATTTAAATACAAAAGATACGATCCGCAAGATTCATATATAGCTGATTCCTACTAATTTAATGTATGATTGTGTGACAAGGGACAATGTGCTATATTCTATCAAAAATAATACTATGATTTTGGTGGATTGCACATTATTAGTAAATATGCAATAATTGTCTCGGTATTCCTAGATGATAAGTGACCCTTATACATGAGCTGAACTTGCTTATGTTTGGGTTGGTTGCTAGGAAATAAGGCAGGATCAACGTACTGTTCAAACCAGTGGTAGAGTTGTATCTGGAGAGACAGCAAGGGGCAAAGGTGAAGACCAGAATGCACAAGTGGTTCCTCCTGATGCTCGGGTTCGCCAGCTTAAAGATCAGCTCATTAGGGGGAAGGTCTACCTTTCACTCTCAGCAACACGAAACAACCCCCACTTCATTAGAGAACTTCGCTTGCGGATTAAAGAAGTACAGCGAGCACTTGGTGAGGCCACTAAGGATTCCGAGCTTCCAAGGAAGTAAGTCTTCTTTTAGACGATTAAGTTCATCTTCCGCATTCAAAATGGTTTTCAGATGGTCCTGACTCCTGATTCTTCAGTGATTTTGCCATTTCACTGTATAATGTCTACAAGCTTGGTCCATGTTATTGATTTATCTTCCAATACAAATGTGATGTCTTTATATAGTGCCTATGAGAAGTTGAAGGCAATGGAGCAAACATTGGCCAAAGGGAAGCAAATTCAAGATGACTGTGCTACTATAGTAAAGAAGCTTCGTGCCATGCTTCACTCAGCAGAAGAGCAGCTTCGTGTCCACAAAAAGCAAACATTGTACTTAACGCACTTAACTGCTAAGACACTCCCTAAGGGTCTTCATTGTCTTCCTTTGCGCCTTTCAACAGAGTATTTCAAGTTAAATTCTTCCCAACAGCAATTTCCAAATCAAGTGAATTTAGAAGATCCCAAGCTGTATCACTATGCACTCTTCTCAGACAACATTTTAGCAGCTGCGGTCGTAATAAACTCAACTGTTTCCCATGCAAAGGTAAATGATCTATTGTCTGAAACTTTCATGTATATTAAGATTGCAGCTGGCTCAGGACAATATAATTCACTTTATTTTTTCCAATTCTTTTCCTCTATGATTATGGAGAAAATATGCCCATCTGCCTGTTTGAGTTTACAATATCTCAACCTCTATGTGTCTCTTCAGGCACATCCAATAAATTGGAAATAACCTTTATGTATAACTTTTTCTGCATGCGGTGGCAGGATCCTTCAAAGCACGTTTTCCATATAGTAACAGACAGGCTCAATTTTGCTGCAATGAGAATGTGGTTTTTAGCAAATCCGCCGCAGCATGCTACAGTAGACGTCCAAAATGTTGAGGAATTCACCTGGCTAAATTCAAGTTACAGTCCAGTTCTGAAGCAATTGGCTTCTCAGTCCATGATAGATTATTACTTCAGGAGTCGTGCTGATTCTGATCCAAATGTGAAGTTTAGGAATCCAAAGTACCTTTCAATCATGAATCATTTACGTTTTTACTTGCCGGAGATCTTCCCAAAGCTGGATAAAGTTCTCTTCTTGGATGATGATATTGTTGTGCAAAAGGATCTTAGTGGCCTATGGTCTCTTGATCTTAAGGGTAAGGTGATTGGTGTGGTTGAGACTTGTGGAGAAAGCTTTCATCGGTTTGACCGCTACCTCAACTTCTCAAATCCTCTGATCTTTAAACATTTTGATTCCCGTGCTTGTGGTTGGGCATTTGGAATGAACATCTTTGATCTAAATGAGTGGAGGCGGCAAAACATCACAGAGGTGTACCACTCATGGCAAAACCTGGTACGAGATAAATTCTTCTCCGTGGTTTATGTCTGGATTTGTATGTTAAATTAGCATCATTTTGTATTCATATAATTTCACGTGCTCTGCTTAGTCATAATTGAAACCCTGGAGCAACACCGTCATTATTTCGTTAAGTATCAAATCATTTTCTCCCTCAGGGCAGTTTCTCTTTCCCAGTGAATAGGTCACATTCACATTTGAGGCCTTACCCCCACCCCAACCAACCAAAGAAAGGACCATGTTCACATTCAAGATATTTTTGTTTGAGTGATGTCTGAGCCATTAATTGGTTTGGTTGTTATACGAGGATGTAACAAGTTAGAATAAAACGGGTTATGTGTAAAAGTTGAGGACAACTGAGTAAATTCTTTGGCATCTGCCAATCAAATGGACTAATAAAAACTGGACAGGTAATAGCTCAGTCTAGATTAGGAAGTGAAATTTGGCCTAACTTCGATATGATTAAGAATTGCCATGTGTCCTGTCCTATCATGTTGCTCCAATGTTCCTCCAATTAGATTAGGTAGTGATGTTGTAGCCTCACTATGTTCTGGATGATTAAATAGACCTGACTTGTCATGTTTATCTGGTTTTCTTCCTAAAGGTGTCAACGTATACACCAGCTTTTTTCTTGCATAATAGTGTTGTTAAAATTAGTCGTGAAATTTAATGAACCTTTCTCTGCACAGAATCATGATAGACAACTTTGGAAGTTGGGGACCCTACCACCTGGTTTGATAACCTTTTGGAAGCGTACATATGCCCTTGACCGATCGTGGCATGTCCTTGGGCTTGGCTACAATCCAAATGTTAGCCAGAAGGACATTCAACGAGCAGCAGTCATACATTACAATGGAAACTTGAAACCATGGCTTGAGATAAGCATTCCCAAGTTCCGAGACTACTGGTCAAAATTTGTTGACTATGATCAGGTATTTTTGCGAGAGTGTAATATCAATAAATTGGCTGGTACATGAAGTGTTTCCTGCATATATTGCTTCTCCTAATTCATAAATACAGTGAGCATTTGTTTAGTTTACAGGTCTGTTCTTCCTTAATAATTTAATGATTTTGTTCTTGTTCTTTGAGTCACAAGTTATTTAGGTATATATATGTCGAATGGAGTATTAGAGTGAGCATTCTGTATTACATTTATTCTTGACATCCATTGTTGGATGACAGCTTGAGTCCAAATTTGTTGTAAATGATTAACCATAGCTCTCACTTTGAATTTCTCTGTTCATTTTTGGGTTGTTATATATTAATGGCATACCTTTTTCGAGGGCTATGTATTTTCCATTGCACAGTTTATCTCACTAATGTCTTCTATGTTTGATCTTTTTTAATTCGAGTAAAAATCATTGCAGGTATGTTTTTTTTCTTGTTCTGTTACTAAGCGAAAAAAAATGTCTATCTAGCATAACAGTGTGGTACAGGAAAGACTGTTCATTGCAGCAGAGAATGTTTTTCTACTGATCTCCGTTTTACAACCTGTTTCTTCTTATGGTCTTCCTGCATTTTAACTGTGCTAAGAGTAAAGTTCTTGGTTTGGTGTAAATATCGGGTGCAGATAAAGTATTTACCGCGGTAGACGGTGCGGGTAGTAGAGCTAAGACAACTGAATATTACATTCCGCGTTTCTGTCCTGTTTTTCTTTTTTATCATCAGAAAGTTTTCTTCAGCTTGAATTGGAATATGTTATTGTGTTTAATATGGAAAGGCCACCTTCTCTTGAATTTGACAATTAATCAGATCTTAACTTCCCAATTATCATATGTTTGCTATTTGAGAACTTGATTTAACTACCCTCTCTGCCACAAAATATTCCAATATGGCAACCTCTTCTTTCTTTCTTTTTTTCTTTTTTTTTTTCACACTGAGATTTATGTTACAAAACATATACTTCTGAATAGTGTACTAGTTTAACTTCAAAAATATCAATATAAGATTGGCAAATGTAATATCTCAAACCACAAGAGAACTAAGTGTCACAAAGGTAGACCTAGAGAAAGGTCTATCAAATTATTCTTAATTGTTAGATACACTTGCAGTAAAAGCATTTCATTCAAATTTCTGGTAAGTTCCCACTCGTATGTTTCAATTTTGAATGAAATAAAGCCAATAGCCAATATTGCTAGGTTTTTTATTTTATAAGGTTATGCACCTTTTCAATTAGTTGGACTATGTCAAAATGGACCATATTCATTTCTGTTTGTGTCTTTTATTTGTAATTACTTTTTTCCTTTTTTTTCTTGTGTGGCTAAAGTGAAATATAGTGACACTGGTTTTCCAGATGTGTTTTATAAAATTTTGAAGACGGGTCTCTTCTTCTTTTTTAATTTTTTTGGTGGCAAAAGTGAGTTATAAAGTTAAAGTAAAATCATCCTAGACATGCCATGGGCCAGTTTTGTTCCCCATCTCTGTCACATGTATAAGCTTTAAACATGATAAGACGACCAAAAAAGTTTCAATCATCTTGATACTGTGCTACAGTACAATAGTAGGATTGTTTTCTTCACTGTAAATATTTGCTCACACTCGGAATATATGTCAAATCAAGAAATTTAATATTAGTAGCTACATATTTTACTATTTTATTCTTAATATTTTTGGTAATTCTTGAAATTCTCTTTCCCAAATAAGACTCCTATATCCCTCTTCATTTCACTTCTGTCATTCATCATTTTTCTTGTTAAAAAAATATTTTTAAATTTATACTTTTATAAATAGCTGTAAGGGTATGTCAACCATTTTATTTTAAAAAATAAAAAATGAATAAATATATATTTGTACATGTATATATATGTATGTATGTATGTACTTCTTTACCAAAAGCACCATAAGTCATACATTAATATCCCATTTGGCCAAGTTTCTAAAATCTGCTTATTTTGAGAAGTGTTTTTTTTTTAAAAGTGCTTTTTTCAAAAGTACTTTTGGTGAGAATCGGTTTGTGTTTGGCTAATTAATTTGGCAAGCACTTTTGAGCAATAATTAATATTTGGTCAAGCTTTTGAAAATTATTTTTAAGTGTATTTTTCTCAAAAGTGCTTCTCAGAAAACTAATTTCGGAGAGAAGCTATATTTTTCTGCTTCTCAAAATTTGTTTCTCCTCAAAAATATTTTTTTTTGCCTTCTAAAAGTTTGGTCAAACACTTCAATTTTTTGCCAAAAGCACTTTTGGTCCGAACAAAAAAAGGCCGGCGAAACAGCTATAAAACTGGCTACACAAATGATAAACCAATTCATAAGACAATAATTTCAAATTCAAACTTCAAATTCAAAGTCGTGATCGTGTCTGTTCCCTTTTCTTTTCGTTTTAATCAATCTTTTTCGTTTTTCTCAACTATCCAGCCTTTGCGCTTTTTTATTTTGACTTTCTTTTTTGTACTTCCTTTGGTCCTTTCAATGTACCATTTACTTAAATTTAATTAAATATTTGTTTATGTGCACACTCAGGTTTTATATATATATATATATATATATATATATATATATATATATATATATATATATATATATATATATAAAAATTGACGTGTAATGAATTTAATTTATATAAATTGACGTGTAAAGAATTTTTATACTATTATATTATTCTTATATGTTATATTAGATATTTTATTTTATTTTCAAGATAGCAAATCTCACTTTTTATAAAGAGTTCAAGTAAAAGTATTATAAAATCTGGCCAATGTGACTTTTGTGATAAATAAAGCAAAGTAAAATAATTTTTGTGTAACAAAAGAAAGAAAAATGACTTTTAGGTAATGAATACAAAGTTGAATGATTTTTAGGTAATAAAAAAAAATGACTTTTACATAATGAACACAAAGTTGAATGACCATCCACAAAATTTACCCTAAATTTTGTACAGCCTTTTAAATGTCCAAGCACTCGTTAGTAAGTTGTACGTTTTATATTGGTCATTGTGACCCGTTATTTGAAATTTAGGTCATGTTATATTGGTCAATATTGTTTTATATTGGTCTTGTTATTTGAAATTGGTCAATGTGAGCCGAATAAAGGGAACAATGATAAGGTACAATAATTCAGTTATTTTTTTAAAAATTTAATAAACTATACAAGTATAAAATTTTCAAATAAAATAGTAGGACTATGGTCCATGAATTAAGCATGACACAAATTAAATATGGTCCTAGTTCTCCGGTGACGTCTATTATCCACAATTCTATAAATCAATAGATATTATTTGTATATTTTTCAGCACTACCTTTCATGAGGTTTTGGCAAATGAGCAAATTTTCTTGCACTTCAGGCTTTGATCAAGTAGAAAGAGCATAACTTGTGATATGTCTGTTAAGGGGTGGTTTGGTAGGAGGTATTAGAAAAATTAATGCAAGCATTAGCTTTATGCATTATTAATATCTTGTTTGGTACATTTTTTCAACCTGTGTATAACTAATACTTAGTTATACATCTGTTTACCCGAAAATCGGATATAGTTGAATTTATAAGTAGTTCTAAGGATATATGATATAGCTTGACATAAATCGTACGTAGAAGTGGAAATGTTTAGATTCTTAGCTATAAAAACGGGAGATAAATTATTGAACAAGAAGAGTGAGTGTGTTGAATAAAACAAGCTCAAGAGATTTACTCTTCAATAAGAGAAGTAGTCTTTTCTTACAATGTGTCCACCTTTTTGTGTGCTTACAAGGATTCCCCCTTTTATAGTAGAGGTATCTTACTTTATTTACAATAAAAAATATATAGTGGAGAACCCATGATGAATTGTCTCTTCCTCGATTCCCGTCAAGATTCTCTCCCCTAGTGCGGTTGCAACGACTCTTGTCTGCGAGCTCGATACTGGCTCGAGTTCGGTATTGGGTCGAGCCTTCGGCCTTGGTTCGAGTTCGATATTCGGGGTGAGTGTCAATCGGTCTGTGCGTCCGACTACCTTCATGTTGCCTTGCGGTTCGATTTGGTCTTGAGCTCGATAATGATACTGAGCCGACTCCTCGATCGGTCTTGGAGCTCGAAGCTTGTTTGTACTATCTTCGGAACTCATCTCGAAGTCTCACTTCGGTCGCTTACCATTCGAACTCGATCAAACTTACGAGGGCCGGAATCTATTTCGACCGTATACAGATAGTCCCCTCGTTTTTTAGGAAGAATGTGGTGAGAAGCGATATGATTTTCAACGGCTCGATCGGGTTATAAGCTGGCGTTTTCACAGGGCTCGATCATGACGTACATGATAGCTGTCCCATCGATTTTGCTTTTCAAGGTATTTAATGCATGTCAGACGGTGGTCGACCACCGCTGATACTGAACCGCCACGGTATAAACCTATAAATAACCCCTCCATTTATCATTTACCACTTTTACATCTTCAATCTTCCAAATTTTCTTACTCTTTCTGCCTCTATTTCGCCGCTTGTAGAGCCACCTTCACCAGCGTTTGGCACCATCAACCTTTCATCTTCCTTTGCTTTTCTTTCTCTTATATCAATGGCAAAAACTTCAAAAACCGTACCTCAGAAGGAGAAAGCTTCCTCTTCACGGTCGTTCGGCGACAAGGCGCCGGTGGAGCCGCATCCCCACGAATATGTTCCTGGCCCGTGTACTCTAAAGATCGATTTTAAGGTTGAAAATCCTTCGTCGGTTCCGGATCGATGTGAGCATGTGTCGATGTACATGTGCTCGATAACAGAGGGCCATCTCGATGATGTGAGGAAAGACTGCAACTGGGGTCCCGAGGTTGTGTTGCAAATTTCCTCTTCCAAAGAGAGCATCATCACTCATGTGGAGGGATTTTTAAGTGTTTATACTTACCCTTTCACGTTGGGCCCCGTTGACCCAGTGATCATTGATTTTTGCAGAAGATATCAGGTCACCCTCGTTCAAATTCATCCTTCTTTATGGCGCATAGTAATCTTACTTCGCTTCTTCTCCAACAAGGTCGGGGGGCTGGATTGCACCCTAAATCACCTCATATGATTGTATTGAACTCAAATCTTTCGAGGACTAATCAGGCTCCATCATCGGGCATCGAAAGCTTTAATTTCGAGCATCGACAAAGACAAGGATCGGGGTTGGATGGGCCATTATATTCAGGTGAGGATCCGTGACCTTATCCCGGAAGAGAAGATGCCGTTCCCCGAAGAGTGGAATTTCGACCGTAAATGATTTTCATAAGGCGTTGCTTTTCGTATCTTTCTCTGATTCTATCTGATATCTTCCTCCGATATACAGTTGCCCCTTGGATGCCACAAGCGGTACCCGACCTCGAGGATTGGGTTCGGAAGTTAGCCTCAACTTCCTCTTATGCCGAACGCGCTTGGCGTGATTTGGCGAAAGGTAGGTCGGAGGCCAAGAATCACAGTAAGGGTCACTTCTCATGTTTTTCGAAACGTTCTTTATGCTCCATTCGTTACTGACTTCCTTTCATGCAGGCGTAACCAAGGATGCCGTTTTGAGGCCTCCGAGTGGTGAGGAATGAACCAAGTCTCCGGTCCCAAAACCGGGGAAAGATAAAAAGTGAAAAGCTGTCTCTCGGTCAGAGGACCCCAAGCCCAAAACTCGAAGGGTGAGGAGGAAGGCAATCGCTCTTTCGATGGACTCGGTCCAACGACTGAGAGAAGAAGAAGAAGAAGATGCTTTGGCTTTGGTGATCCGATCTGCGAAAGTTATCGAGGTCGCCAGACCTTCTGAGCTGATGACATCTACACCGGTCGGGGCCGGTTCCGATACCCCGAGTCTCGACCATAGCGTCCCGAGCGATTCGCTTGGGACCATGATAGTGGGTCATTTGCCTTCTCTTCCGACCTTTTCCGAGGAGGCGTTAAAGGAAGCTCGAGAATTGAAGACCCCCCGATATGGGCGGAGGTTCTAGTGATCTTTTTCGGGATTGCTTTAGTGGAGTCAATGATGCCTCCGATATTAGTGACGCTTCTCTTCTCCTAGAAGAGGCCCAACGTTTCATTTCTCGGGTAATGATTTTACTGCGCTTGGTTTCTTCATTCTTTTCTAAACCTGACTTGTGTTTTTTCCCTTCCGTGTAGGCCATTAGAAAGTTTCGAGCCGACCTCAGTCAGTGTGAGGTCGAGCTTCAGAAGATCACGGGGGAGAGAGATGCTCTGCGGCTTCTTTGCGACCAAAAGGATGAGGTTATAAAGGACCTCCAAGCAGATTTGGCTAAGGCTCATGAAGAAGAGGCCGAACTAGATAAGCAGGTGAGCCTCGTCCTGTTAGAGTATGGTTTTGACCCAACTGTGGAAGCTAACCCTTCGTTATCTCAACTGCAACAAAAGGTTGAAAAGATCGGGTTGCTTCGAGAATAAGTCGATCAAATCAAGGCCGAATGTGTGGAAGGAGCCTATCGACCGCCTGGCTGCAGAAAAAGAAACTATCTTGGCCAAATTATCATCGACCGATGTTCAGCTTCGAAGCGTCAAGCAAAAGGGTTCGGCTCAGGCCAAGAGGATCGAGGAGCTTGAAACAAGGCTTGCTGAGGCCAAGGCGAAGATTGAGTCATCGAAAGTCATGGCGGACAAGTTCATTGTTATGTATCGGGTCGATGTCGAGGCTGCTCAAATGGAGGCAAGAGAGGCAGCGGATACTGCCTACACTCGAGCACATTTGGTTGCCGAACTTGCTAAGTGTCGATCTCGGAGGGAGACCCTCGAGGAGATACACGCTCGTGGTTTCGATCTTGCTGAAGAGATAAAAAGGGCCAAAGAGCTCGAAGTTGATGCTGAAGCCTTGGCTTCTGATGGCGATGATAATGATGATGGTAGCAAGAGCGGGTCCGAAAATTTGGGCTGGGGGGTGGAGAAGAGACCGCTCTCGATGATAACCCAGAAACTTAGCCCTTAGCTTCTATGTTGCATTTATTCATGTAAACAATCTTTGTATATCTATACAAATTTCTTTTTCTTTTACTGACTTACTTCTGCTTTCTTGCCTCGTGAAGATTTCATTCATGCCTTGCGAATGTTTTCATAAGGATTTAGGTGATTTAATCGAATTCGGCCTTCGTAGCCTTTATGGCCGAGTGAGTGTTTGCTCGAACTCGAAATAAAAGTAGCCCATAGGCTTAGTAGTTGAGTGAACGTTTCAAACTCGAAGTAAAGTAGCCCGTAGGTGTAATGGTTGAGTGGGTGCTTGCCCGAACTCGAAATAAAAGTAGCCCACAGGCTTAGTAGTCGAGTGAACATTTCGAACTCTAAGTAAAGTAGCCCATAGGCATAATGGTCGAGTGGGTGCTTGCCCGAACTCGAAATAAAAGTGGCCCGTAGGCTTAGCAGTCGAGTGAATGATTTAAACTCGAACTTAAAGTATCGTAGCCCGTAGGCTCTTTATGATCGAGTGAGTGATTGCTCGAACTTGAAGTAAGATAGCCCTTGGGCATTAATAATTGAGTGAGTGATTGTTTCGAACTTGAACTCAAAGTATCTTAGCCCGTAGGCCTTTTATGACCGAGTGAGTGATTGCTCGAACTCGAAGTAAGATAGCCCTTAGGCTTTAATAATTGAGTGAGCGATTGTTTTCGAACTCGAACTCAAAGTATCTTAGCCCGTATGCTTTTTATGATCGAGTGATTGATTGCTCGAACTCGAAGTAAGATAGCCCTTAGGCTTTGATAATTGAGTAAGTGATTGTTTCGAACTCGAACTCAAAGTATCTTATCCTGTAGGCTTTTTATGATCGAGTGAGTGATTGCTCGAACTCGAAGTAAGATAGCCCTTAGGCTTTAATAATTGAGTGAGTGATTATTTCGAACTCGAACTCAAAGTTTCTTAGCCCGTAGGCCTTTTATGACCGAGTGAGTGATTGCTCAAACTCGAAGTAAGATAACTTTTAGGCTTTAATAATTGAGTGAGTGATTGTTCCGAACTCGAACTCAAAGTATCTTAGCCCATAGGCTTTTTATGATCGAGTGAGTGATTGCTCGAACTCGAAGTAAGATAGCCCTTAGGCTTTAATAATTGAGTGAGTGATTGTTTTCGAACTCGAACTCAAAGTATCTTAGCCCGAAGCTTTTTATGATCGAGTGAGTGATTGCTCGAACTCGAAGTAAGATAGCCCTTAGGCTTTGATAATTGAGTGAGTGATTGTTTCGAACTCGAACTCAAAGTATCTTAGCCCGTAGGCTTTTTATGATCGCTTGTATCAAAAATTCTTTTGATGGTGGTTGGCCTTTAAGCCTGTTTGAATCATGATGCAGGAAGATCTTTTCAAAGTGTGAGATATACGAAAAAAGAAGTTCTCCTTTATAAGACATTATACATGTGTTTGTATCTTGTGCCAGAGTTTGAGCCAAACTGCGTAGGCATGGTTCGTTTTGACCATTTGGCCCTTACACTTTTCTCTATCGAGCCTGTTCGACATGAATTTGATATGAAACAACTTTCTTGTGTCGAACTTGATTTATTCGATTGGTAGCCCCCCAGTATTCGAGGTTGATTACGAAGGAGCCTCGGATACTATTGATTTGTCCTCGGGTAGCGCATAGTTGTTGCCTCGTTAAAAACCTTGCCGGAAAAACCCATTTGGGATAAAAGTCGAACTAAGAAAAAAAGAGTACAACGCGTGCTTTGAAACCAGAGGTCTTGATGTTTTTTGTTCAATTCTTGCAATGAGTTAGCGTCGAATATACGTATATAGACGATAGAGAAGAGAAAATCATACCTTAACAATAATATCGTTTGAGAAGCGATATATTCCAGTTGTTTGGTAATGGTTTTCCATCCATTGCTCCAAGTTTATAAGACCCTTTCCCGACTATATCGAGGACTTGATAGGGTCCTTCCCAATTTGGGCCGAGCTTCCCTTCATTAGGATTTCGAGTATTGATGGTGACCTTTCTTAGGACCAAGTCCCCGGCCTTGAAATGACGGAGGTTGGTTCTTCTGTTGTAGTACCTTTCGATTCGTTGTTTTTGTGCAACCATTCGAACCAGTGCCGCTTCTCATTTTTCATCTAATAATTCGAGGCTAGTATTCATTGCCTCATAGTTCGATTCTTCCGATGTATGTCGGAACCTTGCGCTTGGTTCCCCGACTTCGACCGGAATTAAAGCTTCGGAGCCATACACTAAGGAAAATGGAGTCGCTCATGTATTGGATTTAGATGTTGTCCGATATGCCCAAAGGACTTCGGGCAAAATTTCTCTCCACTTTCCTTTGGCTTCGTTCAATCTTTTCTTTATGTTTTGGATGATAATCTTGTTCATTGATTCGGTCTATCCGTTTCCGCTAGGATGATATGGTGTTGACAATATCTTTTTTATTTTATGATCTTCGAGAAATTTTGTCACTTTACCGCCGATAAAGTGCTTACCATTGTCACATGTTATTTCTGCTGGTATACCAAATCTACACACGATGTGATCCCAGATGAAATATATAACCTCTTTCTTTCTTACCTTTTCGAATGCCTGTGCTTCAACCCATTTAGAGAAATAGTCAGTCATAAACAAAATGAATTTAGCTTTAGCTGGGGCCGATGGTAGAGGGCCGACGATATCAATTTCCCATTTCATGAATGGCCATGGAGAAATGACTGAATGAAGCTGCTCTCCGGGTTGATGGATCATTGGTGCAAACCTTAAACATTTATCACATTTTCGAACGAACTCCTTAGTGTCCTTCTCCATGCTATCCCAATAATATCCTGCTCTAATGATTTTGCGAATTAGTGGTTCGGGGCCGGAGTGGTTTCCACAAGTGCTTTCATGGACCTCACGTAAAACATAATCGGTGTCTCCTGGTCCCAAGCATACTGCCAGTGGTCCGTCGAACGTCCTTCTGTACAATGTTCCATCTTCAACCAATACGAATCGAGCAGCCTTGGTTCGTAGAACCCTCGATTCTTTAGGGTTTGATGGGATTTTTCCGTTCTTTAAGTATTCAATATACTTATTCCTCCAATCCTAGGTTAAGCTTGTGGAATTTATCTCGGCATTCCCTCCCTCGATTATAGATCTCGAAAGTTGAACGACAGTCCCCGAGTCGATCTTATCTTCTTCGACTGATGACCCCAGATTTGCGAGTGCGTCGGCCTTACTGTTTTGTTCTCGAGGCACATATTGTAGGGTCCATTCTTTGAAATGGTGTAGAGTTACCTGTAGTTTGTCCAAATACCTCTGCATCCTATTTTCTCGAACTTCGAAAGTTTTTTTCACTTGGTTCACCACTAGCAAAGAGTCACATTTGGCTTCAATGACTTCTGCTCCCAAGCTCTTAGCTAGCTCGAGACCTGTAATCATGGCCTCGTACTTGGCTTCATTGTTAGTTAATCTAGTAGTTTTGATGGATTGGCTAATAATGCCACATGTGGGAGGTTTTAATACGATGCTAAGCCCGGATCCCTTCACATTTGAAGCACAATTTGTGTAGAGGGTCCAAATCCCCGACGATGTACCTGATTTTAACAAGAGTTCCTTTTCAACTTCGGGTACGAGGGTTGGTGTGAAATTGGCCACGAAATCTGCTAAATTTTAGGACTTGATGGTCGTTCAAGGCTGATATTCAATATCGTACTCACTGAGTTCGACGGCCCATTTGGCCAGTCGGCCCGATAGTTCGGGCTTGTGCAAAATGTTTCGAAGTGGGCAAGTTGTTAAAACGCATACGGGGTGACATTGAAAGTATGGTCTTAACTTTCAAGAGGCGCTTATCAATGTAAACGCCAATTTCTCTAAATGTGGGTATCTAGTCTCTGCCTCTCCTAAGGTCTGACTTACATAATAAACAGGAAACTGCGTACATTGCTCTTCTCGAACTAGGACACCACTTACTGCGATTTCTGATACCGCTAAGTATAAGTAAAGCTTCTCATCTGTCTTCGAAGTGTGAAGTAATGGTGGGCTTGATAGGTACCGCTTCAGTTGTTCTAGTGCCTGTTGGCATTTTGGGGTCTAGGTGAAATCGTTCTTTTTTTTAGTAGAGAGAAGAATTTGTGGCTTCGATCTGACGACCTCGAAATGAATCGGCCTAAGGCAGCTATCCGTCCGGTTAGCCTTTGCATTTTTTTCACACTATCCACTACGGTGATGTCTTTGATGGCTTTGATCTTGTCGGGGTTGATCTTGATCATGAACCCGAGGAGTCAAATGGTCCTCTGCGCGCAGGGACTTAACTAGCATGTCATCAATGTGAACTTTTATCGATTTACATATTTGTTCTTCGAATATTTTATTTACTAGGCGTTGATACGTAGCCCCTGCATTTTTTTATCCCGAATGGCATTACATTATAGCAATAGGTTCCATACTTAGTGACAAATGAAGTTTTTTCTTGGTCCTCCAGGTTCATGCTAATTTTTTTGTACCCGGAATAGGCGTCAATAAAAGTGAGGATCTCGTGGCCGGTCGTGGCACCGATCAAGCGATCGATGCTAAGCAGTGGAAAAGAATCTTTTGGGCATGCTTTGTTTAGATCTTTATAATCTACACATATTCTAAGTTTGTTCCCTTTTTTGGGGACTGCAACCATATTGGCTAACCATTCGAGATATTTCACTTCCCGAATTGACCCTATTTTGAGAAGTTTAGTTACCTCATCTCTTACAAATGCGTGTTTTACCTCAGATTCAGGTCTTCTTTTTTGCTTCACCAGTTTGAACCTAAGGTCCAAACTCAGCTGGTGTGTTGTTATCGATGGTGGGATCACTGTCATGTCTAAATGGGACCAAGCAAAATAATTTATGTTATCAATAAGGAATTGAATAAGTTTTTGCCTGAGTTCGGGGGTCAAACCCGTTCCCAGGTATACCTTTCTCTCGGGTAGACGTTCGATTAATATAACCTGCTCCAGTTCTTCGATCGTCGACTTGGTGGCGTCGGAGTCGTCAGGGACGATGAGAGCTCGAGGTGTCGGAAACTCTTCCTCGTCATCTTCTATTTCCTGCTTCACCGATTCGGTCGAGACTGGTTGATGTGATTGCTATTTGGTTTCTCGCTTATCTTTTGGGCTCGACCTTTCTGAGGCCGATAACGTTGGTATCGGTGTTATCTCATCGACCGCAAACATTTTCTTCGCAACATGTTGCTCCCCGTATATTGTCTTCACGCCGTCCGACGTAGGGAATTTCATCACTTGGTGTAGAGTCGAAGGCACTGCCCTCATATTGTGGATCCATGGTCTTCTGAGTAGGGCATTGTACCTCATATCGCTTTCGATTACGTGAAACTTGGTGCTTTGGATGGTTCCAGCCACAATTACGGGCAGAATAATTTCCCCTTTAGTTGTTTCACTGGCCATATTAAAGCCGTTTAAGGCTCGAGCTGCGGGCACGACTTGATTCTGTAAACCGAGCTTCTCCACTACCCATGAATGGATGATATTCGTAGAACTACCTGGATCCACTAAGACACACTTAACTTGAACTTTATTTAATATGATAAAAATTACCAGAGCGTCGTTGTGAGGTTGAGATATGCCCTCAGCTTCTTCAATTCCGAATGATAAAGTGCCCTCGGATACATAACCTCGAGTTCGTTTTTCCCCTACGGCCGGTACCTTGCCGTATTTGAGCACGGGTTCCTGTGGAGTATCGACCCCATCGATGATCATATGAATGGGATGCAGAGGTTCCTCTTGTTTATCTTTTTTGCTGGCGTCCCTTTCTCTGAATTGATTCTTGGCTCGGTCACTGAGGAACTCTCGAAGGTGGCCTTCATTAAATAGACGGACTACCTCTTCTCTTAATTGTCTGCAATCCTCGGTCCTGTGGCCATGTGTACCATGATACTTACACATCGAATTCGGGTTCCTTTGGGAAGGGTCGGTTTGCATGGGTCTGGGCCACTTAGTATCTTTGATTCTTTCGATCGCCGTATAATGCCCGATGTGTCGACGCTGAAATTGTACTCCGATAGCCGAGGTGCCTCTATAGGATCGACATATTTATCAAAGCCACTCTTGCTCATAAGCCCCATAGAATTTTGTCCTCGATCACTCCTTCGATTGTTCCGAGCGGCCTTGCGCGTTGATCCGGTTTTCATTCGATCTGCGGCGTACGGTTGATATCGGTCTCTGTTCGACTTTTGCTCTCTGTTGATGTCCCTCTGGTTTTTAATAGCTGTCCTGTTCTGATGCATAGATCCGGAAGGAGCTCTCAACTGGTCGTCTTCGACCCTAATTTTTGACTAATATTGGTTGTGTACATCCGCCCAAGTTATTGCTGGATACTCGATCAAATTTTGCTTCAGCCAACGTGATGCTACTGAACTTTGCTCGTTCAACCCTTGGGTGAAAACTTGGACGGCCCAGTCGTCTGGGACCAGTGGCAATTCCATGCGTTCTATTTGCAATCAGGATACGAACTCCCCCAACATTTCATTACCCCTTTGTTTTACTTTGAAGAGGTCCGATTTCCTTGTTGCAACCTTATGGCACTAACATGTGCCTTTACAAACGAATCCGCTAACATGGCAAAAGAATCGATGGAATTTGGTGGCAGATTATGATACCAAATCATCGCTCCTTTTGAGAGGGTCTCTCCGAATTTTTTCAATAACACAAATTCGATCTCATCGTCTTCCAAATCTTTACCCTTGATGGCACACGTGTAAGAGGTGACGTATTCGTTGGGATCGGTCGTACCGTTATATTTGAAAATTTCGGGCATACGAAATTTTTTGGGGATTGGTTTTGGGGCTGCACTCAAGGGAAAAGGCTTTTGTACGAATTTTTTCGAATCTAGCCCTTTTATCATTGGTGGAGCTCCCGGGATCTGATCGACCCTGGAATTATATGTTTCTACTTTTTTATCGTTGGCTTCGACTCGTTTTGTGAGTTCCTCGAGCAATTTAGTAATTTCGGGAGTAGTCCCCGATTCTTGCTCGTTTGACTTCACTATGGCTGGCTCCGTGCTGTGGGTGATTTCTCGAAGCGGATTGGGCTCCGACCTGCTTTGTACCTGAGTTTGGCTCTGCAACTGAGCTATCGCTATTTGCTGGGCTTGTAACATCTCGAAGATCATCTGTAAGCTGACTCCGATCTCCTCCATGTTATGGGTGTCTTGAACTACGGATCGAGTACCGCCCTGAATGCTTTTTTCTGGTTCGGAACTTTGGTTCGCCTCAAGAGCCACTTGTGAATTGACATCTAGCGGTACTTTGACTCGGATTTCAGGTACTTTGACTCGAGCTTTAGTGACATCGCTAAGTGGCCTTTCGACCTTGGGAATCACGTTGTTGGTTTCATCTTGAATGCCGGCTTCGTGGTCGATAGGTAAAGCCATCAATCGAGGGTTTGCCATTGCTGATTCGAAGTTATAAACTGGTGTGTATTGCAGATTTGTATCAAATAACCACTGTTACCCTTAGCCCCACGGTGGGCTCCAAACTGTTTACCCGGAAATTCAGATATAGTTGAATTTATAAGTAGTTCTAAGGATATGTGATATAACTTGACATAAATCGTACGTAGAAGTGAAAATGTTTAGATTCTTGGTTATAAAAACGGGAGATAAATTATTGAACAAGAAGAATGAGTGTGCTGAATAAAACAAGCTCAAGAGATTTATTCTTCAATAAGAGAAGTAGTCTTTTCTTATAATGTGTCCACCTTTTTTTGTGCTTACAAGGATTCCTCCTTTTATAGTAGAAGGATCTTACTTTATTTACAATAAAAAATATATAGTGGAGAACCCATGATGAATTGTCTCTTTCTCGATTCCTGCCAATATTCTCTCCCCTAGTGCGGTTGCAACGGCTCTTGTCTGCGAGCTCGATACTGGCTCGAGCTCGGTATTGGGTCGAGCCCCCAGCCTTGGTTCGAGTTCGACATTCAGGGTGAGTGTTAATCGGTCTGTGCATCTCCGACTACCTTCACATTGCCTTGCGGTTCGATTTGGTCATGGGCTCGATAATGATACCGAATCGACTCCTCGATCGGTCTTGGAGCTCGAAGCTTGTTTGTACTATCTTTAGAACCCATCTCGAAGTCTCACTTCGGTCGCTTACCATTTGAACTCGATCAAACGTACGGGGGCCGAAATCTATTTCGACCGTATACAACATAATACTTGGTATTATCCTATGTATAAGTAATGCATAGAAAACCATGACATTAGTAATACCAAGGCTACTAATGCATGCATTAGGTTGGTTAAAGACAAAATTATCCGTAAAGTCCTTTAAAGCTTGAGAATATGAAGGGCATTTTTGTAAACAACTATTTTTCTTAAAAATTATGCAATACATTATAATTTTAATACACCACACCAAACAGTAGATAAAAGATAATATCTGTATAACTAATGCTTGTATTACTAATACACATTATTCCACACTATTCTTATACACCCTACCAAACGACCCCTAGGTGTATGTCACATAATTGAATATTATCGCCTATCGGTAATAAAAATCTAATATTTAAATGGAAAAAAGGTAAAGAACGATTTCATTATCCGCCAAACATGTTAACTTAGTAAATTTCTCGATTATAAGAAACAAGAGCGAGCTTTCTTTTATTATGGACTGGTGGTCCCTAAGAAGAGATTCAGAGATATACATTTGGAGTAATTCATAACCTCCCAAGAGAAAAAGACGTTCAAATGTACATATATTAGTCAAAATTTATATTTGTAAACGTACTAAATTTATATTTATATTTGTATACTCTTTTTATCTTTTCCGCTTCAATAATTGAAGCATAGAAAAAAAGAAGAAGCTGATTCTACGTGTCAGAAAAAGACCAAATCACCCCTCTGCTAAAGATAAAAAGGACAGCCCGGTGCACTAAGCTTTCGCTATGAGCGGGGTCCGGAAAAGGCCCGGACCACAAGGGTCTATTGTACGCAGTCTTACCCTGTATTTTTACAAGAGGCTGTTTCCATGGCTCGAACCCGTGATTTTCTGGTCACATGGCAACAACTTTACCAGTTACGCCCAGTGGCAGACCCAGGATTGTGTGCACGCGGGCTAAATTTTAGAAGTACATAACTTTAATCGTAAAATAATAATTGTCAAGTGAGTTTAAATAAAATATTTATATAAAATTTATGCAGCTTTAATCGTAATCTATATATATACACTCAGTATTATTTTTTGATAAAGGGGTTCAGTTGAACCCGCTGAATCTGTTTTCCACCACGTGCGTCCGTCCGCCACTGGTTACGCCCAAGCTCACCTTCTCCCTATGCTAAAGATGAATTGAAATAATCCTTCATTACAAATCAGGTTGAAGCTCCAATAAGTATCAAGACAAAACAGACTACTTGCCAATGCAAAGAACTAAGGCACGTTTGGCCATAAATTTTATTTTTTTTAACCTTTTTTGGAAGCATTATTTGATTATGAAAATTTTAAATTTTACTTGAAATTGAATTTCGAAATTTTTCAAAAATTCACTTCAAATTCCTCACAAAAATTTAATAACACTTCCAAATTGTATTCATGTCCAAACAGAACTTTAATTTTCAAATATCACATTCATTTAATTTTATTTACCATTTTCGCTGATAAAATAGAAGCAAGTTAAAGAAAGATAAATTGAGCAGGCAGGGCAAAAGTAAAAGTGCAAAAGGAAAAACGTGGGGTACTACTACTCAATATACTAGAAAAAGAAGAAAAGAAGAATGAAGGCCAAAATCTCGAGGGAGGAGTGTGGACTGAACAGTGACCAAAAATTTTGAGCCTTTGACTGAAGGAGAGAGAGAGAGAGAGAGAGAGAGAGAGGGAAATGGGGACACAAAACACAAAAGCAGAAAATTCAGAGTTGTTGAGTGAGACACTAAAGTAAAGGACCTGCCACTGCCGTTGCCCCCATTATTGATATAACTGGCAGCCATTCCGAATTTTAAGCCTTTACTTATTTTGTGTGTTTCTGCTCTCTCTCTACCGTTTCAGTGTTTGTGTATTTCACTCAATTCCACAGTGAATTATAGGTGGTTTCCGGTAACGAATATGGCCGGAGAATCTGTGTGACTGTGTTTGTCTCTGTTTTCACTCTCTCTTTTATCGTTACTGGCTATAGCTTTTCAGTGTTGTGAAATTCACACACACACACACACACACATAGTGAGTTTTAATATTGTCGCCGGTAATGGGTATGACCGGAGAATCGTCGTCGTCGTCGTATTCAGGTAAGCTGAAGAAAGCAGCAAAAAAGATATTAGTTCAAACATGCGGCTCTTTTCGCTGTAAATACCCTCAAAGTTCTCCTCATGTCGCCGACGACGACAACAACAACAATACATCTGTAAGTTTATTGAAATTCGTTTAGTTTCTAAATTTCATGCATTTGGTAATTTTAATTCTATTTTCTTCTTAATTGTTCTGTGCAGGTGTTTGCTTTTCCTGAGCTGTTGAAGAATCATACTTCTGTAATTAAACCCTCACAATTTGATTCTACTACTAACACACCTTCTAACAAGGTAACCTTTTTATATTTTTCTGCATCCTCAATTTCTTAATTTCTTACATCTATTTTTCTGGTTCTTACATTGTTATTATAACTTTCTGGCTATTGTTGTTGATATTTAATTGTTTTCTATTCATCCTCTCGAGCCGAGGATCTTTCGAAAGCCTCTATACCTTCCCATGGTAGGCTAAGGTCTGCCTACACACTACACACTACCCTCCCTAAACCCCACTTGTGTGATTTTTGTTATTGTTGTTGTATCCTCAATTTCTTAATTTCCGACCTGTTGTTATTTTTCACAGTGAATTGTTAGTTTTGATAGCAGATTAGTTACCATTTTTACCAAATTACCAATTGATGCTTATCAATAGATTTACATGTAATTAATGACTTTAATACACTGTTTACTGTTATGTACCAGTAAAATTAGCTTGTCTAAGCTAGCCTTTGATGTCCTTTCATTACAATATCCCCAAATATTTAACTCTACTATTAAGTACACATTGTTGTTCTAGCATTCATTAGGTTTCTTGAGATTCTTCTTTCTTAATTGACCTTAGCCTTATAAATGTTTAAATCCTCAATGTCTTGGATGTATTCTCAACATGAGAATCAAAGCTGTGAGTTTCATATGCTACATTGCCATGAGCAAAAGAATTTCTTTTCTAGAAATTTTCAGATCTATAGCTCGCGGATTCGACCTGTGGAATCAACCACTATGCTTCTGTCAAGATAAGCTGCCTATATCTAGAGGCGGACCCAGGATTTGAGCACGACGGGGGCACCACTGTGTGCTAATCACTAGCGATAAAATTCGGCGTGCAACTCTTTGAAAACCTAATGATTATAATGATTTATCATCCACGTATAAACAAAAGAAGTTATAAAGAAAAGAAAGCACCAAACAAATAGAGATTTCTTCGCAAAATGGGTGCTATGGGAAGGAAAATGTTTGATTAAGCATGTTTCGCACTTTAAAATTTCTAAGTTTTTTAAAATAAAGGGCCAGTGATCAAAATGGCGTTCAAACTTTAAAGAAATTAAGATTAATGGTATGTTAATAGTAAAAAAACTAAAGAAGAGTCTTAAACTCTTAGTTTCCACAGCCGAGCGAGAGTCAAAGCGATTGATGAAGAAGGTTGTGGCATAAGAATTTGTATTTTTCTATTTGTGGAGTGATAAGTTGCAATTTGAAGCTTTTAATTTTAAGGGATGAATTTGAATTTTTTTAAAATTAAGTTGACCATTATGTATTAGAAGTTAGCACTAAACTATAATTGAATTCAAAAGAAAAAAATAAAATAATTTGTTATTAAGTATGAAAGTATGTTGTCTTCAATTAACTAAAAAAACTAAAGATGAGATTCGAACCCGGATCATCCAGCAAACAAGGGAATTGAATCGCCCAACATAACCACTTCTTTCGTTCGCCTCTTAGTGTCTGGGTGCACAACTAAAATATTTAAGGGGTCCTATATAAATGTACAAATATATATAACGTATATATACAAGGTTTTTTCCGAGGCTAACGGGGTCCCGTGACCCCTCTACATGCAACGTAGGTCCGCCTCTGCCTATATCACTCCCCTTGGGTGCAGCCCTTCCCCGGACTATGCATTAATTCTTTGTGCACCAGACTGTCCTTTTTTTGGAATTTCAGATATAACATATTCCTTACACACCCACTCACCTTTCCCAGGACAAAATTGAAAAACTACTATTGTTTTGTATTAAGGTGAAGAAACTAAGCATAATAAGCCTGTAACAAGTCAAAAGAGACCAAAAAACTCAATTTTTCATTGAATACATCCTTCATGAAAGAAACCTTTGCATCCTTCGTTAAGTCGATATGAAGTTCTACTACTTGAGGTTAAACTTAACTAATCACTTTATAAGAAAACACACCTGTTGTTTTTTTTTGGGGGGGGGGGGGGGGAGTTGGCACATTTAAGAATGAGTTATGAGTTTTTATTTGTTCGATAAATGAGTAATAATTCTGTGCCATCTGATTAAACATTCCATAAAGGATTGTTCTTGCAGGACAAAAGGCCTCAAGTCTTTTCTTTAAAAGATTATATCTGGGATTTTCTTTTTCCTTTGTTATGTTTAAGAACTGGTGTTTTTCTTTTTGGTGTCAATATGTTCAATGTTGCTTTGTTACTACAAAGAATCTCCAAGGTCCTGCATGGGAATGGTTACTACTATGTATTTATGAGTTCCATTCTGTTGGTCTTATGCTCACCTCTTCCCATCACCTAACAATTGGATGTAGTCCATACCATTTATCATCCATTTGTAATTTAGAAAACTGATGCTTCTCTTTCTATTGTCTGGCAGAACTTTTGTCCAATATGTCTGGATCCGTTGACCTATAGCTGCGACAGCAGCCCAGGACAAGCTATATTC
The DNA here is from genome assembly GCF_000390325.3 of Nicotiana tomentosiformis. Classification (NCBI taxonomy): domain Eukaryota; kingdom Viridiplantae; phylum Streptophyta; class Magnoliopsida; order Solanales; family Solanaceae; genus Nicotiana; species Nicotiana tomentosiformis. The sequence continues at coordinate 5,539,040 of NC_090815.1, read as the reverse complement.
ACAGCGCAATGCTCTCATGCTTTTCACTTTGCTTGCATATCATCCAATATCCGCCATGGCAATGTTACTTGCCCTGTTTGCCGTGCACATTGGACTCAACTACCTCGGACATTGAAGATGCATTATTCTGCTCACAACAATCAAGCTGATCCCATTCTCCAGATTCTTGATGAATCAATTGCTACTTCGCGGGTACATAGACGTTCCTTTTTGCGCTCTGCTCGCTATGATGATGATGATCCAATCGAGCCTGACCGTACATCAGATCTTCACCGTCTACATCTGTCTTTGTCACCTATCACCCACGGTACCTCTATGTTTGATCCTTGCTCAAATCCAAAGTCTGGCTTTAATTCATGCCATTATCCTCAGCATTGTCTATCTAGTTCTTCTTCAGAGTCTTCACATCCAACAGTGCAACATTTTGCCGAAAGCGGGCAGATCCCTATTGTTTCCACATCCTCTAGGAGAGCTTATCTCTGCTTAAAATTGGCACATCAGCCAGCCACTGACTTAGTCTTAGTTGCAAGCCCAAATGGACCTCACCTAAGGCTTATGAAACAAGCCATGGCATTGGTGGTATTTTCACTCCGACCTATAGACCGCTTGGCTATTGTTACCTACTCTTCTGCCGCAGCACGTATCTTCCCCCTCAAGTGTATGACCTCTTACGGGAAGCGGACAGCACTACAAGTGATTGATCGACTGTTTTATATGGGCCAAGCTGATCCAGTAGAAGGACTCAAGAAAGGAGTAAAGATACTAAGAGAGCGCACCCACCAAAATCCTCATTCTTTTATTCTGCATCTGTCTGACAATCCAACAAGATCTTTCCATGGGTTTCACTTGGAACTTCCTATTACAATCCATAAGTTTCATGTAGGATTTGGATTTGGCACTTCAAATGGGTTTGTCATGCACGAGTTTGAGAGATTTCTTGCTAAAATATTAGGCGGTGCGGTTAGAGAAATTGCATTGAGGATTGGGCAGGACTCTAGGATTATGAGAATTGGAGAATTACGAGGGGGTGAGGTGAGGAGAATCCCGTTGCTTTTGGAAGAGTTGGACCAGGTCCATGTGGTGTATACCTACATTGATTGCATGATGGATGACTCTGTTAAAACAGGGGAAATTGTAGTCAGAATCGGTGATAGGAAAGAACTGACTGATGCTGTTGACACTGTTGAGACCATAGACGGAAGAAGTAGCAGTGTTGAGAGCTGGGAATATCACGATCCGTTCATGGCTAGAAGATGGGCTAAGCGTTTGCATGGCTATAGGATATGATGTTCACGACTTTGATTCCTTACCCTGAAGTCCTTGATCCCATCACTCCGATCTCTGGGGATGATCTATTAATTGAACAAAGTTTTTTTTTTTTTTTTTGAGAATCTGCAAATTACGCGGGATCTTGAAATACACGAATAGAGGTCTTGTATATCTGTGTTCCTACTTTTTCTGTTAAGGAATCTTCTATAGTTGGGTGCATTGTTATGTTTTTTTCTCTCCAAATTTTGCAGCATTTATGCTCTTCATGTGTTAGCATACCCGTTTTATGCTGACTATCCCTTTCATCTTCGTGCTTGGCTGAAAATGAAAACATTTAAAAACTCAAAGAAGAGAAGTCCAACTATGTTTACACTTGTTTTCAGCCTACCTCAATTCTTCTCTTCTCCTTTATCCAGGTTTTGGCCCGGCAATATGAGCAAGCTCACACATGGTAGACTGTTGAGCTGTTTGTTGTATTTATTTCCCATATCCATTTGAGTTTCAGGTGGTCACTGCCTATTGTGTTCTGGTGATGAAATTATAGGCAATTTTTGATATAAGGAGGCCATCTTTTGAAAATTCCCAAAAGGAGGATATAAAGGTGTTTTTAGATATTGGTTAATGTGTTAAGTAAAGTGAAACTATTGTTATTTCCCGGTTAATGTGAAACACGGTTTAAGTTTTCTTGATTCTTATTTAAAGTTCCCTCAATCATGTATCTTAGGACATATTAATATTTTCATATTTTCGTGTGCTATATAGTCCATGACATTTGCATGAATTGCGGCGACCGACCTCGAATCTTCTAAAATTTTGCGGGCCGATAAAAAATAACCTAATGAACAATAGTCATCATTTCAGCATGACCATTCCAAGTTTTTTGGTATTTTAGGGCCATAAAACAGGAATTCAGGACGATTCCCAGATTTTAGTGTGCTATAATCCACGCTATCTGCATGAATTCAAGAGACCAACCCCGAATCTCCTAAAATTTGGTGGGCCCATCAAAACCGACCTAATGAACAATAATCATCGCTTCGCCATGACCGTTCCTCATTTTTTGGCATTTTAGGGCCACGACACATGAATGAAGGATGATTCCCATATTTTCGTGTGCTATCCATGCCATCTGCATGAATTCTGGCGATGGGCCCCGAATCTCCTTAAATTTTTGCGAGCTCATCAAAAATGACATAATGAACAATAGTCTTCTCTTCGCCATGATCGTTCCTCGTTTTTTGCGTTTTAAGGCCATAAAACAGAAATTTAGGACGATTCCCAAATATTCATGTGCAGTCCATGCCATTTGCATGAATTCTGGCAACCGGCCCCGAATCTGCTAAAATTTTGTAAGCCTATAAAAAGCGAACTAATGAACAATAGTCATCGTTTCGCCATGACTGTTCCTCGTTTTTGGCATTTTAGGGCCATAAAACAGGAATTCAGGACGATTCTCAGATTTTCGTGTGCTCGCCATCTGCATGAATTCGGGCAACCGGCCCCGAATCTCGTAAAATTTTGCGGACCCATAAAAATGACCAAATGAACAATAGTCATCGCTTCGACTTGACCGTTCCTCATTTTTCGGCGTTTTAGGGCCATAAAAGAGAAATTATGGACAATTCTCTTTTCGTGTGCTATAGTTCATGCCATATGTATGAATTCGGGCGACTAGACCCGAATCTCCTAAAATTTTGCGGGCCCATAAAAAATAACCTAATGAACAATAGTCATCGCTTCACCATGATCATTCCTCGTTTTCGGCGTTTTAGGGCCATTAAACAGGAATTAATGACGATTCCCAGATTTTCCTGCGCTATAGTCCACATCATCTACATCAATTTGGGTGATCGGCCCCAAATTTCCAAGAATTATGCGGGCCCATAAAAACGACCTAATTAGCAATCGTCGTCGTTTAGCCATAACCGTTTTTCGTTTTACGTCATTTTAGGGCTTTAAAACAGGAATTCATGACGATTCCCAAATTTTCTTGTGCTATGCCGCGCCATCCGCATGAATTCTTGCCATAACCATTGCTCGTTTTTTGGGGGTTTAGGGACATAAAACAAGAATTTAGGACAATTCCCAGTTTTTCATGTGTTATAGTCCATACCATCTACATGAATTCGGGCGAACGACTCCAAATCACCTAAAATTTTGAGGGCCCATATAAAACGACCTATTGAACAATAGTCATCGCTTTGCCATGACCGTTCCTCAGTTTTTGGTATTTTAGGGCCATAAAACATGAATTCAGGATGATTCTCAGATTTTTCTGTGATATAGTTCACGCCATCTACATGAATTCGGGCGACCGACCTCGAATCTCCTAAAATTTTGCGGGCCCATAAAAAACAATATAATGAGCAATATTAATCGTTTCTCCATGACCGTTCCTCATTTTATTTTCGTTTTAAGGCCATAAAATAGGAATTCAAGACGATTCTCAGATTTTCGTGTGTTATAGTCTAGGCCATCTGTATGAATTCGAGCGTCCGACCCCGAATCTCCTAAAATTTTTTGAAAAAAAAAAAACGGCCTAATGAACAATATTTAACGCTTCGCCATGACTATTCTGGCGTTTTAGAGCCATAAAACAGGAATTTAAGACGATTTCTAGATTTTCGTATGCTATGTCCATGCCATCTGCATGAATTTGGGTGATCGGCTCCGAATCTCCTAAATTTTTGTGGGCCCATAAAAATGATCTAATGAACAATAATTATCGCTTCACCATGACCGTTCCTCGATTTTTGGCGTTTTGGCGCCATAATATGGTAATTCAGGAGGATTCCCAGATTTTCGTATACTATAGTCCATACCATCTATATTAATTTGGGGAGACCGGCCCCGAATCTCCTAAAATTTTGCGAGCCCATAAGAAACGACCTAATAAATAATAGTCATCGCTTCGCCATGATCGTTCCTCGTCTTTGGCGTTTTAGGGGCATAAAACAGGAATTCATGACCATTCCCAAATTTGCGTGTGCTATAGTTCATGCTATCTACATGAATTCGGGAGATCGGACCTGAATCTCCTAAAATTTTGCTGGTCCATAAAAAAATGACCTAATGAACAATAGTCATCGTTTTGCCATAACCGTTTCTCATTTTATGGAGTTTTAGGGTCGTAAAACAGGAATTCATGACAATTCTCAAATTTTCGTGTGCTATGCCGCGCCATCTACATGAATTCGTATGACCGGCTCTGAATCTCCAAATTTTTTTTGGGCCAATAAAAAATGACCTAATGAACAGTAGTCATCGCTTTGACATGTCCGTTCCTCATTTTTAGGATTTTAGGGACATAAAACAGGAATTCAGGACGAATCCCAGATTTTCGTGTGTTATAGTCCACGCCATTTACATGAATTCAGGTGAACGACTCCAAATCGCCTAAAATTTTGCGGGCCTATAAAAAAAGACCTAATGAATAATAGTCATCGCTTCGCCATGACCGTTCCTCATTTTGTGGCATTTTAGGGCCATAAAATGATAATTCAGGACGATTCTCAAATTTTTTTGTGTTATAGTCCATGCCATCGACATGAATTCGGGCGATCGGCCCCGAATCTCCTAAAATTTTACTGGTCCATCAAACACGACTTAATGAATAATAATAATCGCTTCGCCATGACCATTCCTCATTTTTGGCGTTTTAGGGCCATAAAATAGGAATTTAGGACGATTCCCATATTCTTGTGTACTATAGTTCACGCCATCCGCATGAATTCGGGTGACCAACCTCGAATCTCCTAAAATTTTACAGGCCCATAAAAAAGACCTAATGAACAATAGTCATCACTTCTCCATTACCATTCCTCATTTTTTGGTGTTTTAGGTCTATAACACAAGAATTAAGGACGATTCCAGGATTTTTGTGTGCTATAGTCCATGCCATATGATGAGTTCGGGTGACCGGCCTCGAATCTCCTAAAATTTTGCGGGCCCATAAAAAATAATCTAATGAACAATGTAATCTCTTCGCCATGACCGTTCCTCATTAAAAATAAAATAGGAATTCAAGACGATTCCCAAATTTTCGTGTGCTGTATAGTCCACGCCATCTGCATGAATTCGGGCGTCCGATCTCGAATCTCCTAAAATTTGCAGGCCCATAAAAAAACGACCTCATGAACAATAGTCAACGTTTCGCCATGACCGTTTCTCGTTCTTTGGTGTTTTAGATCCATAAAATAATAATTCGGGACGATTCTTAAATTTTTCGTGTGCTATATAGTCTACGCCATTTGCATGAATTGGGGAGACCGGCTCCGAATCTTCTAAAATTTTGTGGGACCATAAAAAATGACCTAAAGAACAATAATCATCGCTTCGCCATAACCTTTTCTCGGTTGTTGGCATTTTGGCGCCATAAAATGGGAATTCAGGAGGATTCGCAGATATTCGTGTGCTATAGTTTTTCGCGCCCCGTTTTCTCACGAAAGCGGGTTTTGACATGTGATAACTCTTTTAAATGGGTATTAAAAGAGAAGAGTCACCACCTAATGGTTTAAGGTGCGTTAGGGCACCTCTTTGCAAATAACTTTGTTTGACTAGTCAACGCCGCCAAAGATCGGGTAAGGGCTCAAATTACCTCAAAGAAAAGGTGTTAGACACTCTTTGAGGTCCACAACTGTGGTTCCCGGCTGAATTTTATACTATGTGGATTATATCATTAATATAGGCGAGCATATAAATAAAGGAAACTATGAAAGTTGAAAGTCCTATTATAACGTAAACCAGTGTAAGAAAGAATTATTAAACTATATGAATAATTGATACAAGTTTTAAAGACCATAAAGACTACAACTGCGTTGGTCTATATTTAACGACTAAATCTTTTAGCAAGCTTATAAGGGGGGGGGGGGGAGGGGTCCTAAGTTTTTTAGCCTAAAGGATCACCCCGAGCAACATAAATAATACTTCGCAACTCCCTTTAGGTAGGAGTTGCTCATATTATTTAGCGGGCACATACTATCATCTCCTACTATCCGATTACTATGTTGAAGTTGTTTACTTAGAGGCGTTCTAATTCATTTCTAAGTCGTACCCTAAGCGTGCACTACCCGTCCCACACCTATGATCCATGAGGCTTTGGACCTAGTATTTAGGTGGTTCTAGACTCCACTTAGGGTCTCAAAATGATAAAATTAGCCCACATTCAAAAACATGTAATACTACACATAGTACAATTAAAGGCTCAAATTAACTTCCACACATATCAACAAAGGCACGCAAACAGATTTCAGATTATGCAGTGAGGAATCGTGAGCAATTTTAGAATCAAGATGGTATAAAAGTCGTTTAAACCTATAGGCATGGCTTCTATGTGACCATATGGCTTAATAAAATCTCATGGGCAGTGTTGCTACTCAAATTACATATTATAAGAATTATTAAAGTCTATAGACATGATCTCTAAGTGATATGCGCCTAGGCAGTGAAGCCATTGGAAAACTTAGAATTACTCATTTTGATCCTATTGGTATGCTTTCTAAGCGAGTACCTATAGGCAGTTTCTCTAGTAGTTGATATTCGAACACAGATTCGTCATGCTTATTCCTATATGCATGTTGTCTAGGCGGGCAATGTGACAAGAACAAAACAACAATTTGATTAATCAATTAAGGCCCTATGGACATGTTATCTAGATGAGTATCGATGGAAGCAGATCTTAATTATTTAACACGATCCTATAGGCATGTTATCTAACAATCGCACATCAATAGCACAAGTTGAGAGAATAATCAATGATATTTGAATCCTATAGGCATGCTATCTAATAGTGTATAGAAATAAAGCATGTGAACAAGGGAAATACTTATATTTTTAGACATGTTTCTGAAGTTAGCAGGTAAAGCATTTAGGTTCCTATAGGCATGCTTTCTATTAGTGTATGGAAAATAGGGTATGTCAAAAAAAGTAACAAGTAAAGTAATTAAACCCTATAGGCATGTTTTCTACCCATTCATGTGAGAATTAAAGTGCCATATCCCCCCTTTTCACTAATTTCTCCATATGGTTTGTTTATAAATTATTACAGGCCCAAAATAATGAATACAAGTGCAAATATTACATACTGAAAGACTTCATGCCCAATAAATAGAGCCGACCCGAAAGAGAAATAACCCAGTATTGCATGGGCCTTCAACAAGCTCACTTTTCAAGCGAATAGTAGACCCATATCCAAGCACACCTCAAACAGGAGAGTGTATCAATTGTACAACTCGAGGCCACACATGAATTCATACCAGGCTTAGATGGAGGACCTATTTAAACACTCAACCACATGAGTTAACAAACCATACATGGCAACTAATTGACATCTCCAAAGTCTATTAACAGTAATACCTCATAGGGACATGAGTACATAAACATATCGGAACTTGTTTTTTAGATGCTAATGGAACAAGATTAGTCAAACAAGGGGGCTTGAACATTCCAACTAGGTTGGACCAGCAAGAACCAACTTTAACATGGCAAGTTTGACATAGAAAACTAACACCATATTGCACAATCATTCAACAAAGGGAAGGGTATAGCATGCTGAACACAGAGACACATTAGAAGGACTTAAGAAGTAGGTCTATTGGGTTAACAGGGTAAACACACACATGCTAAGTTTCCAGAAATCAAGTTTAGCATAAGGTATTAACTAGAATTAGTCAAAAAAGACTTTAGACATATGAGCCTTAATCATAGCAGTTATAGTCAGATGTATAGCAATTTCACATGAAGATTTCTAACATAGGAGCCTAACATGATTACAAGCAGTACAACAACAACCTAATGGCATGGTCTACAATAGACCACAACAGTGCCAAAATCGAAAGAACTCATGAAAGCATATCAACTTAAGAGGAATAACGCATGCTAGTTACCCATACATAAGAGAAGGTGCTAACATAGAAATTTTCCCTAGAAGCAATGCTAAAGACACAAGATTAACAAATCAAACATACATTAGAACTTAAATGGCATGGAAACATGTCTTAGCTAATCAGTACAACCTCGGAAACTTAGCAGGTTGGACAAGAATAACTCAACAAGGTCTGAAACACAGGCATTGATTTATCACAGAGATACATGACAAGGTGAGGAACACACATCAGTTTACCAGTAGCACGTTTGGGCTAATAACATGATCAAGAGTTAACTCTAGAAGAGTATTAAGTTTCACATGGATGGTATAACAAGAATTAGAATAGGTTCTGGGCATGATTCGACTCTTCACAAGAGTAGAGAACAAGGCAAGAAGTTATATTCAGCATAAGCAACAATAATAAGCATTCCAACACATACAATAGAGCAAACAGTCTTAAGAAAACAAAATTAAGGCCGTTTGTTGAGCGTGGGCAAGTCAAATAGGCAAATTCGATTACTAGAAGGTATATAGCCTCAAGAAGAGCTTTAGAGCATATAATAGTATGTCAGTTCATAAACAATCTCAGAAAAATAGAAATGCAGAACAGGAATTCAAACGAAAAGAGAATGAAATTGCAAGTGTCATAGGTACTTACCAGTTACTAATTGACAAATGAATAAACAAAGAATAATTTCAGCAATATCTCGAACGTCAGTAGCAAACGAACAGTAAAACCCCAAAATATCAGTGCGTCAGAGTTCACAAGGGTTTCGGATGAACCCCGGGTAGTGCTCGCACCGAGAAAGGTCGAATAATCAAATTCCGGTGGTCTTGGCTTTTAGCCGACCAAGAGTTTAAGTTTCAGAATAGTGTAAGGCGAGAATAAAAAAGACAATAGTAATTTTTTAGTGATTCCCTGGTCCTCTTAAGGGGAAATTGGGGAATGGTTTATATAGTAGTCGAAATCAAGCAACTAAACAAGGAAACTCAATAAATCAAACATGAATAAGGAAGGGAGAGCATGCAGAATCGTTTAAGAGACAAATTAGGAAAAAGAATCAGGCAAACCCTAATTTGACCAGAATCAAAAAATTGATTGAGGATCTTTGTGAATCTGACCCATATGACCTTGCCGTGGTGCATATAGACGACATATCGTCCAAATTTCGAAAGGTGAAGCCGATTTCCCTTGATTCGGAAACTGGTATTTGCCAAAAGTGAGGCAAATACTAAGTAACACCATTATCTTGTAAGTAGAAATGAGGTAACGCGTAAAAGGTAAGAGAATCACAGAAAGAATCCACGATTTGATCGGATTTGGAGAAGTTTTAGGGAGGCGGCTAGGGTTTGTGAAGTGAGGGAGGGTTTGAGAGCATATAGAGGTGGTTGCTATAGGGAAATGGGTTAGGGTTTTATGGTTTTGTTAATTAAAAAAACTTGGGTGAACAAGGGCCGTTGATCTTGAGAGATCAACGACCAGGATTTGAGGATGAACGGGGCGGGTCGTTTAAATGGGTACCGACCAGATTAAATTAGAGGGTCGTTTGGTTTGGGCTGGGGTGTTGGGCTAATGATTTGGGCCAAATTTGGTCCAAAATTAGCCCTATGTTGGGGCTATAAATTAAATATACGAAATTCATTAGAAATCAATTATAAAAATAACTAATAAATAATAAAATTATTATTATTGCAGTAAAATACTTGAAAATAATAGCTTAATATTATAAAAATATAAAAGTGTTATTTTAGCATAAATAATATAATAATTACAATTATGTATAGAATATTGGATGTTATTGCAAAATTATGTAAATAGCTTTAAAAATACAAATATAATTATATAAATTAAAGTAAAATATTATGAAACATATATGTGGATTAAAATAATAAATTAGGATGATTGTAAAATAATTTAAAGAGATAATTAATAAATAATCAAGTAATTTAGATGCAAGGAAATCAATTTTAAAGCTCTAAAAATTATGAAACATTAAAGGAAAAAACTTGTATAACTCTTGTTAATTAAGTAATGATGCAAAATGACATTTTGAAAGTATATATACTTATTTGAAAAATATGAGGGCAAAATGGGGTATCAACAACTACCCCTCTTTACCTGAGAATGATGAAAGAGTTGCGGGGTAAAGAAAATGATAACCGATTTTGTTCGAATTGAGTGAGGAATGATGTATTTTTGAAAGAATGGGGGTCGAAACTTGGTTCTTGAGTTCCCTACATATCCCTTGTACTAAGGGAATCAGGCCGTGTGTAGTTCTGGATCCAACGGCGAACGAAACCGATGGAGTTATTATAAGAAGGTAGTGTTGTAGGTAACAGATAATTTTAGGTGGAGCTATGGGTGCAATTTTGACGTTATGGATATATAAGGTGAGTATTTGAGAGGTTATGTGACAAAAGGGCGACCAGTTAATGGTCTTCGATTACGTTTGAGATAGTGAGGGATGTGAACATTGTGAACGGAAATCGAAGAAAATATTGCTCCTGTTTGTAGAACGGTTACCTCCCGAGTTACCTGCAAAACTTAAAACACGATGTGCGCGAATATATATAGGTTATTGCGAGAATTTGAACATGATGAAAATTCCGTTCGGACCATGAAGGTTGTCTTCGGACGATGAGGATAATGTCTTTAGACCATGACGTCTCGGGCCATGAAGCGTATGATAAGGGATTCACAGGCCATGAAATGGTGTCCTCGGGCTATGAGGATGATGCCTCTGGACTATGACTCCTTTGAATGCTGATGTGCAGTTTCAAGAGATCCTCAGGCCATGGAATGGTGTCTTGAGGCTATGAGGATGGTGCCTTCGGACTATGATGCCTTCAGATAATGTGGCGATGTTTTAGCCCATGAAATTCAAAGATGTGGCAATATTGGTCGTTTGATAGAGAAAACAGGTGATGCCTAGTCATATGCGAGGATGAGACAAGATAAGGCTTAGTCCTGTATGAGATGAGGATAGTGCTTAGCCCTATGCGAAGAAAGAGAGAGTTCTTAGTCTCATGCAAAGAAAGATAGTGCTTAGCCTTATGCAATGTGGAGGAGTGCTTAGTCTCATGCAAAGAATGGAGACAATGCTTAGTCTCATGCAAGGTATGGAGATAGTGCTTAGTCTTATGCAATGAAAGGCAGTGCTTAGCCTTATGCAATGTGGAGACAACGTTTAGTCTCATGTAAAGGAAGACATTGCTTAGCCTTATGCAATGAATGGAGACATTGCTTAGTCTCATGCAAAGAAATACAGTGCTTAGCCTTATGCAATGTGGAGACATCGTTTAGTCTCATGCAAAGAAAGGCAGTGCTTAGTCTTATGCAATAGTGGAGACAATGCTTAGTCTCATGCAAGGAAAGGAAATGCTTAGCCTTATGCAATAATTGAGGCAATGCTTAGCCTCATACAATAATGGAGGCAATGCTTAGCCTCATGCAAGGTATGGAGACAATTCTTAGTCTCATGCAAAGAAAGGCAGTGCTTAGCCTTATGCAGTAATGAAGGCAATGCTTAGCCTCATGCAAGGTATGGAGACCATGCTTAGTCTCATGCAAAGAAAGGCAGTGTTTAGCCTTATGCAGTAGTAGAGGTGATGCTTAGCCTCATGCAAGATATGGAGACAATGCTTAGTCTCATGCAAAGAAATGCAGTGCTTAGCCTTATGTAATAATGGAGGCAATGCTTAGCCTCATGCAAGGAAAGGCAACACTTGGCCTTATGCAATTATGAGGGAAGCACTTAGCTCTATGCGAAAAAAATAAATGACTAAGTGCGAGAGGATAAAGCCTTTCTTAGCTTGATGTGTTTGCATCTGGCGCCCTTTGTCGATGTGAAGATAATGATCTTGCTGTATGTATGTATTTGCGGACGTTCCTGTTATGTTCATTGTGCCTGCTTTCAAAGAAAAGTTGTGAGTTTTGTGGGGGAAATGTTGGTTCGTGCTCTCGATTCCTTGCTTCGCCTTTGCTTTTGTCTGGAGGCCTTGCTTGAATCACCCCGGGTAACGTCTGGCTGCTATAGAAATAAAATTTTTGAAAACCATGCATTTGATAAATTATTTACGAAAATGTAGTTGTTTGACTTATGTGATAATGTACGATATCAAATGATTTTGATGAACTGGTGACTGTGGCACATTTTGAGACGTTACTTCCTTTCTTCAGAATTTTGAGGATCCTCCTCCAAATTCTGCCTCAGTTTAAATGCATACTTCTGCCAATACATTCTTTGTCGGTTCCAAACATAATGAGATCTGGCAAACTCGAGACCTTGCCCCAATTTCTGACCATTGGAAAAATGAAGATTTTATTATGATGTGACCGAACCCACAAGGCTGCCTACGTATCTCCTCTTAAACGAGAATCACGTCAAGCGTAGTTCAGTTATATCAAATAGAAAGTGCAAACATAATGTTAAACATAGTATCTCTTGACTGCGTCCGAATTGATAGGTTTTGGCCAAATCTCTCCATCCATCTATGCAAGTATAAGTGTTCCTCCTGTCAATACCCGATGAACCATGTAAGGGCCCCTGCCAGTTGGGTGAGAATTTCCCCTTTGCTTCATTCTGATGTGGGAAGATTCGCTTTAGTACCAACTGCCCCGACGTGAATTGCCTCGACTTGACTTTTTTGTTGAAAGCTCTTGCCATTCTATTATGGTAGAGTTGACCGTGACATACCGCGTTCATTTTTTTCCCCATCTATGAGAGCTTGTTGTTCATACCGACTTCGTACCCATTCTGCACCGCTGAGCTCAGCTTCTTGTATGATTCTTAAAGAAGGAATTTCCACTTCGGCGGGAATAACGACTTCAATACCATAAACATAAGGAGTTTCCCCAGTTGATGTACGAGCTATGGAATGATAACCGAGTAAAGCAAATGGTAGCTTGTCGTGCCATTATTTGTAATTGTCTACCGTTTCCTCAATATCTTCTTGATATTTTTGTTGGCGGCTTCTACGGCTCCGTTCATTTGTGGCCTGTATGCTGTAGAGTTTCGATGTTTGATCTTGAATGTCTCATACAACGCTTCATCAAATTGTTGTTGAGATTGACGGCATTGTCAGTAATGATGACTCTAGTACCCCAAATCGACAAACGATGCAATCCCGAACAAAATCTGCTACAACGTTCTTAGTTACAGCTTTGTAAGATGCGGCTTCATCCCATTTTGTCAAGTAGTCTATGGCCATCAGAATAAACCTATGTCCATTTGAAGCAGCAGGTTCGATTGGTCCGATGACATCCATCCCCCAAGCGGAGAAAGGCCAGGGCGAACTTGTTGCATTAAGTTCGTTGGGTGGTACACTTTTGAACATACTTGATGCAGTCTGTTTTCATAGTCATCCAAAAATACCCTGCTCTTAATATCTTCTTGGCCAGAACGAAACCATTCAAGTGGGGTCCGCAAGTTCCGGCATGTATTTCCTCGAGCAATCTAGACGCTTCCTTGGCATCGACGCATTGCAACAAACCCAAATCAGGAGTCATTCTTTACAGAATTCATCCACTTTGAAAGAAATGGTTGGCCAATCTTCGAAGTGTGCGCTTCTGAGTATGGGTAGCACTTTCTGGATATTCTCCCTTTTCCAAGTATTCCTTGATGTCGTGGAACCACGAATTTCCGTCAATCTCTTCTTCAACATGAGCACAATAAGATGGATGCTTATGAATTCCTATTGGGATATGATCAATAAAATTCTTGTCTGGTTGTTGTATCATGGAAGACAAAGTAGCTAGTGCATCTGCGAACTCATTCTGAATACTTGGAACATGTTTGAACTCTATCTTTGTGAACCTCTTGATCATCTCTTATACACGGTGCAAATATGGCTATATTTTAGTGTTCTTCGCAACCCATTCCCCTAGAACCTGGTGCACTAAAAGATTCGAATCTCCGATTACCAGCAACTCCTGAATGTTCATGTCAATAGCCAATCTGAGTCCTAGGATGCAGGCCTCATATTCCGCCATATTGCTGATGCATGGAAACCCGAATTTTGCGGATACCAGATAGTGTTGACCGTTTCTGATACTAAGACAGCTCCGATACATACTCCTTTGAAGTTTCTGTTCCGTCGAAGAACATCCTCCAACCGTCGTATGCCTCAGTAATATCTTCTCCTACAAATGATACCTCCTTGTCGGAATATACGTTTTCAATGGTTCGTATTCTCCATCTTTGGGATTTTCTGCAAAGTGATCTGCCAATGCCTGCCCTTTGACTTCTTTATGAGTTAGATAGACGATGTCAAACTCACTTAGTAATATTTTCCACTTCGCTAACTTACCCGTAGGTATGGGTTTCTGAAATATGTATTTTAGCGGATCCATCCTTGATATGAGATATGTAGTGTACGCATAGTAATAATGTCTCAACTTCTGAGCTATACATGTCAAAGCACAACATGTGCATTCCAACAAAGAGTACCAGGCCTCATAAGGCATGAACTTCTTGCTCAGATAATATATCGCCTGCTCCTTCCTTCCGGTTTCATCATGTATTCCTAGAACACAACCAAAAGCCCCATCTAACACGGACAAATAAAGCAGTAGAGGTCTTCCTGATTCTGGTGGTACTAGCACGGGCGGTTTGGATAAATACTCCTTGGTTTTGTTGAAGGTTTTCTGGCATTCTTCAGTCCAGCTTGTTGCAACATCTTTCCTCAGTATTCTGAAGATTGGCTCATATATCACCGTTGGTTATACTATAAAATGACTGATATAATTGAGGCGCCCTAGAAAACTCATCACATCTTTCTTATTCTTTGGAGGCGGCAAGTCTTGGTTAGCTTTGATCTTTAACGGGTCTAACTCAATACCCCGACGACTGACGATGAAACCTAATAACTTTCCAGCAGGGACCCCGAAGGCACATTTTGCAAGATTCAACTTCCAATTATATTTTCGAAGTCGATCGAAAAATTTCTTCAGGTCTGCTATGTGATCCGAACTCCTTTTAGATTTGATGATAACATCATCCACGTACACCTCTATTTCTTTGTGTATCATGTCATGAAAAATAGTCATCATGGCCCTCATATAGGTGGCCCCATCATTCTTCAGACCAAACAACATCATTTTGTAACAATATATTCCCCATGGTGTGATAAAGGCGGTCTTTTCGCCGTCCTCTTCATCCATCCAAATCTGATGGTATCCTGCGAAGAAATCCACAAAGGATTGGAGTTCATGCTTGGCGCAGTTGTCAATTAGTATGTGTATGTTGGGCAGCGGGAAATCATCCTTAGGACTTGCTCTGTTCAAATCTTGGTAATCGACACATACTTTAACTTTCCCATCTTTCTTCGAAACTGGCACGATGTTGGCTAACCAGGTCGGGTATTCGACCACTCGGAGAACCTTGGCTTTGATTTTCTTGGTGACCTCCTTTTTTATCTTCAAACTCATATCTGTCTTGATCTTTCTGAGCTTCTGCTTCACCGGTGGACACATGGGATTGGTGGGTAGCTTGTGAGCTACTATGGATGTGCTTAAACCAGTCATATTGTCATAGGACCATGCGAATATGTCTTCATACTCCTTTAGGAATATAATATACTCTTCTTTTTCCGATGGTGATAGATGAATGCTTATACGTGTTTCCTTGACCATTTCGGAATCCCCTAAGTTAACGGCCTCAATTTCCTCCAAATTAGACTTTTGGTTTGTTTTCAAAATCCTATACCTCTTTGATAATTTCCTCAGGTATTATATCATCTTCCATAACCTCTGAATCATTGTCCTTATGTCGCGTTGTCTCATTACATGTCACAGCCGTAGGTTCATCAGGATATGTAATAATTATGCTGAAAAGAAATGCAGAAAGATAATAATAAATATAAAAAGCAGTAATGCATTAATAAAAATTTTAAAAATGTCAAAAAGTACGACTCGATGGCTCGAGTAATTATTTCAAAACAAAATATTAAAAAATGTCTCAAACGCTCAAAACTATTTGAAAGTAATTCATGCTAATTTGCGAGGCTACCCAGGAACTCGACGGGCCTGGGATGGTGCAACAGTTCAGTTTTTGAGAACAACTCGTTCTTCCACGGTTTGAATGGTAAGGTCTTCCTCCTCCTCCTCCCCCTCAACAATTGCATTGCAGTCAATGTCTTCTTCATCTAGAAATGACTTCCTTATGCCAGCCAAAACCTCATCTTCCTCATATCCCCATATCATATCGGCCTGATGGAATGTCTGGTGCAGAGGTGGTACGGTTTGTTCCAGTGGATAATAAGGAGTACGCCATGGTGGTGACCAATCCTAATATTCTTGCCATGTGTATTCATATCTGAATTCAAAAGGCATGCCATGGTACTGTGGTTGTACGGGTTTGGTGATCCTCTGAAGCTTTTTGCCGAGACCCTTGCCTGGTTCATACCCCGTCCACAATAATATGCTTTCTATCTTGTTGCTACACCATCGATACTTTTCGATTGCGTTAACCCGTTCAATGTGATGGTATGTTTCTCCACCCAGCGTCCTTCTATGTTCGATGACCGGAACAGTCTGGTTGGTGTATATGGGGTTGCTTCCATCTCCATGGATGATCACCTCCTGATGATTCCACTCAAATTTCACAACCTGGTGCAGAGTTGAAGCCACCGCCTTGGCGGCATGTATCCATGGTCATCCCAACAATAGATTATAAGTAGCAGATATATCTAGCACTTGGAACTTGACATCAAACCAAGTCGGACCCATCTGTAGAGTGAGGTTGATTTCTCCAATGGTGGCTCTCTGAGATCCATCGAACGCCTTCACAGTCATGCTTCCCATTAGTATCTCGTGCAGGCCTTTACCTAGTCTCTTTAGAGTGGTCAATGGACATATGTTAAGACTCGAACATCCATCTATCGAGACCTTGGCAATGAACTTATCTTCAAATTGCATGGTGATGTGCAATGCCCTGTTGTGACTCAGTCCTTCTAGTGGTAATTCATCTTCATGGAAAGTGATTTTGTGGCTTTCCAATACCTGCCTGACCATATTAGCCATCTCTCCACTGGTGATGCCTGTGGGTACATATGCTTCACTTAACACCTTCATCAAAGCATTCTTGTGCGCGACTGAGTTTTGTAGCAGTGATAAGATGGATATCTGAGCAAGAGTTTTGTTCAAGTGGTCAACAATAGAGTACTCCTTTACTTGTATCTTCCTACAAAGATCATCAGTGCCAGTCTCGACAACAGGCGTCTTAGGTGCAGCTTTCTTGCTTGTTCCTCCCAGATTCTCAGGTGTATAAACTCTGCCAGTTCTAGTCATACCTTGCGCAACACCTATTTCCTCCATTTTTGCTTTTCCCTTTCTTCGTGTTTTCGCAACATAATCCCATGGAATGGCATCAGACTTGTAAGATGGTGTGGGAGCTACCATCACAGTGAAGGGTACAACTACCTCAACTTCAAATGGTGCCTGGGTTTGTACCACAACTGGCGTGAGGGTGACTGGAGATGTTTTAGGAGCGTATCCCTCTCGGATGAGTCAAATAAACCCTTCTTGATCCCATTCCTCACTATTTTCTATCACATTCACTCCCCCACCCCTGTGATCCGAGAGAGGGTTGTTGCAAACATTTAGTGCAACTTCCTTTCCCTGTATGACCTTAGTGTCGATTAACGTCTGGATCTTGTCTTTCAACGTGCAACACTCCTCAATGGTATGACCCTTCATGCCTGAATGATAAGCACATATTTTGTTGGGGTTGGATTGGGAGGGATTTTCCACAGCAACAGCAGGAATAAGAGTAACATAACCATCAGTATTCATTTTCTCACACAATTGGTCTATGGGTTCAACAATTGGGGTGTATTGTCTAGAAGGTCTGCGGTCAAAATTTGGACGTGGCTTCGGGTAGTTTTGGCAGGCGGGTGGAGGTGAGTGGTAATATGTAGGTTAAGTATTATAGGTATGGTAGGTGGTAGCAAGGTGTTGGTATCTTGGGGATACGGGTTGATATGTGGGTGGAGGTGCTTGGTATGTGAGGGGAGACTTAGGGCCCTGGGATACCATCACGGCACCCGCTTATTTCTTCTTCGAAATGCCTCCTGATTGCAAAGCTTTATCCGTGGCCTACAGTGCCTCGAAATTGGTCGTTATCCCATTCTTAATTCCTTCTTCTATTCTTTCTCCTAGCTTGATGATGTCAGATAACTTGTGATTTTAAATGACCATCAACCTTTCGTAATACTGCAGATCTTGAGCTCTAACAAAGAAATTGTTCATTTGTTCTTTTTCAATTGCTGGCCTTACCTTTGCAGCCTCTGATCTCCAACGATTAGCATACTTACGAAAAGTTTCTGTTAGTTTCTTCTTGAGGTTTTGAATGTAGAAAACGTCTGGTGCATTTTATGTGTTCAACCTGAATCTATCCATGAAATCCGATGCCATACTCACCAAACTAGCCCACTTCTTTGGGTTTTGACTGATATACCAAGACAATGCGTCTCCTGTGAGGCTTCACATGAATAGTTTCATGCGAAGTTGTTCATTCTTGCCCACACCTATAAGCTTGTCACAATATGTTCTTAAATGCACCTTCAGATCACCAGTACCATCAAACATTTCAAACTTGGGAGGTTTGTAACCCTCCGACAGTTCCACATCTGGCTGAATACATAGGTCCTCATAATTTAGACCTTTAACGCCTTTACCACCTTCGACACTCTGAACTCTACCAGTGAGCTTCTTGAGTTCCCCTGCCATGTTTTTAATGAGCAGGTCCTTCTCATTCAATTCGGGTATGTATAGGATTTGCTTCGAGGTGTGGGGTAAGGTTTCCACATATATTAGATTGCTTTGATGGATTCCTGGGACTTGGGTATATGGGTGGTCGTTGGTCAAGTTTTGGGGATCAAGAGTAGGTTGTGGTGCATTTTGGGGAGTGTGATAAGTAGCGGTTTGCGGGTATTGAGTTCGATAATGGTGGTATTGTTGAGGGGTTGGTACTGGTTACGGGTTAAGGTTCTGGGGAGATGCGGGATACTGGTGTGGTGTGGGAGGATTTGATGGTGGGTTCTGGTTTTGTGTGTTTTGCGGTGGTGTTTGGTTCTGCGTATTCGGGTTTTGCTGGTTGATGTCTGGAATATTGAGAGTAAGGGAGAGATTTGCCAAATTTTGGACCTGCTCAAGCTCGCCCTGTAGTTCCAGGATTTTCTGCTCCAAACATAAGACCAACTTATTCTGTCCCAGATTACTTCGACCATCTGAAGTTTCAGCGTTTTCTGCCATAGTAGCATTGTATTTCCTGATACCACTTAAATCATCCATTTTCCCTTTTCTTTTGCCTTTGCCTTTTGGGTTGCTAGGTGGAGGAGGATGGGGAGGACATGTGGATCTAATGTGGTATGCTGATGATGCCAGTATGCACGAACCAACCTTGGGAATGGGAATAATCAAAAAGAAAATAAAAAGCAAAAGGTAATCAAGTTAGTAAGATGAAATAAAAGAATATTTGCAGTATTTAAACATGTTTCATAAAGTCATGCAATAATTCATGTCCTAATTTTGGGGACCTCATTGTGCCTGAGGTAGGCCTAAGCGACACATAGACTTGGAAAAAATTGATGTCAACATTTGCTTCATTTCATTAACGCGAAAATGAATCAAATCAAACTTTTACTAACTCGACAATAAAAATAAAGTTACTAATGACATTTAGCCTTATTATATCGAAATCTAAATCTAAGCTTGAAAGCGGTAAAGAACATCATCTCTTAGTCTACTTTGTCACTGAAGGACCTTCTCCATGCTTGGCTCTGTTGACCCCATCAATCAAGTTCCCCAGATCGAGCATATCCAACAGTAAGTAAGCTTTTGCTAGATGTCCTCCTTCACCGTTATCTATGCCTTGGCAATCCGAGAGTCTTTTTCTCATCTTCCCTTCTAGCTCCGTCACTCATTGTTCCAGGTATTCCAATATTTCTGTTGACGTAGTGGCAATCTCCTTCCATTCCTTTATCGCCTTCATGTTCACTTTGTGCTATTCCAGATGTTTAGCTTCAGACTCGAACACCCTTTTGCGTAGCCTCTTATACTTAACCTGTCCCGCAGCCACTTCATCCATGATTTTGTCCTTCAGATTGACACCTGGCTTGACGTCCCCCACTACGTCATCTTCCAACCATGATAGATAGTAGTACATATGACCGGTGTGATACCTGTCTGGCTAAATGATTTCTCCTTCCACAATGATCTTTTGGTTCCACATGTGTTGCACCTCAAACTTAAATGGAATGGTATCTCCTTTAAAATCTACCTTGTACTAGACTATGTTGGAAACCCGAGGTATGGCTTGTTTCCTCCCAAATTGTCGCATTACCCTTATAGGAGCGTAAGGATAGATTCCTCGCAACCCAATCAGTACCAAATGAGTATTCCCCCTTGACATGATAATGAACTCACTACTAGGAAACCATTCAAACATCTAATACACCTGCTCGTCTGTCAGATTACTGAAGAAACGCACCCAACTTACAACATTTCCAGGTTATGCAAACCTGTCTAGAATAAATGTCATTTTCTTTGGGTGATGGTTGGCTATGTAGTCATTCAGTGGCCTTCACATAAGCTTTTGATGGTATTCTCCTCTCTGAAAGTGTTCCAGTAGCCAGACTTGTAGCAATAGATTAGAACCCTCAAAATGTCCAAATCCTTGCTTGCATCGATCTAGAGCACGGTACATCTCAGCTAAGATCATATGGATGATGGTATAAGTTTATCCCTCGATGCCATCCATCAAGGTCCTGGCGACCATGCCTAAGCGAGTATGAATCCTTCCCCCTTTCACTGGAAATATCAACAGCCCCAAGAAGCAGATGACGAACACATAAACCCGGCAGTTCACCCATCCCAATGAAGTAATGGATATTTAATCATGGTGAAGACGTTACGACTTGCTATTCCTATAATGCTCGTAAATAAATTCAAAAGGGATGTATGATTTCTTTAGGTAGAGTAGCTCATCATTCTTTTTAAAATCCAACATTTTTAGAAAATCGTGGGGAGTGCGATTCTCTGGTACCAGCAATCCCGGACTATCCCATGGCAACTTGGCGAAGCCTCCTATTTCGAGATGAGTTATTTCTATACTTCCAAATCGGAAAACAACTCTTTTCTCATCCCAGACCATGGTAGTAGTCTCAATTCCCTATTTGGTCGAATGTTTAGCAAGGATGGCAAGTCACCAAGTACTCTTCTCATATGAATTTTGTCTCAAGGCGCAAAGTCTTTCCACCAATCAAGTAGCAAAGGTGGGATGTTTTGGACCATACCGAACCTGGAGATTTCATGCTTCATTTTCTGCAAACAAACAAAAGTTAGCCCTTTCCCCCTCCAGATTTGACTACTTGTGCAATAATGATCAACACGTTGGCACATTTTCTCCAAGTAATGCACATAATATGATAGTGTCCATTGGGATTGTTTAAATTCTATCGGACTTTGGACAAGGTTCAGTTTAGCGGGTTGTTACATTAATAACGCTTCAGCCCGATCTAGGTTTAGCATGATGCATGTACATTTCAAGTTGGAGTACGGTTTCTAGAATGGTCTAGACTGGTACTCCCAAGTGGACAACTTGAGAGGGAAAGGTACAGGACCGTCGATTTCACCTCTGATCGACTAGTCTACTGCAAATAAGCCTTTCCAATTTAAAGGGTGATTTTTAGGAAAGCACGGACACTCATCAAGCGCCGCTATGTTGATAATTGGCACGAGTAAAGTATGAAGTGGAGCATGCTTTATGCATAAATAATAGCACATTGCCAAGTATTTGCGTGTAAAAAGCAGTAAATAAAATAGCAAAATTGAACATGAAAAGAAGAGAAAAGGAAAGTAAGACAAAAGAAAGAAGTCAGTTTGGCTCTTGAAAATGTGCGAGAACGTAATGAAGCAGGTAAGGAAATATGGATAATGTAGCAATCAAGATGAAAAGAAATTGAGTGCGGTCATACATGTTAAAGCAAACAAAGGGGAATAAGGAAAGAGACGTGCATGTCATAGCAAATTTAAAAAAAACAAAGGAGAATAAGGAAAGGGATGTGCATGTCATAGCAAATTTAAACAAATAAAGGTGAGTAGTGGAAAGGATGTACATGTCATAGAAAATTTAAACAAATAAAGATGAATAAGGGAGGAGATGTGCATGTCATTAGCAAATTTAAACAAATAAAGGTGAATAAGGGAAGGGATGTGCATGTAACAAAGAAAGTAATCCACATAAGTCAAGTTCGTTATGCCAATAACCTAAGTGTAAATCCCCAGCAGAGTCGTCATGCTGTCGTGCCCCATTTTCTCGCGAAAGCGGGTTTCGACGTGTGGCAACTCTTTTAAATGGGTATTAAAAAAGAAGAGTCGCCACCTAATGATTTAAGGTGCGTTAGAGAACCTATTTGCAAATAACTCTGTTTGACTAGTCAACGCCGCCAAAGATCGGGTAAGGGCTCAAATTACCTCAAAGAGAAGGTGTTAGGCACTCTTCGAAGTCCACAACTGTGGTTTCAACCGAATTTTATACTATGTGGATTATATGATTAATCTAAACGAGCATATAAATAAAGGAAAATATGAAAGTTGAAAGTCTTATTATAACGTAAACCAGTGTAAGAAAGAATTATTAAACTATATGAATAATTGATACAAGTTTTAAAGACATAAAAACTACAACTGTGTTGGTCTATATTTAATGACTAAATCCTTTAGCAAGCATATAGGGGGGGGGGGGGGTCCTAAGTTTTTTAGCCAAAAGGATCACCCCATGCAACATAAATAATACTTCGCAACTCCCTTTAGGTAGGAGTTGCACATACTATCAGCGGGCACATACTATCATCTCCTGCTACCCGATTACTATGTTAAAGTTGTTTACTTAGAGGCGTTCTAATGCATTTCTAAGTCGTACCCTATGCGTGCACTACCCGTCCCATGCTTATGGTCTAGGAGACTTTGGACCTACTATTTAGGTGGTTTTAGACTTCACTTAGGGTGCTCAAAATGATAAAACTAGCGCACATTCAAAAATATGTAGGACTACACATAGTACATTTAAAGGATAAAATTAACCTCCACACATATCAACAAAGGCACGCAAACAGATTTCAGATTATGCTGTGAGGAATCGTGAGCAAGTTTAGAATCAAGATGTATGAAAGTCGTTTAAACCTATAGGAATGGCTTCTATGTGACAATATGTCTTAATAAAATCTCATGGGCAGTGTTGCTACTAAGATTACATATTATAAGTGTTATTAAAGTCTATAGACATGATCTCTAAGTGATACACGCTTGGGCAGTGAAGCCATTGGAAAACTCAGAATTACTCATTTTGATCCTATTGGTTTGCTTTCTAAGCGAGTAGTAATATCCTATAGGCAGTTTCTCTAGTAGTTGATATTCGAACACAGATTTGTCATGCTTATTCCTATATGCATGTTGTCTAGGAGGGCAATGTGACAAGAACAAAACAACAATTTGATTAATCAATTAAGGCCCTATGGACATGGTATCTAGATGAGTATCGATGGAAGCAATTCTTAATTACTTAACACGATCCTATAGTCATGTTATCTAACAATAGCACATCAATAGCACAAGTTGAGCGAATAACCAATGATATTTGAATCCTATAGGCATGCTATCTAATAGTGTATAGAAATAAAGCATGTGAACAAGGGAAATACTTATATTTTTAGACATGTTTCTGATGTTAGCAGGTAACACATTTAGGTTCCTATAGGCATGCTTTCTATCAGTGTATGGAAAATAGGGTATGTCAAACAAAGTAACAAGTAAAGCAATTAAACCCTATAGGCATGTTTTCTACCCATTAATGTGAGAATTAAAGTGCCATATCCCCTTTTTCACTAATTTCCCATCTGTTTTGTTTATAAATTATTACATACCCAAAATAATGAATACAAGTGCAAATATTACATACTGAAATACTACATGCCCAATAAACAGAGCCGACCTGAAAGAGAAATAACCCAGTATTGCGTGGGCCTTCAGCAAGCTCACTTTTCACAAGAATAGTAGACCGAGATCTAAGCACACCTAAAATAGGAGAGTGTATCAATTGCACAACGCGGGGACACAAATGAATTCATACCAAGCTTAGATGGAGGACCCATTCACATGCTCAACCACATGAGTTAACAAACCATACATGGCAACCAATTGACAATTCCGAAGTTTATTAACAATAATACCTCATAGGAACACGAGTACGTAAACATATCGACACTTGTTTTTTAGAAGCTAAGGGAACAAGATTAGTCAAACAAGGGGCTTAAACTTGCCAACTAGGTAGACCAGCGAGAACGAGCTTTAACATGGAAAGTTTGACATAGAAAACTAACACCATATTGAGCAATCATTCAACAAAAGGAAGGGTATAACATGCTGAACATAGACACACATTAGGAGGACTTAGGAAGCAGGTCTATTGGGTTAACAGGGTAAACACACACACACATTCTAAGTTTCCAGAAATCAAGTTTAGCATAAAATATTAACCACAATTAGTCAAAAAAGACTTTAGACATAAGAGCCTTAATCATAGGAGTTATAGTCAGAGGGATAGCAATTTCACATAAAGATTTCTAATATGGGAGCCTAACATGATCACAAGCAGTACAACAACAACCTAATGGCATGGTCTACAACAGACCACAACAGTGCCAAAATCCAAAGAACTCATCAAAGCATATCAACTTAAGAGGAATATCTCATGTTGGTTACCCATACATAAGAGAAAGAGCTAACATAGCAATTTTCCCTAGAAGCAATGCTAAAGACACAAGATTAACAAATCAAACATACATTAGAACTTAAATGGCATGGAAACATGCCTTAGCTAATCAGTACAGCCTCAGAAACTTAGCAGGTTGGACAAGAATAATTTAATAAGGTTTGAAACACATGCATTGATTTATCACAGAGATACAAGACAAGGTAGGGAACACACATCAGTTTATAAGTAGCACGTTTGAGCTAATAACATGATCATGAGTTAACTCTAGAAGATTATTAAGTTGCACATGAGTGGTTTAACAAGAATTAGAACAGGTTCTGGGCATGATTCGACTCTTCACAAGTGTACAGAACAAGGCAAGAAGATAAACTCAGCATAAGTAATAGTAATAAGTATTCGAACACATACAGTAGAGCAAACAGTCTTAAGAAAGCAGAATTAAGGCAACAAATAGGAAAATTCGATTACTAGAAGGTATATAGCCTCAAGAAGAGCTTCAGAGCCCACAATACAATGTCGGTTCATAAAAAATCTCAGAAACATAGATATGCAGAACAAGAATTCAAACGAAAAGAGAATGAAATTGCAAGGTTTATAGGTACTTACCAGTTACTAATTGACAAATGAATAAACAAAGAACAATTTCAGCAATATCTCGAACGTTAGTAGCAAATGAACAGTAAAACCCCAAAATCTCAGTGCGTCAGAGTTCCCAAGGGTTTCGGATGAACCCCGGGCAGTGCTCTCACTGAGAAAGGTCGAATAATTGAATTCCGGTGCCCTTGGCTTTCAGCCGGCCAAGAGTTTAAGTTTCAGAATAGTGTACGGCGAGAATAAAAAAGATAATAGTAGTTTTTTAGCGATTCCCCGGTCCTCTTATGGGGAAATTGGGGAAGGGTTTATATAGTAGTCAAATTCAAGCATCTAAATAAGGAAACACAATAAATCAAACATGAATAATGAAGGGAGAGCATGCAGAATCGTTTAAGAGACAAATTAAGAAAAAGAATCACGCAAACCCTAATTTGACCAGAATCAAGAAATTGGTTGAGGATCTTTGTGAATCTGACCCATTTAACCTTGCCGTGGTGCATATAGACAACATATCGTCCAAATTTCAAAAGGTGAAGCCGATTGCCCTTGATTCGGAGATTGGTATTTGCCAAAAGTGAGGCAAATACTAAGTAACACCATAATCTTGTAAGTAGCAATGAGGTAACGTGTAAAAGGTAAGAGAATCAGAATCCATGATTTAATCAGATTTGGAGAAGATTTAGGGAGGCATCTAGGGTTTGTGAAGTAAGGGAGGGTTTGAGAGCATATAGAGGCGGCCCAAAAGGGGAATGGGTTAGGGTTTTAGGGTATGGTTAATTAAAAGAGCTTGGGTGAACGAGGACCGTTGATCTTGAGAGATCAACAACCAGGATTTGAGGATGAACAGGGCGGGTCAATTAAATAGGTACTGACCAGTTCAAATTAGAGGTTCGTTTGGCTTGGGCTGGGGTGTTGGGCTAATGATATAGGCCAAATTTGGTCCGAAATTAGCCCTATGTTGGGGTTGTAAATTAAATATACCAAATTCATTAGAAAGAAATTATAAAAATGACTAATAAATAATTAGAATATTATTTATGTAGTAGAATACTTGAAAATAATAGCTTAGTATTATAAAAATATAAAAAGTGCTATTTTAGCATAAATAATATAATAAATACAATTATGTATAGAATATCGACCATTATTACAAAATAGTGTAAATAGCTTTAGAAATACAAATATAATTATATAAAATAAGTTAAAATATTATGAAACATATATGTGTATGCAAATAATAAATTTGGATGATCATAAAATAATTTAAAGAGATAATTAATAAATAATCAAGTAATTTAGATGCAAAGAAATCAATTTTAAAGCTCTAAAAATTACAGAATATTATAGAAAATACTTGTATAACTCTTGTAAATTAAGTAATGATGCAAAACAACATTTTGAAAGATACTTATTTGAATAATATGAGGGCAAAATTTGGTATCAACAACTGCCCCTCTTTACCCGGGAATGATGAAAGAGTTGTCGGGTAAAGAAAATGATGATCGATTTTGTCCAAATTGGGTGAGGAATGATGTATTTTTGAAATATTGGGGGCCGAACCCCGGTTCTTGAGTTGCCTACATATCCTTTGTACTACCGAAATCATGCCGTGTGTAGTTCTGATTCCAATGACGAATGAAACCGATGGAGTTATTATAAGAGGGTAGTGTTGCAGGTAATGGATAATTTTAGGCCATGGGTGCAATTTTGAACGTTATGGATATATAAGGCGAGTATTTGAGCGGTTATGGGACAAAAGGGCGATCAGTTAATGGCCGTCGGTTACGTTGATATAGTCAGGGAAGTGAACCCTATGAACGGAAATCAGAGCGAAAATTGCTCCTGTTTGTAGAGCGGTTACCTCCCGAGTTACCTGCAAAACTTAAAACACGATGCGCGTGAATATATATAGGTTATTTCGAGAATTTAAAGATGATGAAAATTTCCTCCGGACCATGAAGGTTGTCTTCGGACGATGAGGATGATGTCCTTAGACCATGACGTCCTGGGCCATGAAGCGTATGATAAGGGATTCACATGCCATGAAATGGTGTCCTCGGGCTATGAGGATAATGCCTTTGTACTATGACGCCTTTGAATGGTGATGTGCAGTTTCGAGAGATCCTCAAGCCATGGAATGGTGTCTTGAGGCTATGAGGATGGTGCCTTCAGACTACGATGCCTTCATACAATGTGATGCTTAGTCATATGCGAGGACGAGACAAGACAAGGCTTAGTCCTGTATGAGATGAGGGTGGTGCTTAGCCCTATGCGAAGAAAGAGAGACTATGCTTAGTCTCATGCAAAGAAAGGCAGTGCTTAGCCTTATGCAATGTGGAGACAGCGTTTAGTCTCATGTAAAGGAAGTCATTGCTTAGCCTTATGCAATGAATGGAGACAATGCTTAGTCTCATGCAAAGAAAGGCAGTGCTTAGCCTTATGCAATGTGGAGACATCGTTTAGTCTCATGCAAATAAATGCAGTGCTTATCCTTATGCAATAGTGGAGACAATGCTTAGTCTCATGCAAGGAAAGGAAATGCTTAGCCTTATGCAATAATGGAGGCAATGCTTAGACTCGTGCAATAATGGAGGCAATGCTTAGCCTCATGCAAGGAATGGAGACAATGCTTAGTCTCATACAAAGAAAGGCAGTGCTTAGCCTCATGCAAGGTATGGAGACAATGCTTAGTCTCATGCAAAGAAAGGCAATGCTTAGCCTTATGTAGTAGTGCAGGCAATGTTTAGCCTCATGCAAGGTATGGAGACAATGCTTAGTCTCATGCAAAGAAAGGCAGTACTTAGCCTTATGCAATAATGGAGGCAATGCTTAGCCTCATTCAAGAAAAGGCAATGCTTGGACTTATGCAATGATGCGGGCATCGCTTAGACCTATGCGAGAAAAGCAATGACTAAGTGCGAGAGGATAAAGCATTTCTTAGCTTGATGTGTTTGCGTTTGGCGCCCTTTGTCGATGTGAAGATAGTGATCTTGTTGTGTGTATGTATTTGTGGACGTTCCTGTTATGTTTATTATGCCTGCATTCAAAGAAAATTTGTGAGTTTTGTGGGGGGAAAGGTTGGTTCGTGCTCTCGATTCCTTGCTCCGCCTTTGCTTTTGTCTGGAGGCCCTGATTGAATCACCCCGGGTAACGTCTGGCTGCTATAGAAACAAAATTTTCAAAACCATGCATTTGATAAATTATTTACGAAAATATAGTTGTTTGAAATATGTGATAATGCACGAGATCAAATGGTTTTGATGAAGTGGTGACTGTGACACATTTTGAGACGTTGCAACTTCCTTGCTTCGGAATTTTGAGGATCCTTCTCATAAGTCTGCCCCAGTTTAAATGCATACTTCTTGCAATACATTCTTTGGCGGTTACAAATGTGACGAGATCGCTTCTCCATGACCATTGCTCATTTTTGGGGTATTAAGAAAAAAAATAGGAATTCACGATGATTCCCAGATTTGCGTGTGCTATAGTCCATCCTATCTGTATCAATTCATGCAACCGAACCCAAATCTCCTAAAATTTTGTCGGCCATAAAAAATGACCTAAGGAACATTAGTCATTGCCCCTCCACGACCGTTTTTACCATAAAACTGGAATTCTGCCCGATTCTCATATTTTCGTATGTTATAGACCACGCCATCTACGTGGGCTGAGGCACCGAGCGCGGATCGCCTAAAATTTGCTGGCCTATAGAAAATAACCTAAGGAACACTAGTCATCGCCTCACCATGACTGTTCCTCATTTTTGGCATTTTAGAGACATAAAACTGGAATTCTGCCTCATGCCCACATTTTCACCTAAAACTGGAATTCTCGGACCAGGATCACCTAAAATTTTGCCGGTCCATCAAAAATGACTCAAGAAACATTAGTAATCGTCTCGACATGACCATTCCTCATTTTTTTATTTTAGGGCCATAAACATGGATTTTCGTCCGATTCTCAGATTGTCGTGTGTAATAGCCCCCGCCATTAGTGCGGGCCCAGGTGCTTGGACCCGAATCGCCTGCTGGCCCATCAAAAATGACCTAAGGAACATTAGTCATCATCTCGCCAAGACTGTTCCTCATTTGATTTGGCGTTTTAGGGTCTTAAAACTAGAATTCTGTCTGATTCTCAAATGTACGTGTGTTATAGCTAACACCATCTGCGCGAGAACAGACGCCCGCATACGGATCTCCTAAAAGTTTATTGGCCCATCGAAAACGACCTAAGGAATATTAGTCATCTCCTCACCATGACCGTTCCTCAATTGTTGGCATTTTAGGGCCATAAAACTTTACTTTCGCGCGATTCCCAGATTTTCGTATGCTATAGCTCACGCCATCTACATGGGCCAAGGCACACGGACCCGGACTGCCTACGATTTTTTTTGAACCATAAGTAACGACCTAAGAAACATTAGGTATCGTCTCGCCATGACCGTTCCTCACTTTTTTGCATTTTAGGGCCATTAAATTGGAATTCTGCATAATTCCCAAATTTTCGTGTGCTAGCCCACGCCATCTGTGTGAGCCCAGGTGCCCGGACCCGGATGGCCTAAAATTTTTCCGACCCATCAAAAATGACCTAAGGAATATTAGTCACCACCTCGTTATGATTGTTCATCAATTTTTGGCGTTTAAGGTCCATAAAACTTGAATTCCGCTGGATTCTCAAATTTTCGTTTGCTATAGCTCACGAAATGTGCATGGGCCTGAGCGTTCGAACACGGATCATCTAAAATTTTGAGAATCCTATCAACGACCTATGGAAAATTACTCATCGCCTCTCCATGACCGTTGCTCATTGTTTGGCATTTTAGGGCCATATAATTTGACTTCTGCCCGATTTTAAAAGTTTCGTGTGTTATAGCCCATGCCATCTGTGTGGGCCTGGGCGCCCGCACCCGAATAGCCTAAAATTTTTCTGGCCCATTAAAAATGACCTAAGGAACATTATTCATCGCCTCGCCTTGACCGTCACTCATCTTTTGGCATTTTTGGGCCATAAAACTAAAATTCCGCCCGATTCCTAGATTTAGTCCGTGACATCTACGTAGGCCTAGGCGCCAGGACCCGGATTGCCTAAACCTTTTCCGGCCCATCAAAAACAACCTTAGGAACATTAGTCATCACCTCGCCATTGTCGTTCCTCCTTTTTTGGCATTTTAGGGCCATAAAATTGGAATTCCGCCCGATTCCCAGATTTTCGTGTGCTATAGCCCACACCATCTGCGTGGGCTTGGGTGCCTGGACCCGAATTGCCTAAAATATTACGGGCCCATAAAAAACAACTTAAGGAACATTAGTCATTGACTCGCTAATACCACTCCTCGTTTTTGGTGTATTAGGGCCATTAAACTTGAACTCCGCCTGATTCCCAGATTTTCGTGTGCTATAGCTCATGCCATCTGCGTGGGCCCGGGTGCCCAAACCAGGATTGCCTAAAATTTTGCGGGCCAATAAAAAATGACCTAAGGAACATTAGTCATCATCTATCCATGACTATTCCTAGGTTTTTGGTAATTTTTGGCCATTAAACTGGAATTCCGCGTGATTCCCAGATTTTTGTGTGCTATAGCCAACGCCATCTGCGTTGGTCCAGGACTTCGGACCCGAATTGCCTAAAATTTTGCTGGTCTATCAAAACCGACCTAAGAAAAATTAGTCATCACCTCTCCATGACCGTTCCTGATTTTATTTCCGTTTAGGGCCATAAAATTGGAATTCTACTTGATTCTCAAATGTTCGTTTTCTATAGCACACGCCATCTGCACGGGCCTGAGTGGCAGACCTGGATCACCTAAACTTTGCCGGCCCATCAAAAACAACCTAAGGAACATTGGTCATCATCTCTCCATGACCGTTCCTCATTTTTTGGTGTTTCAGGGCCATAAAACATGAATTCCGTCTGATTTCCAGATTTTCATGTGCAATAGCCCACACCACCTGCCTAGGCTCGGGCGCCCGAACCCTAATCGCCTGAAATTTTGTCGGCACATCAAAAATAACCTAAGAAATATTAGTCATTGCCTCGCCATGACCATTCCTTGCTTTTTGGTCGATTCTCAAACCCAGGAGCTCTGACCTGGATCGCATATAATATTGTCGGCCCATCAAATATGACCTAAGGAACATTATTCATCACTTCACCATGACCGTTCCTCATGTTTTCCCCTTTTAGGGCCATAAAATTAGAATTTCGTTCGATTCCTAGATTTTCGTGTGCTATAGAACACGCCCTCTGCACTGGCTCGGGCGCCGGACTTGAATCGCATATAAATTTGTCTACCTATCAAAAATGGCCTAGGGAACATTAGTCATCACCTCGCCATGGCCGTTCCTCATCTTTTGGCGTTTTATGGCCATAAAACTGAAATTTCGCATGATTCCTAGATTTGTGTAAACTATAGCCCACACCATCTGCGTGGGCCCAGGCGCTCGAACACGGATCGCTTAAAATATTGTCGGCCCATCAAAAATGACCTAAGGAACATAAGTCATCACCTCGCTACCTCGTCTTTTGCCTTTTAGGGTCATAAAACTGGAATTCCGCTCGATTTCCAGATTTTCGTGTGCTACACGGGCTCAGGCTCCAGACTTGAATCGGCTATAATTTTTCCGGCCCATAAAAAATGACCTAAGGAACATTAGTCATCCCCTCGCCATGGCCGTTCCTCATATTTTGGCATTTTAGGGCCATAAAACTAAACTTTCGCCAAAGTCCTAGATTTTTGTGAACAATAGCCCATGCCATCTGCGTGGACTTGAGCTCCCGGACCCAGGTCGCCTAAAATTTTAGCGACCCATAAAAAACAACCTAAGGAACATTAGTCATCGTCTCGGCACGACTGTGCCTCGTTTTTTGGCGTTTTAGGGATATTAAACTGGAATTCTGCTTGATTCCAAGATTTTCATGTACTATAGCCCACGCCATCTGCGTGGACCTAGTCGCCCTAACCTGGATCACCTAAACTTTTACCAGCCCATCAAAAATGACCTAAGGAACATTAGCTAAATCGTCCCAATCCCAGATTCCGCCCCAATTCCGACCTAGGGCCATAAAACTGAAATTCTGCCCCAATCCCACATTTTCGTGTGCTATAGCCCACGTCCTCTGAAGGGGCCTGTGCGCCGGACTTAAATCGTCCATAATTTTCTAACCCATCAAAAATGACCTAAGGAATATTTTTCATTATCTCGCCATGAACGTTCCTCGTGTTTTGGTGTTTTAGGGCCACTAAACTATAATTCTGCCTGATTCCTAGATTTTCGTGTGCTGTAGCCCACGCTATCTGTGTGGGCCTGGGAACCCAAACTCGGATCGCCTAAAATTTTGCCGAACCATAAAATAAAACCTAAGGAACATTTGTCATCGTCTCGCCATGGCTGTTCCTCGGTGTATCTTGTTTTAGGGCCATTAAACTGGAATTCCACCTAATTCGAGATTTTCCTGTGCTATAGCCAACGCCATCTGCGGGGTCCCGGTCGCATGAACCTGAATCACCTAAAACTTTGTCGACACATAAAATATTACCTAAGGAACACTGGTCATCGTCTCGCCATGACCGTTTCTCGCTTTTTGGTTTTTTAGGGCCATTAAACTGGAATTCCACCCGATTCCCAGATTTTCGTGTGCTATAGCCAACGCCATCTATGTCAGCCCGGGCGTTTAAAGCCGAATCGCCTAAAATTTTGCCAGCCTATCAAAATTGACCTAAGGAATATTAATCATCACCTCGCCATGATCGTTTCTCATTTTTTGGCGTTATAGCCCTCGCCAATTGCGTAGGCTCGAGTGCCCGGACCCGGATTGCCTAAAATTTTGCCGACCTATAAAAAATTACCTAAGGAACTTCAGTCGTCGTCTCGCTATGAACATTCCTCAATTTTTGGTGTTTAGGGCCATTAAATTGGAATTTCACCTGATTCAAAGATTTTCATGTGCTATAGTCCACGCCATCTGTGTGGGCTGGGGCGCCCGGTCCCGGATTGCCTAAAATTTTGTTGGTCTATAAAAACAAACTTAAGGAACATTATTCATTGCCTCGTTATGACTGTTCCTCGTTTTTGACATTTTAGGGCCATAAAACTGAAATTCTACCTGATTCCAAGTTTTTCGTGTGCTATAACCAACGCCATCTGCGTGGGCCCGGGCGCACGGGCCCGGATAGCCTAAAATTTTGTTGGCCCATGAAAAATGACCTATGGAACATTATACATCACCTCGCCATGACCGTTTCCCATTTTTTTGGCATTTTAGGGCCATAAAATAGGAATTCTGCCTGATTCCCAGATTTTCATGTGCTATAGCCCACGCCGTCTGCGCAAGCCCGGACTCGAATCGCCTAATATTTTGCCGCCTTATCAAATATGACCTAAGGTACATTTGTCATCGCCTCTCTATGATCGTTCCTCATTTTTTGGTGTTTTAGGGCAGTAAAATTGGAATTACGCTTGAGTTCCAGATTTTTATGTGCTATAGCCCAGGCCATCAGCGCGGGCCCGGGCGCCTGGACCTAGTTCACCTAAAATTTTGTCGGCCATAAAAAATGACCTATGAAACATTAGTCATCGCCTCGCCATGACTGTTCATCCTTATTTTAGAGTTTTAGGGCCATAAAACTTGAATTCTACCTGATTCTCAGATTTTCGTGTCCTATAGCCAATGCCATCTGCACGGGTTCGGGCACTCAGAACTGGATCGCCTATAATTTTTCGGCCCATAAACAACGACCCAAGGAACATTAGTCATCACCTAGCCATGATCATTCCTCGTTTTTGGCATTTTAGGGTCATAAAACTAGAATTCCTCCCAATTCCTAGATTTTCTTGTGCTATAGCCCACGCTATATTCGTGGGCCTGGGCGCCTGGAATGCCCATCAAAAATGACCTAAGGAACCTTAGTCATCACCTCGCCATGACCTTTCCTCGTTTTTTGACGTTTTAGTTCCATAAAACTAGAATTTTGCCCGATTCTTAGATTTTCGTGTGCTATAGCCCATGCCATCGGCGTGGGCCTGAGGTCCTAGAGGCAGATTGCCTAAAATTTTGTCGGCCCATCGAAGACGACATAAGGAACATTAGTC
Organism: Nicotiana tomentosiformis; assembly: GCF_000390325.3. Classification (NCBI taxonomy): domain Eukaryota; kingdom Viridiplantae; phylum Streptophyta; class Magnoliopsida; order Solanales; family Solanaceae; genus Nicotiana; species Nicotiana tomentosiformis. The sequence goes on along the minus strand of NC_090815.1, from coordinate 5,504,448 downwards.
AAAATATTTCGTGTGTTATATCCCATGCCATCTTCGTGGACCCGAGCCCGGATCCACGTCATCTAAAATTTTGCTGTTTAATAAAAAATAACTTAAATAACATTAGTCATCGCCTCGCCATGATTGTTTCTCATTTTTTTCATTTTAGTGTAATAAAACTTGAATTTTGCCCGATTCTTAGATTTTTGCCATCTGCGTGGGCCCGGGGTCCTAGAGGCTGATCGCCTAAAATTTTGTCGGCCTATCGAAGACGACATAAGGAACATTAGTCATCGCTTCGCCATGACCGTTCCTCATTTTTAGCGTTTTATGGCCATAAAATTGGAATTCTGCCTGATACCTAGATTTTCATGTGCTATAGCCCACGCAATCTACGTGGGCCGGGCCTGGACGTCGAGACCCGGATCGCCTAAAATTTTGCCGGCCCATAAAAAATGACCTAAGGAATATTAGTAATCACCTTGTCATGATTGTTCCTCGGGTTTTTGCCTTTAGGGCCATAAAACTGGAATTCTAACTGATTCCCATATTTTTGTGTGCTATATCACACGCCATCTGCACGAGCCCGGATCGCTGAACCCAGATCACCTAAAACTTTGCTGGCCCATAAAAAATGACCTAAGGAACATTAGTCATCGCCTCGCAATGACCTTTCCTCATTTTTTGGAGTTTTAGGGCCATAAAACTGAAATTCTGCATGATTCCTAGATTTTTGTGTATGCCCACGCTATCTGCGTGGGCCCAGGCGCTCGGACCGAAATTTCCTAAAATTTTGTTGGCCTAACAAAAACAACATAAGGAACATTAGTCATCGCCTCGCCATGACCATTCCTCATATTTGGTGTTTTAGGGCCATAAAATAAGAATTCTTCCAGATTCTCATAGTTTCATGTGCTATAGCCTAGGCTATCTGTGTGCGCTCGGGTATTCAGACCCGGATCTCCTCAGCTTTTTCTTGCCCATTAAAAAATGATCTAAGAAACATTAGTTATCGCCTCGCCATGACCGTTCCTCCTGTTTTGGCGTTTTAGGGCCATAAAACTGAAATTCTATTCGATTCTCAAATGTTTGTGTCAAATAACCCACACCATCTGCACAGGCCCAGGAGCAGAGACCCGGATCGCCTAAAAATATTTCGGCCCATCAAAAATAACCTAAGGAACATTAGTAATCGCCTCGCATGATCGTTCCTTGTGTTTTGGCGTTTTAGGGCCCTAAAATTGGAATTCGCTTGATTCCCAAATTTTCATATACATAGCCCACGTCATCTGTGTGGGCCCTTCGCCCGAACCTGGATCGCCTAAAAATTTTGCCGGCCCATAAAAAACAACTTCAGGAACATTAGGCATCACCTCGCCATGACCATTTCTCGTTTTTAGCATTTTAGGGTCATAAAAATCGAATTCCTCCTGATTCCTAGATATTCGTGTGCTATAACTCATGTCATCCACATGGGCGCGGGAGCCCCGACCCGGATCGCCTAAAATTTAGCCGGACCATCTAAAATGACCTAAGAAACATTAGTCATCCCCTCGCAATAACCGTTCCTCATTGTTTGCATTTTAGGGTCATAAACTGGAATTCTGCGTGATTCCTAGATTTTCGTGTGCTATATATAGCCCACACCATCTGCATGGGCCCTGGCGCCGGACCCGGATCGCCTAAAATTTTGTCGACCCATCAAAAATGACTAAAGTAACATTAGTTATTGCCTCTCCATGACCATTCCTCATTTTGTGCCGTTTTAGGGCCACAAAACTGGAATTTCGCCCTGGGCCATAAAATTGGAATTCCGCTCATTTCAATGATTTTCGTGTGTTATAGCCCATGCCATCTGCGTTGGCTCGGGCGACTAGACTCGGATCGACTAAGATTTTGCAGGACCGTAAAAAACGACCTAATGAACATTAGACATCGCCTCTCCATGAACGTTCCTAGTTGTTTGTTGCGTTTTAGGGCCATATAACTGGAATTCCACCCGATTCCTAGATTTTCGAGTGTTATAGCCCACGTCATCTGCACGTGCCTAGGCAGCCGGACCTAGATTGCCTAAAAATTTGATGGCCCATCAAAAACGACCTAAGGAACATTAGTCATCACCTCGCCATGACCGTTTCTCATTTTTAAAATATTTTAGGGCCATAAAAATGGAATTTCACTCGATTCCAATATTTTCACCATGTGCGCGGGGTTGGGTGCCCGAACCCGGATCGCCTAAAATTTTGCTGGTCCATCAAAAATGACCTAAGGAACATTAGTCATCGCCTCGACCATTCCCAGTTTTTTGTGTGCTATAGCACATACCATATGCACGGGCCCGGACGCCCGGACCCAGATCGCCTAAAAGTTTCCTGCACATCAAAAACGACCTAATGAATATTAGTCATCCCCTCGACCATTCCCAGATTTTCATGTGCTATAACACACGCCATATGCACGGGCCCAAGTGCTCGGACCTTGATCGCCTAAAATTTTATCGTCCCATCAAAACCGACCTAAGAAACACTACTCATCGCCTTGTCATGACCGTTCCTCTTTTTTTTTTATATATGTTTTAGGGCATTAAAATTGAAATTCCACCTAATTCCCAAATTTTCATGTGCTATCGCCCATGTCATATGCGTGAGTCGGGCACTCGGACCCGGTACCTAAAATTCTGTAAGTCCATCAAAAATGACCTAAGGAACATAAGTTATCATCTAGGTATGACCGTTCCTCGTTCTTTGGCGTTTTAGGGCCATAAAATTGGAATTCTTCCCGATTCCTATATTTTTGTGTGTTATAGCCCACGCCATTTGCGGGGGCCCGGGTGCCCTGATCTAAATCGCCTAATATTTTCTCCTCCCTTGAAAAACACTCTAAGGAACATTAGTCATCGCCACGACATGACAATTCCTCCTTTTTGGGCGTTTTAGGGCTATAATACTGGAATTCTGCCCGATTCCTAAATTTTTGTGTGTTATAGCCCATGCCATCGGCACGAACGTGATTTCCCAGACCCAGATTTCCCAAACTTTTCTTGGCTTATCAAAAATGACCTAAGGAACATTATTCATCGCCTCGCCATGACCATTTCTCGTTTTTGGCGTTTTAGGGTCATAAAATTTTAATTTTGCCCGATTCCATGATTTTTGTGTGCTATAGCACACGCCATCTGCACGGGGCCTGGTGCTGGACCTTGATAGGCTAAAATTTTACCGGCATATCAACAATGACCTAAGGAACATTAGCCACCATTTTGCCATGATCGCTTCTCATTTGTTGGGTGTTTAGGGCCATAAAACTAGAATTCTCTCGATTTCGTGATTTTCGTGTGCTACCACGCCATCTGCGTGGGCCCAGGCGCCAAAACATGGATTGCCTAAACTTTTATCGACCCATCAAAAATGACCTAAGGAACACTTGTCATTGCCTCTTCATGACTGTTCACGTTTTTTGGTGTTTTAGGGCAGTAAAACTTAAATTCCGTTAGATTACCATATTTTTGTGTGTTTATGGCCCACGCCATCTGCACGAGCTCGAGCGCCGGACTCGAATCGCCTAAAATTTTGTCGGGCCATCAAAATCGACCTAAGGAACATTAGTCATCGCCTCACCAAGACCGTTCATTGTGTTTTGGCATTTTAGGGCCATCAATTTGGAATTTTACCCGATTCCTAGATTTTCGTGTGCTACAGCCCACGCCATCTGTGTGGGCCCACACGCCTGGACCCGTACCACTTAATATTTTGCCGTCCCATTAAAACTACCTAAGGAACATTAGACATCGCCTCGACATGTCCGTTCTTGTTTTTTTGGCATTTTAGGGTCATAAAATTGGAATTCCTCTCCATTCTTAGATTTTCGTATGCTATGCACACACCATCAGCAAGGGCTAGGTGTCCGGACCCGGATTGCCTAAAATTTTGCCAGCCTATCAAAAATAACCTAAGTAATATTAGTCATCGCCTTTTCATGACCGTTCTTTGTTTTTAGCGTTTTAGGGCGAAAAAACTAGAATGCCAACCAATATTTATATTTTCGTGTGTTATAGCCCATGCAATCTGCACGGGCCCAGGCACCCAGAGCTCGGATCGCCTAAAATATTTTGTTCCCATCAAAACCGACCTAAGGAATATTAGTCATCGTTTCGCCATGACCGTTTCTCATTTTGTGACATTTTAGGATCATAAAACTGAAATTCCGCCAGATTCCCATATTTTCGTGTGCTATAGCCAACGACATCTGCGTGTGCCCGAGCGCCTGAACTCAGATCGCCTAATATTTTGCTGGCCCATCAAAAACGACATAAGGAACATTAGTCATTGCCTCTCAATGAACGTTACTATTGTTTTGGCATTTTGGGGGCCATAAAACTAGAATTCCGCTAAATTCCTAGATTTTTGTGTGCTAAAACCCTTGCCAACTGCACGGGCCTAAGAGCCCAGACCCGGGTCGGCTAATATTTTTCAAGCCCATCAAAAATGACTTAAGGAACATTAATCATCGCCTCGTCAAGGCCGTTCCTCGTGTTTTGGCATTTTTGGACCATAAAATAAGAATTCTGCCTGATTCCCAGATTTTCGTGTGCTATAGCCCACACCATATGTGTGGGCCAGGGCATCCGAATTCGGATCGCATAATATTTTGCCGGGTCATCAAAAAAGGCCATAAGGAATATAAGTCATTGCCTCACCATGAATGTTCCTTGTTTTTTGGTGTTTTAGGTCCATAAAGCTAGAATTCGGCCTGATTCCCAGTTTTCGTGTGCTATAGCCCACGCCATCTGTGTGGGCCTTGGCGTCATCTGCGTGGGCCTTGGCGCTTGGACCCGAATCGCCAATAATTTTACTTGCCCATCAAAAATGACCTAAGGAACATTAGTAATCGCCTCTCCATGACCGTTTCTCATTTTTAGCATTTTAGGGCCATAAAATTGGAATTATACCCGATTCCCAGATTATCATGTGTTATAGCCAATACCATCGGCGTGGGCCCGGGCGTCCGGACGCGGATCGCCTAAAATTTTTCCAGCCCATAAAGAATTACCTATGGAACATTTTCATCACCTCTCCACGATCGTTCCTCAGTTTTTAGCGTTTTAGGTCAATACAAATAGAATTATACTTGATTCCTAAATTATTATGTGCTATAGCCAATGAAATCTGTATGGGTCCGGGATTCCAGACCCGAATCGCCTAAAAAAATTTTGGCCTATCAAAAATGACCTACAGAACATTATCCATCGCCTCGCCATGACCGTTCCTCATTTTTTGGCGATTTAGGGCCATAAAACTGGAATTCTGCTCTATTCTTAGATTTTTATGTGCTATAGCCAAAGCCATGTGCGTGGGCACGGGCCCCCAGACTCGGATCACCTGAAATTTTGTCGGCCCATAAAAAACGACCGAAGGAACATTAGTCATCGCTTCGCCATGACCGTTTTTTGTTTTTTGGCATTTTAGGGCCAAAAACTAGAATGCCACCCGATTCCCAAAAGTTTGTGTGCTATAGCCTACGCCATCTGTGTGGGACCAGGCGCTTGGACCCGCCTCTTATAAAATTTTGCCGGCACATCAAGAGAGACCTAAGGAACATTAGTCATCGCCTAGACAAGGAACATTAGTCATCGCCTCACCATGACCGTTCCTTATTTTTTGTCATTTTAGGAGCATAAAACCGGAATTTCGCCTGATTCCTAGATTTTCGTGTGCTAAAGCCAACGCCAACTGCGTGGGCCTGGGCGCCCAGATCCGGATCGCTTAATATTTTGCCATCCCATCAAAAATGACATAAGGAACAGTAGTCATCGCCTTAGGATGACCGTTCCTTTTTTGGCGTTTTAGAGCCATAAAACTGGAATTCTGCGTGATTCCCAGATTTTTGTGTGTTACAACCCACGCCATCTGCGTTGACCCAGGCGCCTGGACCCACCTCTTGTAATATTTTGCCGGCCCATTGAAAATGACCAAACGAACATTAGTCATGGCCTCATCATGTCCATTCCTCGTAGTTTGGCGATTTACGGCCATAAAACTTGAATTCCACGCCAATCCTAGATTTTTGTATGCTATGGCCAATGCCATATGCATGGGCACGGGCGCCCAAACCCGGACCCAAATCTGCATGGGCCTAGTCGTCCGAACCCGGATCACCTATTATTTCGTCGGCCCATCAAAAACGACCAAAGAAACATTAGTTACCACTTCTCCATGACCGTTCTTCGTATTTTGGCGTTTTAGGGGCATATAACTTGAATTATGCTCCATTACCAAATTTGTTTTTGCTATAGCCCACGCCATCTGCACCTGATTGGGCGCCCAAACATGGATCGGCTTATATTTTGTCGATCTATCAAAATCGACCTAGGCAAAATTAGTATTCGCCCACGCCATTTGCATGGGCTCAAGCGCCCGGACCCGAATCTCCTTAAAGTTTGCTAGCCCATCAAAAACGACCTAAGGAACATTAGTCATTGAGTCGCCATGATCGTTCCTCATTTTTTGGAATTTTAGGGCCATAGAACTATAATTCCGCCCGTTTCTCAGATTTTCATATGCTATAGCCCACGCCATAAAATTCCCCGATATAATAAAGAAAGTAATAAGGGTTCCAAACCATTGAAACAGAAAGCACTAAAGACTATTACGACGTGGCAGAAATGATTACCATTACACGAGTCCGGGTGCCCGAACTCGGATTGCCTAAATTTTGGCCGACCCATAAAAAACGACCTAAGGAATATTAGTCATCGCCTCGCCATGATTGTTCCCCATTTTTTTGTGTTTTAGGATCATAAATAGGAATTTTGTCCTACTCCAAGATTTTTATGTGCGATAGCCCAAGCTATCTACGTGGACTCGGATCATCTAAAAAAATTTTGGCCTATAAAAAATGACCTAAGGAACATTAATCATCGGCTCTCCATGACCGTTCCTCGTGTTTTGGCATTTTAGGGCTAAATCACTGGAATTCCGCCTGATTTCAAATTTTCGTGTGCTATCACCCACGCCATATGTGCGGGCTCAGGTGTCCAGACCTGGATCGCCTAAAATTTTGCTGGCCTATCATAAATGACCTAAGGAACACTAGTTATCGCCACGCCATGACCGTTCCTCATTTTTGGCGTTTAAGGCCATAAAACTGGAATTCTGCCCTATTCTTAGATGTTCAGGTGCTATAACCTATGTCATTTGTGCGGGCTCGGGCGCCCAGACCCGGATCACCTCAAATTTTGTTGGCCCATCAAAAATGACCTAAGGAACATTAGTCCTCGCCTTACCATAAAACTAAAATTCTGCCGGATTCCCAGATTTTCGTGTGCTATAGCCCACGCCATATGGATGGGCCCGCCACATAAAAAATGACTTAGGAACATTAGTCATCGTCTCACCATGATCGTTCCGCATTTCCTGGCATTTTAGGGCCACAAAACTGGAATTCCGCCCGATTCCCAAATTTTTATGTGCTATAACCAATGCCATCTGCGTGGGCCTAGGCCCCCGGACACGGATCACCTATTATTTTTCCGGCCCATAAAAAACGACCAAAGGATCATTCTTCTTCTCCATGATCGTTCCCCGTTTTATGGTAATTCAGGGCCATAAAATTGGAATTTTGCCAAATTCCTAGATTTCGTGTGCTATAGCCAACACCATTTGTGTGGGCCCGGGTATCCAGACTTGAATCGGCTAAAATTTATTCGACCCATCAAAAATTTCCTAAGGAATCGCCTCGCCATGACCGTTCCTCATTTTTTGGCGTTTTAGGGCTATATAACTTGAATTCTACCCCATTACTAGATTTTCATGTGCTATAGTACACACCATCTGCACCTGACCGGGCGCCCGAACCCGAATCGCCTAATATTTTGTCGGCCCATCAAAATTGACCTAAGAAAAATTAGTATTCGCCCATGCCATTTGCATGGGCTCGGGCGCCCGGACCCGGATCTCCTTAAATTTTGCTAGCCCATAAAAAATGACCTAAGGAACATTAGTCATTGAGTCGCCATGATCGTTCCTCAGTTTTTGGCAATTTAGGACCATAAAACTGGAATTCCGCCCGGTTCTCAGATTTCCATATGCTATAGCCCACGCCATCTACACGAGTCCGGGTGCCCAGACCCGGATTGCCTAAAATTTGGCCGACCCATAAAAAATGACCTAAGGAATATTAGTCATCGCCTCGCCATGATTGTTCCCCACTTTTCTGTGTTTTAGGGTCATAAATAGGAATTCTGTCTGATTCCAAGATTTTCATGTGATATAGCCCAAGCTATCTGCATGGACCTGGGCACTCGGACCCGGGCGCCCGGACCCGGATCGTCTAAAAATATTTTGGCCTGTAATAAATGACCTAAGGAACACTAATAATCGCCTATCCATGACCGTTTCTCGTTTTTTGGCATTTTAGGGCTAAATAACTAGAATTCCGCCTGATTTCAAATTTTCGTATGCTATCACCCACGTCATCTGTGCGGGCTCAGGCGCCCCAACCTAGATCGCCTAAAATTTTGTCGGCCTATCATAAATGAACTAAGGAACACTAGTTATCGCCACGCCATGGCCGTTCCTCATTTTGGCATTTTAAGGCCATAAAACTGGAATTTTGCCCTATTCTCATATGTTCGTGTGTTGTAACCTATGTCATTTGCGCGGGCTCGGCTGCCCGGAGCCGGATCACCTCAAATTTTGTCAGCACATCAAAAACGACCTAAGGAACATTAGTCCTCGCCTCACCATAAAACTGAAATTCCGCCGGATTCCCATATTTTTGTGTGTTATAGCCCACGCCATCTGCGTTGGCCAAGCACCATGACTCGAATCTCCTAAAATGTTTCTGGCTCATCAAAAATGACCTAATCAACATTAGTCATGTCTCTCCATATTATTTTGGTGTTTTAAGGTCATAAAATTAGAATTCCCCTGACTCTCAGGTGCCCGGAGTCAGATCGCCTAAAATTTTGCTGGCCCATCAAAAACGACCTAAGGAACATTATTAATTGTCTTTCCATGACCATTCCATGTTTTTGGATTTTAAAGGCCATAAAACTGAAATTCCGTCCGATTCCGAGATTTTTAAGTATTATAGCCCACGCCATCGACACAGGCCCAGACGCCTGGACCCGGAATGCCTAAAATTTTGATGGCCATAAAACACGACCTAAGGAACATTTTTCATCACCTCGTCATGATCGTTCCTCATTTTTAGCATTTTAGGGCAATAAAACTAGAATTCCATCCGATTCTCAGATTTTTGAGTGTTATAGCATTTTTAGCATTTGCATGGGCTCGGGCGCAAGGACCCGGATCTTCTTAAATTTTGTCGTCCCATCAAACCAACCTAAGGAACATTAGTCATTGCCTCGCCATGACCGTTCCTCGTTTTTGGGTGTCTTAGGGCCATAAAACTGGAATTCTGCTCGATTCTAAGATTTTCGTGTGTTGTAGCCCACGCTATCTGCGTGAGTCCGGTTGCCCTAATGCGGATCATTAGTCATCACCTCACCATGACCGTTCCTCATTGTTTGGCATTTTAGGGACGTAAAACTTGAACTCCACACGATTCCTAAATTTTTGTGTGCTATAGCCCATGCCATTTGCGTGGGCCAGGACGCCCTGACCCGTATCGCCTAGTATTTTGCCGGCCCATAAACAATGACCTAAGGAACATTAGTGATCTCCTCACTATGATCGTTCCTCATTTTTGTTGTTTTAGGGAAATAAAACTAGAATTCCGCCCGATTTCCAGATTTTCGTGTGCCATAGCCCACGCCATCTGGAAGGGCCCGGGCGCCCGAACCCAGATCGCCTTAAATTTTGCCAGTCCATCAAAAATGGCCAAAGGAACATTAGTCTTTGCCTCGCCATGATCGTTCCTCCTTTATTGGCGTTTTAGGGCAATAAAACAGGAATTCTAAGCGATTATCAAATTTTTGTGTGCTTAAACCCACACTATCTGCACGGGCCCAGGCGCCCGAACCTGGATCCCCTTAAAGTTTTTTGACCTATCAAAAATGACTTAAGGAACATTTTTGTTCCTTATTTTTTGGTATTTTAGGGCCATAAAACTGGAATTTTGCCCGATTCATATATGTTTCATGTGCTATAACCCACGCCATCTGTGTGGGCCCGAGCGCATAGACCCGTATCACCTAAAATTTTGTTGGCCCATAAAAATGACCTATGGACCATTAGTCATCGCCTCTCCATGACCGTTCCATATTTATTTGCGTTTTAGGGCCATAAAACTAGAATACCGCCCAATTCTCAGATTTTCATGTGCTATAGCCAACGCCATCTGCACGGGCTCGGGCGCCCGAACCCAAATCTCCTAAAAATTTTCCAGCCCATCAAAAATGACCTATGGAACATTAGTCATCGCCTCGCCATGATCGTTTCTCATGTTTTGGGCATTTTCGAGCCTTAAAACATGAATTCCGCCTGATTCGTAGATTTGTGTGTGCAATATCCCATTAGTCATCGCCTCTCCATGACCGTTCCATATTTATTTGCGTTTTAGGGTCATAAAACTAGAATACCGCCCAATTCTCAGATTTTCATGTGCTATAGCCAACGCCATCTGCACGGGCTCGGGCGCCCGAACCCAAATCTCCTAAAAATTTTCCAGCCCATCAAAAATGACCTATGGAACATTAGTCATCGCCTCGCCATGATCGTTTCTCATGTTTTGGGCATTTTCGAGCCTTAAAACATGAATTCCACCTGATTCGTAGATTTGTGTGTGCAATATCCCACACCATCTGCACAGGCCAGGGTGCCTGGACTAGGATCGCCTAATCAATTTTGATGACCCATCAAGAACAACCTTAGGAACATTATACATCGCCTCTCGATGATCGTTCCTCAAGTTTTGGCATTTTAGGGCCATAAAACTAAAATTCCACTTGATTCTCAAATATTTTTGTGCTAAAGCCCATGCCATCTGCGTGGGCGTGGGCACCCGGACCTGCATCGCCTTAATGTTTACAGGCCCATAACAAACGATCTAAGCAACATCAATCATCGCTTCGTTGTTTGGTATTTTAGGGCCATAAATCTTAAATTCCGCTCGATTCCTAGATTTTTGTGTATTATAGCGCACGCCATCTGCACAGGCCCGAGTGCCTGGACCGGATTGCATAAAATTTTGCAGACACATAAAAAATGACCTAAGGAATATTAGTCATCGCCTCGCCTCGCCGCGACCATTCCTCATTTTTTGGCGTTTTAAGGCCATAAAATAAGAATTCCGCCTGACTCCCAGATTTTCGTGTGCTATAGCTGCGTGGGCACGCGCACCCAACCCAGATTACTTGAAATTTTGCCGACCCATCAAAAATGACCTAAGGAACATTAATGTAACGACTCGACTTATCATTTTAAGAATTAGCATCCCGTTCAGCGACTTAAGCCCTCAGGCAACTTTGTAATGTGTATTATGACTTACGCATGGTCTAGTTTGGTTTTTGGATGATTCGAGATTTAATTTAAAGAACAATATATTCTTATTTTGGAAGCTTAAATGAAACGAGTTGACCAGAGCTTGAATTTTATGCAAACGATCCCGGAATGGAACTTTGATGGTTTCAATAGCTTCGTATGGTGATTTCAAACTTAGGCGTATGTCCAGAATTGGAATTGGAAGTCCATAGAACAATTCAGCGCATTTTGACGAAATAAGAAAGTTGATGTGTGCTAATTATATTGTTTTGTGTGCAACCGAGGACTATTAATATGATGGATATCAATTGGATATGATAATAAGTGTATGAGGCATATTATAAGTGATGTGGGGTCTAGGGAGAGGCCTAAGCCTAAATCAAGTTGAAAATTTCATGATAGACTAAAATTCCAAATGAGTACACAGAAGACCAAACTTTCGACGAGCATATATATATATATATATATATATATATATATATATATATATATATATATATATAAAATTAGTTATGTGATATACAACCTATCAAATGAAAGATCTTCGAGTCTAGTTTCTAATGCTTCAAACTATTCGTCATTTGGACACTCCTACAAGAAGTTATGACCAAATTACCAAACGCTGGCCAAATTTTACACTACTGCGCCGCCCCACGCGGCTCCCCATGCGCCGCACCTATGGAAAATTACAGAATGTTTAGAAATGTCATTTCCAGACGCTTTTTTACACAGCCACCTCACGCCCCACGGTGCCCCATGCGCCGCGGCTATACAAAATCTGAGTTTTCTTAACCCGACCCCCATTTCATTTAACTCATTCATGGTTCATATTTTTGGATATTTTCTGGTGTTTTAGAGAGAGGAGAGAGCGATTCTAGAGAAAGGAAAGGAAGGACTAAGGATTTCACTACTCTACCTTGAATCAAACCTTTAAATCGCATCAAAGGGTTACTAGAGCTTCAAAGAGGTAAGAATTTCTTTCCCCAATTCTTCAATTTTGAAATCTAACTAGTAATGGGTAATTAGTAAGATGATTCTTGGATGTGAGAGTATTAGTTATACATACTTGTACCAATAAGTTTGTGGGAAGATTGTTGAGTTCAAATGGGTAAAAATTGGGTTGAAAATGGTAGAAATCTTCAAAGACTTTAATTGAAGATTTGAAAGGCAATCTGATGTCGGAATTCAATAATTTTTGTATGGTTGAACTCGTATCGGAACGATGTTCGAATTTCGTGAGTTTTTCCTGGATTCAAAACGTGGGTCCCACTATCGATGTTTAAAATAAATTTCGGATTTTAATCAGGAAAATTAGTAATTTTGTATGGAATTAATTCCTACAATTTGTATTGAGTATATTGAAATGTTTGTGATTAGATTTGAAGCCTCTGGACACTAATTTGCAAGGCAAAGGTTTATTGGAATCTTGAAATTTGTTGCGAAGTGAGGTAAGTGTCTTGTCTAACTTTGTGCGGGGGAAACCACCCCTTAGGATTTGAGATGATTGTGTCATTCAGTTATGTGAAGGTCGTGTACACGAGGTAACGAGTGGGTACACGATCTATATGTGGTCTTTGACGGTTTGGACCGTTAGGCTCCTTTTATATAATTGTTTGTAAATATCGTGTCATGATTATATCTTTTGTTGTTAGAATTGTTTGTACGTGCTTTACTTGAAATTGTTAGCACATATTCCATCCTTGTTGTTAAGTTCACCCTTATATGCTAATTGTTGATTGTATTCACTTGTTGAATTACTGCTTTGTCTACTACATGCCTTAATTGTTAATTGATGCTCATAAACTGTGCCTTGATTGTGGATTGTTATTACCTTGCTATTTGACTTCGTGAGCTATCGTGTAGTTTTTTTGACTTCTTTGTGTAGACTTATTCTTCCTTTTGATTTTGTGGTACACCGTAGTTGGCTGTAAATTGGTTGTTTAATTTGTTTTTTTGGAGGACCGGGTTGCACGCCGCAACGGAATTTATTTTAAGTTTATATTGTTGGACTGGGTTGAACGCCGCAATAGAAATTATTTAATAAATTATATTGTTGGATCGGGTTGCACGCCTGTCACGACCCAAAACCTAACCCGTCATGATGGCGCCTATCGTGATACTAGGCAAGACGACCTTTCCAAAACCACTTTCAAAAACTAACAGAAATGAATTAAAACATTTAAAATAACAAGAGTTTTTTTATAAAAACGGGGGTACAACCCAAAAACATAAGTGCGGAAAAATAGCCCGACATCGGGGTGTCACTAAGTCATGACCATCTAACAACCAAATGCCAATACAAGAGAGAAACGATAATAAGAAAGAAGAAACAAGGACTGCGGACGCCGACAGCTACCTCGTAAGTCTCCGATAATCAGCTCGCGCACGAACTCGATGACCGTCAGAACCGCACACACCTGGATCTGCACATGAAGTGCAGGGTGTAGCATGAGTACAACCAACTCAGCAAGTAACAGAAATAAATAAGGAATTGAGAAGGTAGTGACGAGCTATACAAATACAATTCATTTTCAATAATTCCAGCAAAGATTATGCGTGCTTTCAAATCCGGCAAGTCGAACAAATCAGTTTTATACAGTTAAAGTGGAGGTAAATCCGGATATAGAATCTTTCAGAAATTTCACGACAATGATAGATAATGACTAAGAGCATCAACAAATGGAAAAGCAAGTACAGCCTCTCAGGGCAACAATCACTCAACTCGTCGCAACAACTCAATCACTCGACTCTCAGCCCTCAGTACTCACACTAAATAGGTACCTGCACTCACTAGGAGTGTGCAGACTCCGGAGGGGCTCCTTTAACCCAAGCGCTATATCACTGCGGCGTGTAGCCCAATCCTATATAAATAGCCATAAAGCTCATTGCGGTGTGCAACCAGATCCATATGTATATACAGCCCTGAGACTCGTTGCGGCGTGCAACCCGATCCATAAACAGTCCTAAGGCTTGTTGCGGCGTGCAACCCGATCCATATTCATACATATAGCTTACAGCTCGACACTCAGGCCCTAACTCAGTCACTAACTTCTCTAGTCTCTCGGGCTCTCAGAAATCATAAAGATTAGCCCAAACAAAATAACATAGTGTATCAACAAGAATCAAGAAGAGACTGAGATCTGATGCGAAAGAAAAACCACGACTGAGTACAAGAGATGAATTAGTAATTAATTCAACGAGTACGCAACCTCTGCGGGTCCCAATAGTATCATCACATAACCTAAGCATGATTTCAAACTTGGTTTGTAGTCAGATTTCTATAACACAGAGAGACCAGGAAATTAACAATAGGCTATTCGACTTTACAATCTTACGGGATGGACCAAGTCACAATCCCCCACGGTGCACGCCTACACGCCCGTCACCTAGCATGTGTGTCACCTCCAAAATAGTCACATTATACCAGCATACGGGGTTTCATACCCTTAGGACCAGATTTAAAACTGTTACTTACCTCAAACCACGCAAAATCCTACTCTGCAATGCCCTTGCCCCTCGAATCAATCTCCAAATGCCCGAATCTAGCCACAAGTAGTACGATATAAATAATTTAGGCTAAAAGAATCAATTCCACAAGAAAAACACTAATTTATAAGTCAAAATCCGAAACAGGCTCAACCTGGCCCCCTCGGGTCCACGTCTCGAAACCCAAAAAAAGTCACAAAACCCAAAAGCCTATTCACTCACGAGTCCAACCATACCAAATTTATCAAAATCCGACATCATTTGCCCCTCCAAAACCCCAAACTTCTCTCTCAAATTCCCAAGCCCTAAGTTCCCAATTCTCACCTCAAACACTCACCAACTAGGTGTAAAACTCAGTGGGGAAATACCCTTATTGAAGATAAATAGGCACAAGGAACTTATCTCAGTGATTACTCCCAAATCACTCTCAAAATCCCCAAAATCCGAGCTCAAAAATGATGAAAATGGTAAAGAATCTCGAAGTCTTCTATTTATAAGTTCTGCACAGACTTCTCGCACTTGCGGCTCCATTTCTGCATCTGCGGGCAAAGCCCCGCTTCTGTGGAAAGATCACTAACCATTGCCTCTACACCTGCGATCAAGTGACCGCATATGCGCTCTTCGCGGGTGCGGGAACTACATCGCACATGCGGTCCAAACTCGCACTTGTGCCCCTAAATCCCCTTCTGCGACCATCGTAGGTGCGAGAATGCCACCACACCTGCGTCCTCTGCCCAGATCCTCCTTAGCCACATATTCGGCTCCTCCTTCACTTCTGTTGGCTTGCACCTGCGGTTCCCACTCCGCAGGTGCGGTTACATCAGTAGCAGCACCTTCAACTGCAATTCCTCAACTCCCATTCCGGAGTCGTCTTCACATAGTTCCGACTACGGTCAAAATCCTAAGACTTAAGCTTCCGTTTTAGGGACTAAGTGTCCCAAAACACTCTGAAACCAAAACCGAGACCTCCCGGCAAGTCACATAAGCCGAAATAGATACGGGAAAAATAGTAAATAGGGGATCAGGGCTAATACTGTCATGACCCAAAACCCTACCCTGTCGTGATGGCGCCTATCGTGGAACTAGGCAAACCGACTCATTCTAAAACAAACCGATATTTTTCATTTCAAGGATAATTTCAAGGCTATTTAGCATAAAAACCTTCATAAGGAGTTCAAATCAAAACAAAAGTGCGGAAAAGAAAAGCCCGACACAGGGATGTCACTAGTCATGATCATCTACTACAATCTGTCTAACAATATCAAGACTAACTCAGTCTGGAAAATAGCTAAATACAACTAAAGGAAGATAAGAGGGAGAAGAGCAGGGCTGCGATCGCCAGGCAGCTACCTTGCTATTCCTGGGAAAATCTGCAACCAGAATAATCAACAACCGCTACCATGTCCAACTATACCTGGATCTGCACACAAGGTGTAGGGAGTAACGTGAGTACTCCAACTTAGTAAGTAACAACAATAAATAAAGATTGAGCAGCAGTGATGAGCAATAAAACATAAGAAGTTCATATCATGAATTCTCGGTAAAATACACATGCTTTAAAAATCAGGATTTGAATCAAAACATCTCGTTTAAACCCAGTTCCAGTAAAATCATTTAAAGATATTTTTCAACAGTTTTCAAATAGAGACTAAATGCAAAGGTGAGCAAAAATGATGAAATCATAAACAGCCCCTCGGCAAAACATCACTTATGTACAGCCCCTCGGGCAAACCTCACAGTCACTCGTGCCACTCGGGCATACCTCACAATCACTCTTGCCACTCGTGCATACCTCACTATCACTCATACCTCCCAGTACTCAGCACGCGGCACTCGCACTCAGTAGGTACATGCGCTCACTGGGGGTGTGTACAGACTTCGGAGGGGCTCCTTCAGCCCAAGCGCTATATCAAGACAAATCATGGCATAAATCACTCAGGCCCTCGGCCTATATCAAACATGTTGCGACGTGCAGCCCGATCACATAAATATCCTCACAAATCAGGCCCTCGGCCTCACTCAGTCATAAACCTCTCAAGCCACTCGGGCATTTCAGTAAAAATAGGGTGCTCAACCCAAAACAACATTTATATGCATCAAAGTCGAGTAATGAAACTGAATTATGCGGTAAACATGTATAACCATGACTGAGTATAGATTTTCAATCAAAAACAGTGAGAGGATAATAAGAAAAGGCCCTTAAGGGTCCAAACAGCACTGGCACAAGGCCCAAACACGGCATTCAGCCCAATTTACAAAAACTCTTTCTAAAACATATAAGTATCATATAGTTTCAACAAAATATGCAACTTTACAGTTGCTACGGGACGGACCAAGTCACAATCCCCAACAATGCACACCCACACGCCCGTCACCTAACATGTGCATTACCTCAAAATAATAGATTGATACGAAATCTGGGGTTTCATACCCTCAGGACTAGATTTTTATTCGTTACTTACCTCAAACCGGTCAAATCTCTACCCCACAATGCTCTTGCCTCTTGACTCATCCTCCAAATGCTCCGAATCTATTCACAATCAGTACAATACCATTAATATACGCTAATGGAATGAATTCCACAAAAATAACTATCAAATTAGCCCAAAACCCGAAATTGGCTCAAACCCGGCCCCCAAACCCACGTCTCGAAATCTGACAAAATTTACAAAATTAGAAAGCCCATTCACTCACGAGTCCAACCATACCAAATTTATCAAAATCCGACTATGAATTGACATTCAACTCTCAAAACCGATTTTATGAAGTTTCTACAATTTTCCCTAATTTTCCACCCCCAAAGTGTGAATCAAAGGATGAAATCAGTGATATATTCATGTATATTAGCCAAATCCGAGTTAGAATCACTTACCCTGATGAGTTTCTTGAAAAACCTTCAAATATTCGTCACAACCCGAGCTCCTTAGGTTAAAATATGAAATAAAACTATGAACCTCATTTGTAGTGCACCCCTCGGATTATCAATACGTGGTCCACGAACTTTCACCGCCCCCGCGAACGCCTCAACGCGGCCCGCGAATTTCCCACAGTGTCCGCGAAGTTCTCCATCTTCAGCGACCGCGCCCACATTTATGCTGCCCGCGCCAGCCTCCACCGCTGACCGCGAAATCCTGCCGCCTCCGCGAAGTCCTACCGCGCTCTGTACCACCCTCAACCGCTGACCGCGGAAATCTACCACCTCCGCGAAATCCTACCGCGGTCCACACCTCCCAACATCAGAGACCCAACACCAGCACATCAGTAGCTGTTTTCAATAGATAAACTCATCCGATAACCATTCGAACACACCCGAGGCCCTCGGGGCCTTAACCAACCTCACCAACACATCCCACAACATCCTTCAAACTTAGTCGAACCTATGAATCACTCAAAACAATACCAAAACATCAAATCAAACTCGGATTCAAGCCTAAGAATTTCTAAACTTACAAATTTGACAACTGATGCCGAAACCAACCAAACCACGTCCGAATGACCTCAAATTTTGTACACGCGTCACAAATGACACTACAAACCTACTCCAACTTCCGGAATTCCATTCCGACCCCGATATCAAAATTTCCCACTACCGACCAAAAATCGTCAAATTTCCAATTTCGCCAATTCAAGCCTAATTCTACCACGGACTTCCAAATCACATTCTGGATGCACTCCTAAGTCCAAAATCACCTAACGGAGCTTACAAAACCATAAAAATTCAAATCCGAGGTCGTTTATATATAGGTCAATATCCAGTTGACTCTTTCCAATTTAAACTTCTACTTTAGAGACTAAGTGTCTCATTCCACTCCGAAACCACTCCGGACTTGAACCAACCAACCCAATACAACACAATACAGCTAAATAACACATAAAAAGGCAGAAATGGGGGAAACATGGCTATAACTCTCGAAACGACCAGACGGGTGGTTACAAATACACTCAAAATGACCTGCCGGGTCGTTACATCCTCCCCCTCTTAAAATAATCGTTCGTCCTCGAATGAGAATAGAGACATACCTGAAGTTGTGAAAAGATGAGGATAACGGCTGCGCATATCATGCTCAGTCTCCCAAGTCGCCTCCTCGACAGGCTTACCCCTCCACTGAACCTTTACAGAAGCAATATTCTTCGAACTTATCTTTCGAACCTCCCTATCTAAGATCGCCACCGGCTCCTCAAAATAAGATAAATCCTTCTCCAACTAGATTGAGTTGAAATCCAATACGTGAAACAGATCGCCGTGATACTTCCGGAGCTTAGAAACATGGAATACTAGATGAACTCCTGCTAGACTGGGAGGCAAGGCAAGCTTATAAGCAACCTCCCCAACACGTCGCAATACCTCAAATGGACCGATAAACCTCGGGCTCAACTTTACCTTCTTTCTAAACCTCATAACACCCTTCATGGGTGATACGCGGAGGAAGACCCACTCTCCAACCATGAATGCAACATCGCGAACCTTCCGATCTGTATAACTATTCTGTCTGGATTGGGATATGCGTAGTCTATCCTGAATCACCCTAACCTTCTCTAGAGCATCCTGAAAAAAGTCTGTACCCAGTAATCTAGCCTCGCCCGGCTTGAACCAACCCCCTGGGGACCTACACCGTCTACTATACAGAGCCTCATATGGTACCATATGGATGCTCGATTGATAACTGTTGTTGTAGGCAAACTCCGCTAGTGGAAAGAACTGATCCCACGAACCCCCGAACTCCATCATAGACGCACAGAGCATATCCTCTAATATCTGAATAGTGCGCTCGGACTGTCCTTCCGTCTAAGGGTGAAATGTTGTGCTCAATTCTACTCGAGTACCCAACTCATGATGTATGGCCCTCTAGAACCATGATGTAAACTGCGTACCCCGGTCAGAAATGATAGATATTGGTACGCCATAAAGCTTGACAATCTCACGGATATACACTCGAGCCAGCTGCTCGGAAGAATAGGTAGTCATAACAGGGATGAAATGAGCTAACTTGGTCAGCTGGTCCACAATCCCCCAAGATGCATCAAACTTCTGCTGAGTCCATGGAAGCCCAACAATGAAATCCATAGTGATTCGCTCCCACAATCACCCAAGATGCTCATACTTCATTTGCTGGAAATTTAGGCACCGAGCTACATACTCCACTATGTCCTTCTTTATTCTCTTCCACCAGTAATGTTGTCTCAAGTCTTGATACATCTTTGCGACACTCGGATTAATAGAATTCCGCAAACTGTGAGCCTCTTGGAGAATCAACTCACGCAAACCATCTACATTGGGCACACATAGCCTTCCCTGCATCCTCAATGCACTATCATCACCGTGTTGGACCGTGTCCTTAAGGATAAGCAGATGGGGGTCATCATAATGACGCTCCCTGATATGATCATAGTGAGAAGACCGAGAGACCACACAAGCCAATACTCGACTCGGTTCAGAAATATTCAATCTAACAAACTGGCTAGCTAAGGCCTGAACATCCAATGCCAATGGCCTCTCTGCTGCTGGAAGATATGCTAAGCTCCCCAAACTCTTCGCCCAGCGACTCAAGGCATCAGCCACCACATTGGCCTTCCTGGTATGGTACAAAATGGTGATATCATAGTCCTTAAGAAGCTCCAACCACCTCCGCTGATGTAAGTTAAGATCCTTCTATTTGAACAGATGCTGCAAACTCCTATGATCAGTGTAAATCTCACAATGGACCCCGTACAAATAGTGCCGCCAAAATTTCAAGGCATGAACAATAGCTGCTAACTCAAGGTCATGGATAAGATATTTCTTCTCATGGGGCTTCAACTGGCGTGAAGCATAAGCAATCACTCTACCCTCCTACATCAGAACACACCCAATGCCGATCTGCGAGGCATCACAATACACTGTGTAAGAACCAAAAACTGATGGCAGAACTAGAACTGGAGTCGTGGTCAAAGCAATCTTGAGCTTTTGAAAGCTCTCCTCGCACTCCTCCGACCACCTGAAAGGAGCACCCTTCTGGGTTAATTTAGTCAAGGGCGATGTAATAGATGAGAAGCCCTCCATAAAATGACGGTAATAGCCCGCCAACCCAATGAAGCTCCGAATCTCTGTGGCTGAGGACGATCTAGGCCAACTCTGAACTGCCTCTATCTTATTTGGATCCACCTGAATACCCTCACTGGATACCACGTGGCCCAAGAACGCCGCTAAATGGAGCCAAAACTCATACTTGGAGAACTTTGCATAAAGCTTCTCTTCCCTCAACCGCTGTAACACAATCCTCAGATGTTGAGCATGCTCATACCGGCTACGAGAGTACACCAAGATGTCATCAATGAATACAATAACGAACGAGTCAAGATAAGGCTGGAACTCACTAATCATCAGATGTATGAACATTGTTGGGGCGTTGGTCAGCCCAAAAGAGATCACAAGGAACTCATAATAGCCATATCAGGTCCTGAAAGCTATCTTAAGAATATCTTAGTCCCGAATATTCAGCTGGTGAAACCTTGACATCAAATCAATCTTGGAGAACACCATCGATTCCTGAAGCTGGTCAAACAAATCATCAATACGTGGCAAAGGATACTTGTTCTTGATTGTGAACTTGTTCAACTGTCTGTAATCAATGCATATTCTCATAGTACCATCCTTCTTCTTCACAAATAGAACTGGTGCACCCCAAGGTGACACGCTAGGCCGAATAAACCCCTTATCAAGGAGTTCCTGAAGCTGCTCCTTCAACTCTTTCAACTCAGCCGGTGCCATACGGTACGGTGGAATAGAAAAGGGATGAGTGCCCGGTACCAAATCAATACCAAAGTCAATATCCCTGTCAGGCGGCATGCCCGACAGGTCTGCAGGAAACACATCCGGGAAATCTCGCAGCACCGGAACAGAATCAATAGCAGGGGTCTCTGCACTAACATCCCTCACAAAGGCCAGATAAGATATACAACCCTTATCAACCATCTGCTGAGCTTTCAAGTATGAAATCACTCTACTGGGAACATAGTTTATGGATCTGCTCCAATCAACCCTCGGCAACCCCGGCATCGCCAACGTCACGGTATTAGCGTGACAATATAGAACAACATGACAGGGAGACAACCAATCCATACCCAAAATCACGTCAAAATCGACCATACTAAATAACAAGAGATCTACTCTGGTCTCCAGACTCCCAATAATCATCACACATGACCGATATACACGGTCCACAATGATAGTATCACCTACTAGAGTGGATACATGAACAAATGAAACTAGAGACTCACGGGGCATAACCAGATAATGAGCTAAATACGAGGATACATATGAATAAGTAGAACCAGTGTCAAATAATATAGAGACATCTCTATGGCAAACTGAGATAATACCTGTAATCACAGCATCCGAAGCAATGACATCTGGTATGGCAGGAAAAGCATAGAAATGGGCCTGGCTGCCCCATGATCGGCATCCCCCTCTAGGTCGGCCCCTAGCTGACTGGGATCCACAATGAGCTAGTTGAGCAGGTGGTGAAGAAACCGGTGCTGATGTCGTAGACTGGCTCCTCTGGTGGGCTGGGCCTCCCGTAAGGCGGGGACAATACCTCCTGATGTGGCCAAACTCTCCATACTCATAGCAACTCCCCGATGCTGGTGTTGGGGACTGAAGGGAGCCCCGAGCACCAGGATGACTGGTAGAAGGACCTGGCATAAACGATCCCTGACCCGATAGAGCATAGGGTGAACTCTGAGCTGGTAGGGCACTGAGAGATGAATGGCCCTGCTGATAACTATGTGAACCATGGCAAGATGATGGACTGGGCGAGCCGTCTGAGCATTTATGAAAGGACGACCTCTACCGTGGTGGGACTGCCCCTAGAAGGAAGACCACTAAATCCACCTTATCCAAGAGGCCTCTTGGCCTCCCTCTTGACCCAATCCTAGCTGCGAACCATCTCAATCTGACGAGAAATATCGACAACCTTATCAAAAGTAGCACCAAACACTCTCTCTCTCTCTAGTCATAAGTAATCGAAGCTGAAAAGTGAGGCCATCTATGAACCTCCTGATCATCTCACTGTCTGTGGGAACCAACCAGATAGCATGACGAGCCAATCCTGAAAATCTCATCTCATACTATGTCACAAACATATCACCCTCACAAAGCTTCTCAAACTGTCTGTACAACTCCTCTCTACGGGATTGAGGCACGAACTTCTCCAGAAAGAGAATGGAGAATTGTTGTCAAGTAAGGGGTGTTGCGCCGACTGGCCTACGCCTCTCGTAAGCCTCCCACCAACTGAATGTAGCCCCAGTGAACTGAAAGGTAGTGAACGAGACCCCACTGGTCTTTAGAATACCTCATGTACGGAGTATCCTCTGACACCTATCCAAGAAACCTTATGCATCCTCTCCCTATGCACCACTGAAATATGGAGGCTGGAGCCTCCTAAACCTCTCCAATCTATGCTGCCCATCCTCAGGCGTAGCAAGAACAACATAATCCTGAGCAGTGGCAACCAGATGGGCTGATGGTGCCCCTAGTGTTTGGAATCCCCGTATCACCTGCTCTGGTGTGTGGGTGGTAGGAGTCTGAGCACCTCCCCCGGCCTGAGAAGTGGCTGTTGCAGCCGAAACAGAGACCGCCTGAGCAAGACTAGTACACGCGGTCAGAATCTGTGCTAAGGCCTCCTGAAGGCCTGGAATCACAATGGGCACGAGTGGTGCCTGAGTTGGTCCCACAGGCTCGTCCATAATTGGAGCATGCTCCTGAACTGGGTCTGCAGGTACTGCCCCAGCCATTGTGCGGGCTGCACCTATGCCCCTACCGCGGCCTCCGCCTCTCGCGGCCCTGCTGGTGATACTGGTGGCTATCCATCCTGCCCCGTAGTATGAGTCCTCACCATCTGTGAGAGAGTGAAACAACAAATGTTTAGTCACCAGAATCATCAGATTCGCACGACAAGAATTCAAGAATGTGAAATTTCCCAAGGGTTCAGCAGCCTCTCGAAGAAAAGTACAGACGTCTCTATACCGATCCGCAAGACTCTACTGAACTTGTTCATGACTCGTGAGACCTGTATAACCTAGGCCCTGATACTAACTTGTCACGACCCAAAATCTAACCCGTCATGATGGCACCTATCGTGATACTAGGCAAGTCGACCTTTCCAAAACCTCTTTCAAAATTTAACATAAATGAATTAAGACATTTAAAAGAACACGAGAGTTTCATAAAAACTAGGGTACAACCCAAAAATATAAGTGCGGAAAAATAGCCCGACATCGGGGTATCACTAAGTCATGAACATCTAACAACCAATCAAGAAACAGAGTCTACTATAGTCTGTGCCAAATGCTAATACAAGAGAGAAAAGATAATAAGAAAGGAAAAACAAGGACTGCGGACACCGGCAGCTACCTTGTAAGTCTCCGATAATTAGCTCGTGCACGAACTCAGCGACCGTCAAAACCGTACACACCTGGATCTGCACATGAAGTGTAGGGTGTAGCATGAGTACAACAAACTCACGAAGTAATAGAAATAAATAAGGAACTGAGAAGGTAATGACGAACTATACAAATACAGTTCATTTTCAATAATTCCAGCAAAGATTAGACATGCTTTCAAATCTGGCAAGTCGATCAAATCAGTTTTATACAGTTAAAATGGAGGTAAATCCGGATATAGAATCTTTTAGGAATTTCACGACAATGACAGCTAGAGACTAAGTGCATCAACAAATGGAAAAGTAAGTACAGCCTCTCAGGGCAACAGTCACTCAACTCGTCACAACAACTCAATCACACGGCTCTCAGCCCGTAGTACTCACACTCAATAAGTACTTGCGCTCACTGGGGCTTTACAGACTTCAGAGGGGCTCCTTTAGCCCAAGCACTATATCGATGCGGCGTGCAACGCGATCCCATATAAATAGCCATAAGGCTCGTTGCGGCATGCAACCCAATCCATATGTATATACATCCCTGAGGCTCGTTGCGGCGTGCAACCCGATCCATATACAATCCTAAGGCTTGTTGCGGCGTGCAACCTGATCCATATTCATACATATAGCTCACAACTCGACACTCAGTCCCTAACTCAGTCACTAACCTCTCTAGTCTCTCGGGCTCTCAGAAATCATAAAGATCAGCCCAAACAAAATAACATAGTGTATCAACAAGAATCAAGAAAAGACTGAGATATGATGCGCAAGAAAAACCACGACTGAGTACAAGAAGAGAATGTGATATGATATCTAACATGGTTTGATGTCAAATTTCTATAACATAGAGAGAGCAGGAAATTAACAATAGGCTATTCGACTTTACAGTCTCACGGGACGGACCAAGTCACAATTCCCCACGGTGCACGCTTACACGCCTGTCACCTAACATGTGCGTCACCTCCAAAATAGTCACATTATACCAGCATCCGTGGTTTCATACCCTCAGGACCATATTTAAAACTGTTACTTACCTCAAACCACGCAAAGTCCTACTCCGCAATACCCTTGCCCCTCTAATCAATCTCCAATCACCTTAAATCTAACCACAAGCAGTACGATATAATTAATTTAGGCTAAAAGAATCAATTCCACAAGAAAAACACAAATTTATAAGTCAAAATTCGAAATAGGCTCAACCCAGCCCCCGGGCTCACATCACGAAACTCGACAAAAGTCACAAAACCTGAAAGCCCATTCACTCACGAGTCCAACCATACCAAATTTATCAAAATCCAACATCATTTGCCCCTCCAAAACCCCAAATTTCACTCTCAAATTCCCAAGCCCTAATTTCCCAAATCTCACCTCAAGCACTCACCAACTAGGTCTAAATGTAAGTGGGTAAACACCCTTATTGAAGATAAATAGGCACAAGGAACTTACCTCAGTGATTACTGCGAAATCTCTCTCAAAATCCCCAAAATCTGAGCTCAAAATGATGAAAATGGTAAACAATCTCGAAGTCTTCTATTTATAGGTTGTGCCCAGACTTCTCACACCTACGGCTTCATTTCTACATCTGCGGAGCTGTATCTGCAGGAAAAGACCTGTCTCTGCAGAAAGATCACTAACCACTGCCTTCGCACCTATGATCAAGTGACCGTATCTGCGCTCTTTGCGGGTTCGGGAACTACATCGCACTTGCGGTCCAAACTCGCACCTGCGTTCCTAAATTCGTTTCTACGACCATCGCAGGTGCGGGAATGCCATCGCACCTGCATCCTCTGCCCAGATCCTCCTTAGCCGCATCTTCGGCTCCTCCTTCGCTTCTGCGGGATCGCACATGTGGTTCTACTCCACAGGTGCGGTTACATTAGTAGCAGCAGCTTCAGCTGCAATTCCTCAACTCCCATCAAGCAGTTAACAGCCTGAAATCACCTCGAGGCCTCTGGGACCTCAACTAATTATACCAACAAGTCCTATAACCTACACGAACTTAGTCGAACCTTTAAATCCCTCAAAATAATATCAGAACACCAAATTACACCCGGATTCAAGCCTAAACACTTCAAAACTTTCAAATTCCATAAATGACGCCAAAACCTACTAAATCACGTTTGATTGACCTCAAATGTTTCACACAAGTCATATTAAACATTATGGACCTACTCCAACTTCCGGAATCGGAATCCGACCTCGATATCAAAAAGTCAACCCCCAGTCAAACATCCCAAAAATTCGACTTCCGCCATTTCAAGCCTAAATTAGCTACAGACCTCAAATTTACAGTCCGGACACGCTCCTGAGTCCAAAATCACCCAACGGAGCTAACGGAACCGATAGAACTCCATTCCGGAGTCGTCTTCACACACTTCTGACTACGGTCAAATCTTGAGACTTAAACTTCCATTTTAAGGACAAAGTGTCTCAAAACACTCTGAAACCAAAAACGAGACCTCCCGAAAAGTCACGTAAGCAGAACCAGATACATGGAAAATAGTAAATAGGGGATTGGGGTTAATACACTCAAAGCGACCGGCCGGGTCGTTACAACGCCACAATGAAATTTATTTTAAGTTTATATTGTTAGAGCGGGTTGCACACCGCAACAAAATTAAATAAAAATAAATATATTGTATGATCAGGTTGCACGCTGCAACGAAATTTAATATGAATATATTGGAGGATCGGCTTGCATGCCGCAACGGATATGCAAATATGAAAGTATTGTGTTATTAAGGTTAATTCCAACTATGATTCTCATGATGTATTCCATGTTAGGACAATTATTGTGGTTTCTTAAATAACTTCATTATATTTTGAACATAATTAATTAACCGTCCATATATTCAAAATGGAACAATATGGATTTCTTGGGTGAATCATGCATCATATGTGATATGATAAGTTGCTGAAAACTAAGCAGATTTAAATAAAAGAATTTTCGAGTTGTTCTACTTGTGTGTCTTTAAAAAAAACTCATATCTTATTCAGATATTTACTAATTTAAATGGTAATTATATTTTTACTCTAATTGATATCTAATTTACTCATTATCTTATTGTCGAGTAATTTACACAAAAATTATTATTTCATATTACTTTAATAAATCCCATATTTATCTTGTTAAGATTTGATTGAATGTCTTATTTGTATAAATACAATATTTTATCGGATATCATATGTTTCTAAACTAAATTCAACTAATATTCTTTTTGTACAACCTATCTACTATTTTACCTTATTTAAATCCTAAATTGGCTTAATAACTCATTTGACACTTTACTATGTTCAAGTTGGAATTGTGTTTAATTGAATTTAAATTATTCATCATTTCATGGTAAGGACGATAGTAAAAGAACGATGGGTGATGTCGTGCCATTTTTATATTATAGTTGTACTCTGACTGTGTTGTTGCTTAATTGCTTGATTGTTTTCTCGATGCCATTCGTGTTATCATTGTTAAATTGACTTGGACATTCTTCTCTTATTGGCCTTATATTGATATTCTTTCCTTGTTAGCTTTATGTAACATATTGTATAGGTTTATATGTCTGGTAGGTGTCTTGACCTGGCCTCGTCACTACTCTACCGAGATTAGGCTTGATATTTATTGGGTACCGTTGTGGTGTACTCATGCTACGCTTCTGCACATATTTTTGTGCAGATCCAGGTGTCTCAGTGTTGTTGATAATCTTCCTAATTGATCGGACATTGTTGTGGAGACTTAAGGTATACATGTTATCGCGTTCGCAGGCCTCAGAGTCACCTTCTCATATTTTCCTACACTGTTGATTCTATTCTTGAACAGTTGTATTTAGAGATTTTCTAGTGAACTCTATAGAGCTTCTGACTTGTACTACCGGTTTTGGGATTGTAGGAAAGTTTCTATTTTATATTTATTCCAGATATTTGGTTGATTTATTATTATTTCAACTGAATTATTTAAAATGGCTAATATTATTCTAATGTTGGCTTGCCTAGCAAGTGAAATGTTAGGCGACATCACGGTCCCGAAGGTGGGAATTTCGGGTCATGACAAGTTGGTCACGAGGTGGATGTAGATTTGAAGATAGTTGGTGGTATTAGAGACTATGTGGTTCGTATGGGATTTCCATTTAGTGAAAGGTACGTACTAGCAATCAAGGCCTAGGAGGAAGCAATTTTGATTGTCACCAGGATGATATAAGCCTAATAAATGGCTTGATGTGTCTTATGAATAGTGTTGTACGAGCTGTGAAGGTTAATATTGTCGATTATTAGACGTTGCGACCTATGACTTTGCTCCAAGTGGGGGAGTCCACTATTAATGGACGGATTGCGGGGTCACATGTCATATCAGTTTTGGCCCAAGATGTATATATATGTGGTACTGAAAGGTTCCCCAAAATTTGCACATGTATAAGGCCTAAAGATTTTGCAGAGGATAATGTTGGGACTTGCGGTATGTCTGCATCCTTAATAATCCCATATTTCAGTACCAGAGGAGTTAGAGAAACAACTTCAAATTTACAGAAGGTCTACTCAGTGTGGACGTCTCGGTTGCGGATTATGGGGTGCTTCAGAGGAAGTACGGTGGTTGACGAGCTTCTGGACTGTGTGGTTCGTGCCAAGATTTGTCTATATGGAGCTCTTCTTTTGTGATCTTTGTGTGTAAATAGGGGGAAGAGTTACCCCAAGGAAGAATCGAAGAGTATGTGAAGAAATGGGTCAGCTCAGTAATGTTGAATCAGCATAGCAAAAGAAGAAATTGGCCTTGGGAGATATAATTCTCCACCGGTGTTTGTGGCAAGCCTATGAAGAGGACAGACCAACCTATGCAACACCACCTACTTGGGCTTAGTCTTCATAAATGCTTTGAAATAGTTTTTCCCAGACTCTCCGTAATATGTGTCGCACATAGTTTGAACGGTTGTGTAAGGACACCACGACGATGTCAGAATATGCCAGTAGGTTCAGTGAGTTAGCCCGTCATACTCTTACTTTGGTTCCTACAGCCAGAGAGCGAGTCCACATATTCATTAAAGGACTCAATTATGATCATAAAATTCTATATGACTCAGAAACTATATGTTGATACTTCATTTCAGCAAATGGTGGAAATTGCCAAAATGTTAGAACGTGTTTGAGGTGAGGAAAAGGAAACTAAGGAGACCAAGAGGTCTCGAGGTTCTATAGAATTCAGTGAATTCTAATCTACAACTATGGACCATTATGGCAGAGGCTCGCGCAGTCGGCCAGCCCAGACCGCATTTCAGAATACTCGTAGTGCTCCAGTTAATCAGGGCGCTCGTGTGGGGGCAGTCATCTTTTAATGCACCACTGGTATGGGATTCCTACAATGGTTATTCCAGTTATCCGGCACAGACTCAGTATGAGAAGCCAAACCGCAGATGGGTTGTTATGAGTGTGGTAATACTAGGCATATCATGAGAAATTATCCCAGACTTGGGAGAAACCTATTTCATTACAACACTCAGGCCACCGACTCTATTACGGTTACTACTCTACCTACACTACCAGTGAGGGATGGAGGACAGGCGGGTAGAAGGCTCCTAAGAGGTGGAGGTCCGACCCATTGATATATTTTCTTTGGTATGGCTGAGGTCGCTATACCAGATGGTGTTGTTAAAAGTATAATCTCGAGTTATTATAAAGTAACAATTTCCTTAACTTGATTTGGTTGTGAGTATCGAGGCAAGTCCTCCTAATATGTTCTGCTCATGAGTGAGCTTCGTAATCCTAAATCTACTTATGTGAATACTCATGTTGGGAGATTATATGGAGATAGTTATGTCTATCATTATGTGTTGGTCACTAAAAATAGTTGTGAGGCTAAAAGTGACTATTGTTAATCTTTTCGGTGAGTTTGATGTAATTTTTGGATAATTGATCTCAATTGTGGATTATATGCCCTACCAGTATGAGGGTTCATTATGTGTTGTGATTTTGTTTAACGGAAATTATTTAAAAGAAGAATATTTCGATTGACATGATGTGCATATTACTTGTGATTCAGAACTGAGGACGAGATCCTTTAATTTTAATAAGATTTTATATGTTTAAACCGGGCTACAAGCTGCGGTGGAAGTTATATAAGGACGAGATCCTTGTGATGAAAATTTATGTGTTTAAATTATCCATTGTGAAATTAAATTTGTACTATATTACTTATATGGAGTCATGTATGTTAGGCTTATTTGAAAATTCTTGTATGAATTTCTCTTTTTGCATAATTTTCCAAATTCTTGTTGTAATTATTGAGTTTTAGCCTACGAGATGAATGCCTAGGTGACGTTAAATATGACTCATTAATTTGGGTAAATAATTATGAGGTCTTTATACCTCGTGTCTCGTTGTTAGTAAAGTGGAGGTTTGAAATGATATTTTGTTAACATGAGGTTAATTGGCGATGTTGTAATCGATTATGAACAACTATTAAGACCAGAGATATGGTTATGGGCATACATATGATGTGCTTCATGTCCAGATATCATTATGATAATGTAGTGCTTGTAATGTTGAGATTAGTATTATTGATATATACATTGTGGTGCTTTGTTGGGTTGTGGATGTGTTGTTAGGAGTTATTTTAATGTTACTCTGGCAAGTGGATAGGCCCAATTACAGAGGAGACTCTGCCAAAATTTCTAAAAAATTTGGGAGTTAGTAAAATTTGGGGGATTGAGACGTGCAAAGAAGAGATAAGTTATGTTATGTGTTTGAGGGTGGACTCTACTTCTCATTCAAGGGTGAATGATCCTAAGTGGGGGAGAATGTAACACCCCGAAAAATTTCAAAGCACTTCAGCACTATTAAGAAAGTTGATGTGTGCGTAGGCATGAGTTGCTATAGCCAGTTGAGACTAATACCGTGTGTTGATGTTAAAATCAGAATTTTTGAAAATGTTTGGATTGTGAGAAATTTGGCCTTAAAGTTTACAAATATGGATAAAAGAAATAATCTCAATTGAGATGGTGTAGTCAGACTTATGTTGAATGCGGTAACGTGGGATCAACAATGAGTATATGTGTAAAAGTAAAATCATCAACTTGGTAACCTCAAGATAATTCTTAGCACGTTCAAGGACGAACGTTTGTTTAAGAGGTGGAGAATGTAACGACCCAACTTGTCGTTTTAAGAATTAGCGTCCCGTTCAGCGGCTTAAGACCTCGGGCAGCATCGTAATGTGCATTATGACTTGCGCGCGCGGTCGAGTTTGGTTTTTGAATTATTCAAGATTTAATTGAAAGAACAATATATTCTTGTTTTGTAAGCTTAAATGAAATGAGTTGGCCAGAGTTTGACTTTTAAGCAAGCGACCCTGGAATGGAACTTTGATGGTTCCAATAGCTTCGTATGGTGATTTCAGACTTAGGCGTGTGTCCGAAATTGGAGTTGGAAGTCCATAGAACAATTCAGGGCATTTTGGCGAAATAAGAAAGTTGATGTGTACTAATTATATTATTTTGTGTGCAACCGAGAACTATTAATATGATGGATATCAATTGGATATGATATTAAGTGTACGCGGCATATTATAAGTGATGTGAGGTCTAGGGAGAGGCCTAAGCCTAAGTCAAGTTGAAAATTTCATGATAGACTAAAATTCCAAATGAGTACGCACAAGACCAAACTTTGGACGAGCATATATATATATATATATATATATATAAGGAGTTGTGTGATATACAACCTTTCAAATGACAAATCTTCGAGTCTAGTTTCTAATGCTTCAAACCGTTCATCATTTGGACACTTCTACAAGAAGTTATGACCAAATTACCAAACGTTGGTCGAATTTTACACTACCGCGGCGCCCAATGCCCATATGGAAAATTACAGAATGTTTCGAAATGTCATTTCCAGACACTTTTTACACAGCCGCCCCGCACCCCATGCGCAGTGGCTGTACAAAATCTGTGTTTTCATAACCCGACCCCCATTTCATTTAACTCGTTTAGGGTTTATATTTTTGGGTATTTTATGGTGTTTTAGAGAGAGGAGAGAGCAATTCTAGAGAGAGGAAAGGAAGGACTAAGGATTTCACTACTCTACCTTGAATCAAACCTTGAAATCGCATCAAATGTTTACTAGAGCTTCAAAGAGGTAAGAATTTCTTTCCCCAATTCTTCAATTTCGAAATCTAACTAGAAATGGGTAATTAGTAAGATTATTATTGGATGTGAGAGTATTAGTTATACATACTTGTACCAATAAGATTGTGGGAAGATTGTTGAGTTCAAATGGGTAAAATTTGGGTTGAAAATGGTAGAAATCTTCAAAGACATTAATTGAAGATTTGAAAGGCAATCCGATGTCGGAATTCGATAATTTTTGTATGGTTGAACTCGTATCGGAACGGGTGTTCAGATTTTGTGAGTTTTTCTGGGATTCAAAATGTGGGTCCCACTGTCAATTTTTAAAATGAATTTCGGATTTTAATCCAAAAAATTAGTAATTTCATATGGAATTAATTCCTATGATTTGTAGTGAGTATATTGAAATGTTTGTGACTAAATTTGAAGCTTCCGGACACAAATTCACGAAGTAAAGGCTTATTGGAATCTTGAAATTGGTTGCAAAGCGAGGTAAGTGTCTTGTCTAACTTTGTGCGGGGGAAACCACCCCTTAGGATTTGAGATGATTGTGTCATTCGTGTTATGTGAAGGTCGTGTGCACGAGGTGACGGGGTACACGACCTATATGTGGTGTTTGACCGGTTTGGACCCTTAGGCTCCTTTTATACAATTTTTTGTAAATATCGTGTCATGATTATATCTGTTTTTGTTAGAATTGTTTGTACGTGCTTTACTTGAAATTGTTAGCACATATTCCATCCTTGTTGTCAAGTTCACCCTTATATGCTAATTGTTGATTGTAGCCACTTGTTGAATTACTGATTTGTATGCTACATGCCTTAATTGTTAATTGATGCTCATAAACTGTGCCTTGATTGTGGATTGTTATTACCTCGCTATTTGACTTCATGAGCTATCGTGTAGCCTTTTCATTAATTGTGACTTCTTTGTGTAGACTCATTCTTCCTTTTAATTTTATGGTACACCGTAGTTAGTTGTAAGTTGATTGTTTAATTTGTGTTGTTGGAGGAGCGGGTTGCACGCCGCAACATAATTTATTTTAATTTTATATTGTTGGAGCGGGTTATGCGCCACAACGGAAATTATTTGATAATTTATATTGTTGGATCGGGTTGCACGCCACAATAAAATTTATTTTAAGTTTATATTGTTGGAGCGGGTTGCACGCCGCAACAGAATTAAATGAAAATGAATATATTGGAGGATCAGGTTGCACGCCACAACAGAATTTAATATGAATATATTGGAGGATTGGGTTGCACGCCACTACGGAATTTAATATGAATATATTGGAGGATCGGGTTGCACGCCGCAACGGAATTTAATATAAATATATTGGAGGATCGGGTTGCACGCCGCAATGGATATACAAATATGAAAGTATTGTGTTATTAAGGTTAATTCCAATTATGATTCTCATGATGCATTCCATATTAGGACAGTTATTGTGGTTTCTTAAATCACTTCATTATATTTTGAACATAGTTAATTAACCGTCAATATATTCAAAATGGAACAATATGGACTTCTTGGGTGAATCATGCATCATATGTGATATGATAAGTTGCTGAAAACTTAGCAGATTTAAATGAAACTTTTTTCAAGTTGTTCTACTTATGTGTCTTTCAAAAATAAACTCATATCTTATTCAGAGATTTACTAATTTAAATGGTGATTATATTTTTACTCTAATTGATATCTAATTTACTCATTATCTTATAGTCGAGTAATTTACACGAAAATTGTTATTTCATATTACTTTAATAAATCCCATATTTATCTCGTTATGATTTGATTGAATGTCTTATTTGTATAAATACAATATTTTATCGGCGATCATATTTTCTAAACTAAATTCAATTGATAATCTATTTGTACAACCTATCCACTATTTTACCTTATTTAAATCCTATATTGGCTTAATAACTCATTTGACACTTTACTATGTTCAAGTTGGAATTGTGTTTAATTGTGTTTAAATTATTCATCATTTCATGGTAAGGACGAGAGTAAAAGCACGATGGGTGATGCCGTGCCATTTTTATATTATAGTTGTACTCTGACTGTGTTGTTTCTTAATTGCTTGATTGTTTGCTCGATGTCATCCGTGTTATCATTGTTGAATTGAATTGGAAATTCTTCTGTTATTGGCCTTATATTGATATTGTTTCCTTGTTAGCTTTATGTAACGTATAGGTTTATATGTCTGGTAGGTGTCTTGACCTGGCCTCGTCACTACTCTACCGAGGCTAGGCTTGATACTTACTATGTACCATTGTGGTGTACTCATGCTACATTTTTGCATATCCTTTTGTGCAGATCCAGGTACCTCAGTGTTGTTGATAATATTACTAATTGATCGGACATTGCTGTGGAGACTTAAGGTATACATGTTGTCGTGTTCGCATGCCTTAGAGTCACCTTCTCATATTTTCCTGCACAGTTGATTCTATTCTTGAACAGTTGTATTTAGAGATTTTCTAGTGAACTCTGTAGAGATTCTGACTTGTACTACCGGTTTTGGGATTGTAGGAAAGTTTCTATTTCATATTTATTCCAGATATTTGGTTGATTTATTATCATTTCAACTGAATTGTTTAAAACGACTAATATTATTCTAATGTTGGCTTTCCTAGAAAATGCAATGTTAGGCGCCATCACGGTCATGAAGGTGGGAATTTCGGGTCGTGACAATTAATCATCGCCTCGCCATGACCGTTCGTCATTTGTTTGGCGCTTTAGGGCCATAAAATAGAAATTCCGCCCGATTTCTAGATTTTTGTGTACTATAGCCCTGACGAGCATTTGGCGTGTATATAGTTTAAACTCGTACTGTGTTAAATAATAGTATAGAAAGATGTCGAACTCACAGAGATTGGTTTATCTATTCTACAGATGTTTCTTGTTTTAATTACTATTTGAGAAAATTAGAAAGAGTTGATGTCACGACCCGAAATTCCCACCTTCGGGACCGTGATGCGCCTAACATTTTACTTGCTAGGCAAGCCAACGTTAGAATAATTTTTAAATAATTTTTAAATTTATTAATAACAAAGAAACAAATGTGGAAATAAAGTCTCAATTAGAGTGAATGATCCATTGTAATGACCCAACCGGTCATTTAAACTTTTAGAACCCCGTTCATAAAAAATAAAACTCCCCATATGTGCTTTTATTGATTTATGAATTGCGGAGATGGTTGATTCGGGATTTGGAAGTGTTCGGGTTGAAATCGGAACATTTGGTTCCTTAAGTTGGCCTTAAAAGGCCAAGTTTGACTCCTGCCAACATTTTGAGAAAACGACCCCGAAATCGAGATTTGATGGTTTCAATAGGTTCGTATGACGATTCGGACTTGGGCGTATGTTCGAATCGGGTTTGGGATAACCCGGGAGCGTTTTGGCGCTTAATAGTGAAAATCAACTATTTGAAGGTTTAAGTTCTTTAAATTTGGTTTGGAGTAGGTTTTGGAGTAATTGAAGTCTGTTTGGAATTCTGAGTTTGGGAATAGTTTCGTATAGTGATTTAAGACTAGCACGCAAAATTTCATGTCATTCCGAGTAATTTAAGTACGTTTCGGCGCATTGGAAGTAAATTGAAGAACTTGAAGTTCTTAAGTTTGATTCAATTTGGTTTGGGGCATGATTCTTAGTTTTGATGTTGTTTTACACGTTCCGAGAGTTCGAGCGAGTCCATTTTATGATTTCAAACTTGTTGGTATGTTCGGGCGGGCCCCCCGGGGCCCCGAGTGTTAACCGGACGAGGCTCGGACCAATTTTGGAATTTAGAGCCAAAGTTGAAGCTCCCAGCTACTGTCAGAATCGCACATGCGTTTGGCCAGCCGCAGGTGCAACACTCGCAGGTGCGGCACTAGCTCGCAGAAGCGGACGCGCAGGTACGGAGCCAGTCCAAGAGGAAAAATCTCGCACCTGCAAGGCTCTTTCTGCAGATGCAGAACCGTATGTGCGGCTAAGCCTCCGCAGGTGCGGAAATCACTGTTGGACAGAACCTTAAAACGGACGAAGCTCAGTTCATTTTTGTCCGGGTTTCTTCCATGTTTGTGCGAATCTGGAGCTTTTTGAGAGGGTATTTCAACTAGCAATTTGAAGGTAAGTTAATTCTATACACCCTGAGTTAAATACAAAGATTCTGGGTAGATTATAACTAGTAAATCTTAGAAATCAAAGGTTTAGATGAAAAACCTAGATTTTTATAAAACGCGATTTTAACCACGAAAATGGTTATAGAATTGGATAGAAATTATATATTTGAGTTCTTGAGATTATGGATAACATTTTCATCCGAATATTTTCGAAATCCGGGCATGTGGGCCCGGGATACAATTTAGGAATTTTACCATTTTGGGTTGGGTAATTAATTTAATAGCCTAAATTCGAATTATTGAACATGTATTAATTATCTTGTATAATATTTGGATAGTTTCGGATTTTTCGGCATTGAATTTTGTAATTTAATAGCCTAAATTCATAGAAATTATTAATGTTAAAGTCCGGGTAGTTTAGGACTCAAATCATGAATTACTTGTGTAAATTGTATTCTTTACTTAATTTATATATATTGTGAATTGTTAGGGAAGATATTAAAAGATGGAAATCCCTTATACTAAAATGTTTATGTTAAAATTAATTAATTATTAAAAGAAATTGTTTGTCCTCTCGAATTGATCTCATAATAAATATATTCTCCTTCCTGAGGTACATAAGAAATTGTCCTCCTTTCTTGTGGAGCGGGCCGAATGCCTCGGCAGGATAGATGCATCTATGGATCGCGCCGCACATCCCTCGGCAATGTACACGACACTCTGGAACGGGCCGTACGACCTCGACAGAAATCGTGTCTAATAATAATAATAATTACATGATACCTGGCTATTTTAATTGCAGCTTGTGAATTTAATTAATAGATTGGGAATTGTTGAATTTGAAGGATTTTATTATTTCTGCTAATTGAATAAACTTATTGTTAACTCTGTGAATCATGCTGATTTAAATAAATCTATTTTATTCTTTTTATTATTGTTGACCCTTAGTGAGATTGTGAATCAAGTCGACCATCTCGTCTCTACCTCTTCGAGATAAGGCTTGATACTTACCAGGTACACGTTGTTTACGTACTCATACTACATTTGCTGCACTTTTTGCGTGCACCCACGATTTCTAGAGGCTTAGTGGTGAGCTGCCCTTCTGAGGCATTCTGCAGCTACAAATACCTCTTCCTGGAGACTTTGTTCTGTCTATTTTATTTCAGACAGTCTTTAAATTTTTTGTATAATCTACTAGATGCTCATACACTTGTGACACCAGGTCTTGGCACACAGATTGGTAGAATTTGGATTCGTATTATTTTTCTTGGATTTAAATTAATCGGTATCTTTTCTAATTTCTTTAATATTGCTAGTAAAATAATAAAATTTCTTAGAAAATTATTCTGAAAATAATTAATATATGTTTAATTTATTAGTTGGCTTGCCTAGCCGTTGTGTTGGGCGCCATCACGACCTATAGGCAAAATTCAATCGTGATATCCATAATAATTGCGATGTCTAAATACCATCCCAGAACTGGAGTCACAAGTGCACGAGCTTCTAGAATAATACAAACAAGGGTCTGAATAAAAATAAAATTGTCTGAAAGAAAACACACAGCCAAGATAAAGTAGAAGGGGACTTCAGAGCTGCGAACGCCGGGCAGCTATACCTCAAGTCTCCACTGGTAGCTGAATCCGAGCACAATCTATAGTACGACGCTAGGACCAACTCCGGAATCTACACAAGAAGTGCAGAGTGTAGTATGAGTACAACCGACCCCATGTACCTAGTAAGTGTCGAGCCTAACCTCGACGAATTAGTGACGAGGCTAAGGCAGGTCACTTACATTAACGTGTACGCAATAATAATAATAATAATAACAACAATAATAGAAATAAATCAGGTAACTCATTTTAACAGTTGAAGCCAACTCGGCAGTCATAACCAATTATTATTTCAATCAATTTTCGTTGCGGCGTGCAACTCGCTCCAACAATATAAACTTAAAATATAATCCGTTGTGGCGTGCAACCCGACCCCCCAATATATTCATTTGCATTTTCGTTGCGGCGTACAACCCTCCCCAACAATATAAACTTAACAACTCTTAAATATAATAAAATACTCCAATAAATACCACATTCAGTAAGAAATTATTAGACAACAATGCACACAATATTTATAAATTATTTAGGGACAAGTAATGACAAGTAGCAATTAATTGTGGAAATCAAGGAGAAAATAGGCAATTTAATTTCTAATATACTACATGTCAAGTAGCAATTTAATCACATAAGTCAAATAAATATGTAAAAATAATAGCATGGATTCAAGACATAATATTGAGCAAGGAATATGAGAGAAACAATTAATATAATAATTAATTCATGATTTAAACAATTTATGATTTTCAAATAATTAGGCAACTAATTAATTTGATGACGTATAGACACTCTTCACCTCGCCTATACGTCGTTCACAGGAATTTCACACAACAAATTAATCAAGGGTTCTATTCCCTCAAGTCAAGGTTAACCACAACACTTACCTCGCTTTGCAACCAAATTCAAGATTCCAATATACCTTTGCCTCGCGAATTCGTGTCCGAAATTCTCAAATCTAGTCATAAACAATTCAATATACTCAATACACATCGTAGGAATTAATTCCAAGTGAATTTACTAATTTTTCGAATTAAAATCTGAAATTCATCTCAAAAATCAATAGTGGGGCCCATGTCTTGAATCTCGGAAAAACCTATGAAATCCAAACAACTATTCCGATACGAGTCCAACCATATAAAAATTATCAAATTCCGATGTTAAATGGACCTTCAAATCTTAAATGTTCGTTTTTGGAAAGTTTTACAAAAATTCCAATTTCTTCCATCTAAATCCGAAATAAATGATGAATATAGACATGGATTTATGAAATATAATCACTCTTGATTATAGAACACTTACCCAATTCAAAGTCATGAAAAATCCCTTTGGAATCGTTGTAGGGGGAGATGGAGTTCTGCGAATGCAGGGTCGTATTCGTGTGCCTAATATGGATGGGCTTCGTGAATTAACTCTTGAGGAGGCACACAGTTCTAGGTATTATATTCATCCAGGTGCCGCCAAAATGTATTAAGATTTACGGCAACATTATTGGTGGAGGAGAATGAAGAAGGATATAGTTGCATATGTATCGCGGTGTCTAAACTGTCAACAAGTCAAGTATGAGCATTAGAGACCTGGTGGTTTGCTTCAAAAGTTAGAAATTCCTGGGTGGAAGTGGGAGAGTATCACTATGTATTTTGTTGTTGGGCTACCACAGACTCAGAGAAAGTTCGACATAGTATGGTTCATTGTGGACAGGTTGGCAAAGTCAGCACATTTCATTCCAATGACAGTTACCTATTCTTCAGAGCGGTTAGCTGAAATTTACATTCGTGAGATTGTTCGCCTTCACGGTGTGCCCGTATCTATTATTTCAGATCGAGGTACACAGTTTACCTCGCACTTTTGGAGGGTTGTACAATATGAGTTAGGCACGCGGGTTGAGTTGAGTACAACATTTCATCCACAAACAGACGGACAGTTAGAGCGCACTATATAGATATTGGAAGATATGTTTCGCGCTTGTGTTATAGACTTTGGAGGTTCTTGGGATCAGTTATTTCCACTTGTGGAGTTTTCCTATAATAATAGCTACCAGTCGAGCATTCAGATGGCTCCATATGAGGCATTATACGGAAGGCGATGTCGTTCGCCAGTTGGCTAGTTTGAACCATGAGAGGCTCAGTTGTTGGGTACCGATTTGGTACAGGATGCCTTGGATAAGGTCAAAATTATTCAGGATCGACTTCGCACAGCTCAGTCTAGGCAAAAGAGTTATGTTGACCGCAAAGTTTGTGATGTTGCCTTCATGGTTGGAGAAAGAGTATTGCTCCGGGTTTCACCTATGAAAGGTGTAATGAGGTTCGGAAAGAAGGGCAAGTTGTGCCCTAGGTATATAGGACCCTTCAAAATTCTTGTTGGGCCCTAGTTTGAACCATGAGAGGCTCAGTTGTTGGGTACCGATTTGGTACAGGATGCCTTGGATAAGGTCAAAATTATTCAGGATCGACTTCGCACAGCTCAGTCTAGGCAAAAGAGTTATGTTGACCGCAAAGTTTGTGATGGTGCCTTCATGGTTGGAGAAAGAGTATTGCTCCGGGTTTCACCTATGAAAGGTGTAATGAGGTTCGGAAAGAAGGGCAAGTTGTTCCCTAGGTATATAGGACCCTTCAAAATTCTTGAAAGGGTGGGCGAAGTAGCCTACAGGCTTACATTACCACTTAGTTTATCAGCGAGGCTTTGGTCGCGAACGCGAAGAAGGGCGTACTTGGGCTGGGCAGAACGATTTTTAAGCGGGGTTTGAGTTCATTTCACCCATATTTCCACGGCTTGGGGTGATATTTGGAGCTTTTGAAGAGGGGATTTCATCATCAAGCATGAGGTAAGTGATTTCTACTAGTTGTGAGTTACATACAAGGATTATACCCCGATTTAGACATGAAAATTTGTAGAAATTTGGGATTTTAAAGAAAAACCTAGAATTGGTATTTTTGGATTTTAACCACGAAAATGGCTATAGAATTGGATGGAAATGGTATATTTAAGTTCTTGAGGTTATGGGTAACGATTTCCTCCGAAATTTTTCGGAATCCGTGCACGTGGGCCCGGGGTGAATTTTAGGAATGTTACCATTTTGGATAGGGTAATTTATTTAATAGATAAATTTCAAATTATTTAACATGTATTAATTATTTCATATAACTTTTGGATAGTTTCAGATTTTCGGCACCGAATTGGGATTTTTACATGACATCGTGATCGGAAGTGGACATTGAGACAAGGTAAGTCTCTTGTCTAATCTTGTGAGGGGAAAATTACCCCATAGGTAATTAAATTAATAATTATTGCTAATTGTGGGGGCTACGTACGCACAAGGTGACGAGAGTCCATGCGTAGCAACTATTAATGTTAAAGTCCGAGTAGTTTAGGACTCAAAGCATGAATTACTTGTGTAAATTGTATTCGTTATTTAATTAAATTATTTAATATAGATTGTAAATTGTTAGTGAGAGATAGTAAAAGATGGAAATCTCATATGCTTAATTTTTGTTTAAATTAATTAATTGTTAAAAAAAATTGTTCATCCTCTCGAATTTATCTTATAATAAACATACTCTCATTACGGAGGTACATAATAAAATGTCTTCCTTTCTTGTGGAGCGAGCTGAACGCATCGGCATGATATATGCACCTATGGATCGTGTCACACGTCCTTCGGCAGTGTACATGATACTCTAGATCGGGTCGTACGACCTCAGCAGAAATCGTGTCTAATAATAATAATTACACGATACTTCGATAGTTTATTGCAGCTTGTGAACCTAATTGATAAATTGGAAATTATTAGAATTGAAAGAATTAATTATCTCTGCTTGTTAAGGAAACTATTGTTATTCCTGTAAATGAGACTAATTGATAAATTGGAAATTTATTGGAATTGAATGAATTTAATTATTTCTGCTGGTTAAAGAAAATTATTGTAAATTCTATAAATCATGTCGATCTAGGTATTGCTATTTTAATTTCATTTATTATTATTGACTCTTAGTGAGTGTCAAAGTCAGTCATCCCGTCTCTACCTCTTCGAGATTAGGCTTGATACTTACTGGGTATACGTTGTTTACGTACTCATGCTACACTTGCTGCACATTGTTATTGTGCAGGCACAGATATGTCTAGCGGCCTTGTTGGCGCAGAGGTGTGGTTAAAATGCGGGGACTTAGGTGAGCTGCATTCTATATTACGATCTGCAGCCAACAGAGTCTCCTTTAGAGTTATTATATTTTTCTTCCTGTCTAATTTGCATTCTGGACAAATGCTATATTTTATTTTAATTCCCTAGTAAATGCTCATGCACTTGTGACACCGGGTTTTGGAAATGATTACGAATTGTTTAGAAATTTAGTTGCTAAAAATATTATCATTTACTCTATGAGTTCTATCTTTACTATTTCATTAAAGAAATTTTGATTTTAAAAAAATAGTAAAATGGGTAATTAAATGAAGTATGTATTGTTGTCTTGCCTGACAGTGGTGTCCGGTGCCATCACGACCTTTACTGGATTTTTGGGTCGTGACAACATGGTATCAGAGCACTAGGTTCACTTAGGTCTCATGAGTCATGAGCGAGTCTAGTAGAGTCTTGTGGATTGGTATGAAGACGTCCGTGCTTATCTTCGAGAGGCTACAGGGCTGTTAAGAGCATTTCCCTTCTTGATTCCGCATCGTGCGATTCGATTCCTTTGAGGCTTATGCTTTAATTTCCTTCCTATTCAATCCTATGCGGTGTGAAACACTTGTTATAAATTGGGGATCGGGAAAACTTTTAATGGTACCAAAGATGTAGTGCAGGATGTTTCTCCCTACGTATTTAATTGGGTTATTGTCGTCGCCTTGCGGAAGGTCGCTCTGTCATTTCAGTTCAGTATCAGTACTACCTAAGGTTTTGAGATTTGGCA
The DNA here is from genome assembly GCF_000390325.3 of Nicotiana tomentosiformis. NCBI lineage: Eukaryota > Viridiplantae > Streptophyta > Magnoliopsida > Solanales > Solanaceae > Nicotiana > Nicotiana tomentosiformis. Next base: position 5,461,408 of record NC_090815.1, on the reverse strand, counting down.
TTGATTGTTATGACAATCCGTGCGTTGTTATCGCACAGTGTTTATGTAATGGTAGAATGTTTGTCTATGTGTCAAAGTAGTAAACGACTTGAAAGAAGGTTTTTCTTAGTACATGATTCAGAGGTCCATTGTTTTATTCCCAACAAAGAAAAGATAATCGTACTATGAATGTTCAGGTTTGGGGTTGATGGAGTAATGAATCTTGATATTTTCGAGCGTGGTGGAATTTTCACCTGTGATGTGTTAACGTCGTCCGTGATTGAATGTGTTAGGTTTGCCAGTGTTATGATCTCCTTTGATTTTTCCTTTGGGGAAGGATATTATAAAATGATGCTGGGGAAGCGGCTGTAAGAGACCGCGAGGTGCAGTGGTTCCAGACCGAAGCGGTCTTCCTAGTACTGATAGCTCTAGAAAGATGATCTTCCAGGAGGATTAAGGCTGGTAGCAATTTATAATTTAGGTGTTACAGAAATGGATTTTGATTTGATACAATATTTGGGCAACGAAGGATGAGGAAGGACATGTGGAAGGTGTCTTGTAGTGGTTAAGTTCCTAAAAGGCCAAGTGTGAGAAACAGAAGTCGAGTAGTTTCTTAAAGGAGATAGTTTGACCAAAGTGGGAGAGTGGCAAGGTAGCATATGGGTTACGGGGTAGGATAACTGCACGGCTTGAGGAAAATTTGAAGTGATTTGGGATTCATGATGGACAATGACTAGGTCTACGGACTTAAGTTGTAATATTGGCTACTATATTGAGGAAGATTGGGCGTGACAAGAGGGAGTTGCTTAATATGAAGAGGGATGCAACATGACTTTAGATTGGGATGTATCGTTGCACCTTTGAATGATGTCAATGAGGAGTGAACGGACTGGTATAGCTGGTGAACGAGCATGGGCTCAGGATGGTTTATCGATTTTGTGGTAATAGTACTTGGTGCAGCATTGTTGGAGGATGTCAGCATGGAATTTCCACAGGTGGGATATCTCCTATGAGCAGGTTAGCGGTTGTGTGATGTTGATGGAGCTTATACGAAGAATTTTACTTGTTACCCGGTAAGAGGTCGAATAGGTGATTGTGGTTGATGGTTCAGAATGTTCGGGGAAATCTTAACAAAAGGATTTTTGAGAATTTGGCGGTTAACGGCTAGGGATCATGGTAAATGAGGAGGAGGAATAATTGTGGGCTCAATATTATGTGATGGTTTCTTAAAGCTAAGTGGGAGAGCCCCACCATCTACAATTGGATTGCATGATTGTCTATTTGTGAGGTTTTTGGTTATCGGTGTAATGATGGGTCATTTCAACTAAGGAAAGAAAACATCAGTGGTAACTTGAACAAAGGATTTGGGGAATGTGTGTCATATTTGGCCTTATCGATTCATGTTCAGTTTTGAGAAGAATCGGGATTTATGCTTCGTATAAAAGTGAGTTACAAAGAAGGTGATTCGGCTGGGTGCCTCTTTGAAAGAGTGTTCAATTGCTAGCAGAGCCTTGGAGTTGATTATATTCGGAACCAGGTCGGAATGGCTGACTCTCAACAATAGTCCTAGTAGATTCAAAAGTTAAAGTGATGTGCCTAAGGATCTCGAGTCTGTAGTATGGTTAAGTGTCAAACTTTTGCAGCAGATTATGAAACGGGGCTTGTAGTACTCTGCGTTATCTACAGGTTGTGGTGTAGCATTAGATAAGTGGAAGAAAAATAACTTCAGATTCATAAAAGAAGTATCAGAATGGGTGTACCAGTTGAAGATGTAAAAGTGCGCACAAGAAGGGGTATGAGATGATTCGTGGGTTTTGAGACAGCATGGTCTCGTGAAAATAAGGTCACTCGGGATGAGTGCAGATGTAGGTTTGTGATGTAATGAATGGAGATATTACTATTTCTAAGGCAAGTTAAGAATAAATTTAGAAACGAGGGGTCGGCTAACAATGGTTGAATTGGCATGATGGTGGAAATGATCAGTTCCTTCAGCGCATTGAGTTATGCATGTGAATTGTGGCAGTTCGTGCGAGGCTTGATGGTGTCGTAATTGATTTTATTTGGAGGAACTCAAGTATTATGGCATGTTATGTGTAGATGGATCCCGGAAGAGTTACGGTGGTTTAGACCACTACTTGAGGTTAGTCTTTTTCTACGGATATAAAAATCCAGTCATGTATTGCAATGGTTCTCCTGAAATGAGTAAGGGTCGTTATTTGATGGAATGTTTGATCTATTAGTGGTTTGGGAGTTATGATGGAATTCTTGTACTCGCGCGTATTGTCATGTTAGGTATAGTGAACGACATGAGAATTTGAAATTTGAGGATCGAGGTTGCGGATCGATTTTGACAAGAATATCATAAGCTCGGACGAGCAGAAAAGGATTTAGAGGTTTAAAGCAAGCTGGTATTGTCTTCAGCGACACCTGAGATCGGTGTCATGTGTAAGAGGCTTTGCATATTGATGTGCAGATCCTTGATTCGATTTTCAACATTTGTATGGTCGGTGGTATGGATGTGCAGACTTGTGGTTTGGTGCAGAAGGTCGTGGGAGCGTATTCCACGGGAAGATTGTATAAGTATGACCTGTAGTCACTTAATTGATCAGAGATTAAGACCAAGTATAGAGATTTTGGTCTATCACTAATTTGAGAATTATGCCTGAAGGGCGCTCTATCCAGTTGGTTGAGAATTGTGAAAGTTTAATTCGAATTCGACGGTTGTTCTTGTGTGTCATAGGAAAAGGGTTGTGGATCCTTGAGAGATTATTTACCCAAGCATGGTATGATCAGAATCGGTTTGAGGTCCGTTGATGGGTCCAAATGTGGATGTGTACTCTACACCAGTCTGGGTGTGTTCATTCAGCGTAGCATTCCTTATGATATTCGGGCGTGGGATGTTAATCTCGTCGCCAGCTATTTCATGTAATACTTTATTGTGCCATGTGGGCTATGAGACAGCTTGATTATTTGTGCAATGTGTTGAGGTCCCGCATATCGGTAGTATTATGTGAGCATGATGGCTCTCGAGATATAGATCATATATCGCACCTTAGTGTACTTGATTTTATAGCGTATGACACTACCTGTCTCCCCGGGATTTGCATTATGCACTTGGCGTGCTTATAGTTAATATTCATACATTAGTGAGTATAAGCATTACGGTTTGATGTGTGTTTTCTTTAGATTATTAAGCATAGATCGGGTGGCACGTAGCCACGGGTATCGTATGTGAATTGGGTTGCACGCTGAAATAGCGTGATGTTGAGCACAGTTCCATATATTTATTCCTGTGTGTTTTCTTTTCTCTGAGAAAGATTCATGACATTTGTTTTCCTCTTTTCAGTTGTTAAATTAGTTACACGGGTTGAGTAGTTCTTTCCAGAGTTCATTTTTCCTTATGTATCACATTCGAGTTTGTAGCATGTTGGCGCATTGTTGGCGCCATACGAGATGTTCAGGGTTTAAGGTGGCTTAATTCCTGTGTAGTTTATACTGGGTGAGACGAGACTATTGGACCTGAAATCGGTGCAATCAGATTTATATAAGGTATATTAAAGAATAAACATCGCTATTCAGTTCAGAATGAGATAATGGTCCTTGTGAGAAAGAGAAACTTAGTAAATTATTGACTCGGCTGTTGGTTATGAATTTCTACATATATCTTCCATCGTGGAAGCTTGCAGGAGTTGGAACAGACTTATATGTATCATGAGATGTGTTGTGGATATTAGATTCGTAGAATCTCGACTATTGTTATCGGGGGATGTTATTATGGGCATGTGAATGGTGCGATGCATGGTTTAAATTCAACAAAGGTATACAATCCTGTATGGGTGCATCATATAGTGATTGATACGGTGTTCATAGGTTGGAAACATGCATGGTGGAGAATTCTAGATGTTAGAATTGGGCTCTAAGGCTTATTTGCCTAAATAAAGGGGAGAATCTTCATATTGGCTCGAGCTAATGTGCTCAACTGGGTGTGGTAGCACAAGTAGGTACACGAGGTGTTAAACAACGATTTTTGGACAACTCCGGAACAGTCCTTAGCATGTTCGAAGACGAACGTATATTTAAGTAGGAGAGAATGTAACGACCCAATCGGTCGTTTTGACTTTTAGAACCTCGTTCCCCTAAATAAAACTCCCAGTATGTGCTTTTATTAATTTATGACTTGCAGGTATGGTTGGTTCGGAATTTGGAAGTGATTGGGTTGAAATCGGAGCAATTGGTTCATTAGTTTGGCTTTAAAAGGGCAAGTTTGACTTCGGTCAACATTTTGAGAAAACGACCTCGAAATCGGGTTTTGATGGTTCCAACAGGTTCGTATGATGATTTTGGACTTGGGCGTATGTTCGGATCGGGTTTTGGATAACCCGGGAGTGTTTCAAAGCCTATTGTGAAAATTGGCATTTTGGAAGAATTTTATAAATTTGGGTTGAAGTACATTTCAATGTTACCGATGTTTGTTTGGGATTCCCAGTCTGGGAGTAGCTCCGTATAGTGATTCTGGTATTGGGAGTGCATCCGAAAGTGGTATCGAAGGTCCGTATATCATTTTGGAGTCATTTGGCGAAAGTTGGAAATTTGGATAATTTTGAGAAGTTTGACCAGGAGTGGACCTTTTGATATCGGGGTCGGATTCTGATTCCGGAAGTTAGAGAAGGTCTGTAATGTCAATTATGACTTGGGTGCAAAATTTGAGGACAATCGGATGTGATTTGATATATTTCGGCATCGATTGTAGAATTTTAAGTTTCAAAGTTCATTAAGTTTGAATTAGGGTGCAATTCATGGTTTTGATGTTGTTTGATGCAATTTGAGGCCTCAAGCAAGTTCGTGTCGTGTTTTGGGACAGGTTGGTATGATTGGACGGGGTCCCGGGGGCCTCGGGTTGGTTTCGGGTCATTTTCCCATGTTTTTCTACTGCTGATGTTGGTTCTGGTATCCTTCATCGCGAACGCGGGGAGGAGATTGCGTTCGCGAATAAGGATTTGTGGGCTGGAGGAAATTACTCATTCGAAATGCGACACAGGGGTCACGAACGCGAAGAAGGAAAATGGTGGTTGTTATCTTGGCCTTCGCAAACGCGAGGCAAGAGCTAGGCAAGCCTTCACGAACGCGACGTGAAATGATGAGCTGGGCCTAAGGTCAATTAGCCTACGCGAACGCGTTGAGGGGAACGCGAACGCGAGGGGTCTGGGCAGCTGGCCTTCATGAACGCGACCGGTCTGACGCAAACGCGAAGAGGAAATTTGGGTCAGAATCCTTTGGCCTTCGTGAACGCGAGGCTTTGGTCGCGAACGCGAAGAAGGGCGGACCTGGGCTGGGTAGAACGTTTTTTCAGCGGGGTTTGAGTTCATTTCCCCCATTTTTCACACGGCTTAGGGCGATTTTTGGAGTTTTTGAAGAGGGAATTTCATCATCAAGCATGAGGTAAGTGATTTCTACTAGTTATGAGTTACATGCAAGGATTATACACGGATTTAGACATGAACATTTGTAGAAATTTGGGATTTTGAAGAAAAACCTAGAATTGGTATTTTTGGATATTAACCACGAAAATGGCTATGGAATTGGATGGAAATGGTATATTTGAGTTCTTGAGGTTATGGGTAACGATTTCCTCCGAAATTTTCCGGAATCCAAACACGTGGACCCGGGGTGAATTTTAGGAATTTTACCATTTTGGATAGGGTAATTTATTTAATAGATAAATTTTGAATTATTTAACATGTATTAATTATTTCATATAACTTTTGGATAGCTTCGGATTTTTGGCACCGAATTGGGATTTTTACATGACATCGTGATCGGAAGTGGACATTGAGACAAGGTAAGTATCTTGTTTAATCTTGTGAGGGGAAAATTACCCCATAGGTAATTAAATTAATAATTGTTTCGAATTGTGGGGTCTACATACGCACGAGGTGATGAGAGTCTGTGCGTAGCAACTATTAATGCTAAAGTCCGGGTAGTGTTGGACTCAAAGCATGAATTACTTGTGTAAATTGTATCCGTTATTTAATTAAATTATTTGATATATATTGTAAATTGTTAGTGAGAGATAGTAAAAGATGAAAATCTCATATGCTTAATTTCTGTTTAAATTAATTAATTAGTAAAAGAAATTGTTCATCCTCTCGAATTTATCTTATAATAAACATACTCTCATTCCAGAGGTACATAAGAAAATATTCTCCTTTCTTATGGAGCGGACCGAACATCTAGGTAGGATAGATGCATCTATGGATCGTGTCGCACGTCCCTCGGCAGTGTACACGATACTCTGGATCGGGCCATACTACCTCAACAGAAATTGTGCCTAATAATAATAATTATATGATACTTTGATAGTTTATTGCAGCTTGTGAAGCTAATTGATAAATTGAAAATAATTGGAATTGAAAGAATTAATTATCTCTGCTTGTTAAGGAAATTATTGTTATTCCTGTATATGAGACTAATTGATAAATTAAAAATTATTGGAATTGAAGGAATTTAATTATTTCTGCATGTTAAAGAAAATTATTGTAAATTCTATAAATCATGTTGATCTAGATGTTGCTATTTTATTTCATTTATTATTATTGACTCTTAGTGAGTGTCAAAGTGGGCCATCTCATCTCTACCTCTTCGAGATTAGGCTTGATACTTACTGGGTACGCGTTGTTGACGTACTCATGCTACATTTGCTACACATTTTTAACGTGCAGGCACAGATATGTCTAGTGGCCTTGTAGGCGCAGGGGTGTGGTTAAAATGCGGGGACTTAGGTGAGCTACATTCTATATTACGATCCGCATCCAACAGAGTCTCCTTCAGAGTTATTATATTTTTCTTCCTGTATAATTTGTATTCTGGACAGATGCTGTATTTTATTTTAATTCCCTAGTAAATGCTCATGCACTTGTGACACCGGATTTTGGGAATGATTACGAATTGTTTAGAAATTTAGTTGCTAAAAATATTATCATTTACTCTATGAGTTCTATCTTTACTATTTCATTAAAGAAATTTTTATTTTAAAAAAAATACTAAAATGGGTCATTAAGTGAAGTGTGTATTGTTGGCTTGCCTGACAACGGTGTCCGACGCCAACACGACCTTTAATGGATTTTTGGGTCGTGACAACCTGAAATTTTACAGACCCATCAAAAGCGACCTAAGGAACATTAGTCATCGCCTCACTATGATCGTTCCTCATTTTTTAGCATTTTAGGGCCATAAAACTGAATTTTCATCTGATTATAAGATTTTCATGAGTTATAGCCCACGCCATCTGCGTGGGCCTAGGCGCCCGAACACGGATCGCCTAAAATTTTGCCAGTCCATCACAAATGACCTAAGGAACATTAGTCATCGCCTCTCCATGACCATTCCTCATTTTTTTGCATTTTTGGGCCAAAAAATTGGAATTCTGCGTGATTCCTAGATTTTCGTGTGCTACAGACCACGTCATCTGCACGGGCCTGGGCGTCGGACCTGAATCGTCTAAAACTTTACCTACCCATTGAAAATTACCTAATGAACATTAATCATCGTATAACCAGGACCGTTCCTCATGTTTTGGTGATTTAGGGTCATTAAACTAGATATTTGTGTGATTGCTAGATTTTTGTATGCTAAAGCCAATGCCATCTGCGTGGGGCCATACACCGGACACGGAACGCCTAAAATTTTTCCATCCCATCAAAAATGACTTATGGAACATTAGTCATCGCCTCGACATGACCGTTCCTCATTTTTTGGCTATTTAGGGCCATAAAACCGGAATACCGCCCGATTCCCAGATTTTCGTGTATAGCCATCGCCATTTGCGTGGGCGTGGGCGCCAGATCCGGATCGTCTAAAATTTTTCTGGCCCATCAAATTGACCAAAGGAACATTATTCATCGCCTGATTATGACCGTTCCTCATTGTTTTGGCGTTTTAGGGCCAAAAACCAAGAATTTTGCCCGATTTCCAAATATTTGTGTATTATAGCCCACACCATCTAGGTGGGCCCGGGCGCCCGGACCAGCTTTTTTTAAAATTTTAAACACCCAACAAAAACGACCTAAGAAACATTAGTCATCGCCTGGTCATGATCGTTCCTCTTTTTTGGCAATTTAGGGCCATAAAAATGGAATTTCGCCTCATTCTCACATTTTTGTGTGTTATAGCCAACGCTAGCCTGGACTTGGATCGCCTAAAATTTTGCCAGCCCATAAAAAGCGTCCTAAGGAACATTAGTCATCGCATATCCATAAGTGTTCCTTAATTATAGCATTTTAGGGCCATTAAAATAGAATTTCAGCCGATTCTCAGATTTTCATGTGTTATAGCTCACACCTTCTGCATGGGCCCGGGCACTAGAACCCGGATATACTAAAAAATTGTCGGCCCATCAAAAACGACCTAAACAACATTGGTCATTTCCTTGCCATGACCATTACTCGTTTTTTAGAATTTTCGGGCCATAAAACTGGAATTATGCTCGATTCCCAGATTTTTGTTTGTTGTGTTCCACGCCATCCGCACGAGCCCGGGCGCAAGGACCCGGATTGCCTAAAATTTAGTCGACCCATAAAAAATGACATAAGGAACATTAATTATCCCTCGCCATGACCGTTTCTATTTTTTGGCGATGCAGGGCCATAAAACTGGATTTTCGCCTGATCGTTTTCGTGTTTTATAGCCAATGCCATCTGCGTGGGCCCGTGCACCCCAACTTTGATCATATTAAATCTTTCCAGCCCATCCAAAACGGCCTAAGGAACATTAGTCATCGCCTCGCCATAACCGTTTCTCATTTTTTAGCATTTTAGGGCTATAAAACTGGAATTCCAGTTGATTCTCGATTTTTGTGTGTTATAGCACACGCCATCTGGACGGGCCTGACGCCGGGACCCGAATCGCATAAAATTTTGCCAACCCATCACAAACGACCTAAGAAAAATTAGTCATCGCCTCATCATCATCAATCCTCGTTTTATTGTATTTTCGGGCCATAAAATTGGAATTCTACGTGATTCCTAGATTTTCATGTGCTATACCCCACGCCATATGCACGTGCATGGGCGGCCGGATCCGAATCGCCTGACATTTTGCATAACCATCAAAACTGACCTAAGAAACATTAGTCATCGCCTCACTATGATTGTTCCTCATGTTTTAGCATTTTAGGGCCATAAAACTGGAATTCCAATCAATTCTAAGATTTTCGTAAGCTATAGCTCACACCATGTGCAACTTGTAATTCCGGAGGTATATAAGAAAATTTTCTCCTTTCTTGTGGAGCGGGCCGAACGCCTCGGTAGTATAGATGCATCTATGGATCGCGCCGCACGTCACTCGGCAGTGTACACGACACTCTGGATCAGGCTGAACGACCTCGGTAGACATCGTGCCTAATAATAATAATTACATGATACTTTATTATTTATTGCAGCTTGTGAAATTAATTAATAAATGGGAAATGGTCGCATTTGAACGAATTTAATTATTTCTGCTGGTTAAAGAAAATTATTGTTAATCCTATAAATCATGTTGATTTAATATTTCTATTTTTAATATTATTGACCCTTAGGGAGTGTCAAAGTCGATCTATCGTCACTACTTCTTCGAGATTTGGCTTGATACTTACTGGGTACACGTTGTTTACGTACTCATGCTACACTTGCTGCACATTTTTGTGCATGTACGTATATGTCTAGTGGCCTTGTGGGCGCAGAGGTGTGGTTAATGCGGAGACTTAGGTGAGATCCATTCTATATTATGATCCGCAGCCAGTAAAGTCTCCTTTAGAGTTATTTATATTTTTTCTGTCTAATTTGTATTCCGGACAGTTGCTGTATTTTGTTTTATATTTCTAGTAAATGCTCATGCACTTGTGACACCGGGTTTTGGGAGAATTATGGGTTGTTCTGTATTGAATTTATTAAAAGTATTATTATTTACTCTGTAAATCCTCATTCTTTACTATGTATATTAAAGGAAAAATATGATTTCAAAAGTAATAAAAATGAGAATCCAATTTAGTATTTATTGTTGGCTTGCCTGACAGTGGTGTCCGGCGCCATCATGACCTTAATGGATTTTGGGTCGTGACACTAGGAGCCCGAACTCGGATCGCCTAAAACTTTTTCCGGCCCATTAACAATGACCTAAGGAACATTAGTCATCGCCTCGCCATGACCGTTCCTCATTATTTTGCATTTTTGTGCCATAAATTGGAATTCTGCCTCATTCCCAAATTTTCGTATGCTGCCATCTGCACGGTCCTGGGAGCCCGGACCCGAATAGCCTAAAATTCGACCGGCCAATCAAAAATGATCTAAGGAATATTATTCATCGCCTCGCCATGACCGTTCCTCATATTTTTTTATTTTTGTGCCATAAAATTGGAATTCTACCTCATTCCCAAATTTTCTTGTGCTATAGCCCACGCCATATGCACGGTCCTGGGTGCCCGGATACGGATCGCCTAAAATTTTGCCAGCCATAAACAACGGCCTAAGGAACATTAGTCATCGCATCTCCATAACCGCTCCTCAGTTTTAGCATTTTAGGGCCATAAAAATAAAATTTCGGCCCATTAACAATGACCTAAGGAACATTAGCCATCGCCTCGCCATGACCGTTCCTCATTTTTTTGCATTTTTGTGCCATAAAATTGAATTCTGCCTCATTCCCAAATTTTCGTGTGTTATAGCCTACACCATCTGCACGGTCCTGGGAGCCCGGACCTAGATCGCCTAAATTTTGTCAGCCCGTAAAAATGGCCTACGTAACATTAGTCATCGCATCTCCATAACCGTTTCTCAATTTTAGCATTTTATTGCCATAAAAATGGAATTCCAGCCGATTCTCACATTTTCGTATGTTATAGCCCAACAATTTGCATGGGCGCGGGCGCTAAGACCCGGATCGCCTAAACTCTTTCCAGCCCATCAAAAACAGCCTAAGGAATATTGGTCATTGCCTTGCCATGACCGTTACCCTTTTTTGGCATTTTCGGGTAATACAACTGGAATTATGCTCGATTCCCATATTTTTTCCTTATGCATCATATTTGAGTTTGTAGCCTGTTGGTGCATTGTTGGAGTCATACGAGATCTTGGTCAGTGTTTGAGGTGGCTTATTGCATGTGTAGCTTATACTGGGGAGACGAGACCGTTGGACCTGAAATCAGTGCAATCAAATTTATATAAGGTATATTAAAGAACAAATATCACTATTCAGTTCAGAATGAGGTAATGGTCCTTTTCAGGAGGAGAGACTCCATGATTTGTTAATTTGGCAGTTGGTTATAAATTTCTACATATCTCTTCTATCGGGGCAGCATTTCAAGAGTTGGAGCATGACTTATAGGTGTCATTAGTTGTGTTGTGGGCATCAGATTTGTAGAATTTCGGCTATTGTTATCAGAGGATGTTATTATGGTCATGTAAATTATACGGTTCATGGTGTGGATTTAGAAAAGATATGAAACCATGTATTGGTGCATCGTGTAGTGATTGATACGGTGTTAGGATGATGGAAACATGCATGGTGGAGAATTTTGGATGTTGGAATTGGGCTCTAAGGCTTATTTGACTAAAAAAAAAAGGAGAAACTTCAAATTGGCTCGAGCTACTGAGCTCAACTAAGTTATAGTATCACGGGTAGGTGCACGATGTGTTAAACAATGATTTCAAACAACTCTAGAGCAGTTCTTAGCACGTTCAAGGACGAACGTATGTTTAAGTGGGAGAGAATGTAATGACCCGACCGGTCGTTTTGAGCCCTAGCGCGTCGTTCGGCGGTCTGAGGCCCTGAGCAGATTTACTTCAGGTATTATAACTTGTACGCGTGGTCGGAATTTAATTTCAAGAAATTCGGAGTTGATTTGGAAAGAAAATTCTCATTTCAAAAGCTTTAAATTGGAAGAATTGATTAAGGTTGAATTTTTAAGTAAACGACCTCGGAATTGGGATTTGAAGGTTCTTGTAGGTTCGTATGTTAATAAGTGTACGAGTAATAGTATAAGTGATGTGGGGTCCAAGTAGAGCCCTAAGTCTAAGTCAAGTTGGAAATTACATGATAGACTAAAGTTCCAAATGAGTACACACAAAACCTAACTTTGGACGAGCATGCCTATATATACATACATATATATATATATATATATATATATATATATATATATATATATATATATAAGGATTTATATGGTGGACAACCTATCAAATGAAAGATATTTGAGTCTAATTTCTAACGCTTTAAACCGTTCGTCATTTGGATATTTCTACAAGCAGTTATGGATGTTTTAGTAAAAGGTGTCCAGCATGGGAAAACTTCTAATACAAGGTACAACCTGCACATCGCAAGGTGCAACTTGCTGAAGCACCTATGCCTATATAAGGCAGTTACGGGCAGCAGCCATTTTTGGGGATTTTCTTGAGCTATGGATTGGTTCTTTCATGGTGGATTCGACCTTGGGGACTACTTAAGAATACAAGGTGAGTGTTTTTGGATATTTTAAGTTAATAACACCCTATTAACACTAGTATTAACATCTTTCAATCTTTGAAATCCCTATAAATATTTCAAGTTGTTCAAGAACACCAAATCTCCCAAACATTGGAATTTTAAGGAAAAGCTTCAAGAAGGTAGTACTAATGCTTCAAACTCATTTCTTATGAGTTGGTGAGAGTAATTCTAATATTTGTTTCAAGTTGTTATGGTTGGATAATTGATTTCATAAACCCTAGTTCATGGCATGAATAGTGTTCTTGAGAAAATGAGGGAAAGATAAATAGTGTACATAGAAATGAAATTAAAGGATGCAATGAACCTATGGAATCATTTTCTAGCTTAGTTGGAAGTGTTCAACTAAGTAATCACCAAATTGAATGTTTTGGAAATGTTGGTTAAGGAAGATGATGAATAGTAATTTGGCGGTGTTGGAGAATTAATGTAGTATCATTGATGACTTCAAATGGGTATTAAATGATAAGAGTGGAGTTGAATGTGCTAGTAAGTGAACCTATTAGACGATTTGAGCTGGAGGCTTGTATTCAACTTGTGAGCCATAAATGGATATTGATAAATATTTTTAAGTCATATTTTGATTGTAATTGGGATTGTAATTGTAGATGTCAATTTGTTGGTGGCGTATGAGCATTTTACTCAATGTTACGATGTTAGAGGAGGATTAAAAGCTTGTGAATGTTAATAAAGCGAAAGCGAGTTTTGGAGCGTTAGGCATCGGTCGAGTTGTTTGAAAGGCTTGTGAGCCGGCTATGGAACTTCGGAGCGAGGTAAGTCTCTTGTCTAACCTTGTAAGAGAGAATTTACCCCTAGGTGATTTAAATTAATAATTGTTGCTAATTGTGTGGGCTACGTATGCACGAGGTGACGAGAGTCTGTGCGCAGCTACTAATATTGCTAAGTTCGGTTAGTTTAGGACTTAAAAAATGAATTACTTGTGATAATTGCATCTTTCAGTTAATTGAAATATTGGAATTTTTGTTGTAAATTGTTAGAGAAAATAATAAGAGACTGAAATTTCACATACTTGAATTTTTGCTCAAATTATTTAACTGTTGTTATAAACTCTACATCCTGGTGTGTAAATCTTAATAAATATAAATATATTCTCATTCCAGAGGTACATAAGAAAATGTCCTCCTTTTTGTGGATGCATCTATGAATCGCGCCGCACGTCTCTCGGCAGTGTACACGACACTCTGGATCGGGTCGAACGACCTCGGCAGACACTGCACCTAATAATAATAATTACATGATACATTGCTATTTATCGCAGCCTGTGAAATTAATTAATAAATTGGAAATGGTCACACTTGAAGGAATTTAATTATTTCTGTTGGTTAAAAAAATTATTGTTAATCCTATAAATCATGTTGATTTAATATTTCTATTTTTAATATTATTGACCCTTAGTGAGTGTCAAAGTCGACCTATCGTCACTACTTTTTCGAGATTAGGCTTGATACTTACTGGGTACACGTTGTTTACGTACTCATGCTATACTTGATGCATATTTTTGTGCAGCTACGTATATGTCTAGCAGCCTTGTTGGCGCAGAGGTGTGGTTAATGCGGAGACTTAGGTGAGCTGCATTCTATATTACGATCCGCAACCAGTAGAGTCTCCTTCAGAGTTATTTATATTTTTCTTGTCTAATTTGTATTCCGGACACATGCTGTATTTTATTTTATATTCCTAGTAAATGCTCATGCACTTGTGACACCGGGTTTGGGAGGATTATGGGTTGTTCTGTATTGAATTTGTTAAAAGTATTATTATTTACTCTGTAAATCCTCATTCTTTACTATGTATATTAAAGGAAAAATATAATTTCAAAAGTAATAAAAATGAGAACTCAATTTAGTATTTATTGTTGGCTTGCCTGACAGTGGTGTCTGGTGCCATCACGACCTTAATGGATTTTGGGTCATGACAATAAGGTATCAGAGCACTAGGTTCACTTAGGTCTCACGAGTCATGCGCAAGTCTAATAGAGACTTGCGGATAGGTACGGAGACGTCTGTACCTATCTTCGAGAGGTTACAGGGCTGTTAGAAGCACTTCCCTTCTTGATTCTTCATCGTGCGATTTAATTCCTTTGAGGCTTATGCCTTTGTTTCCTTCCTATTCAATCTTGTGCGACGTGAAACGCTTGTTATAAATCGGGAATTGAGGAATTGTAATGGTACTACAGATGTGGTGTAGGATGTTTCTCCCTGTGTAATTGATTGGGCTATTGTCGTCGCCTTGCAGAATGATGTTCTGTCATTTCAGCTTAGTAGCTATATTTCGGATGGTTTTGAGGCTATGCACAGGTTGCTACAATGTTCATGAGTTATTATCTCGCGGAATTGATGTAATGGCGGGGTGCTCGTTTATCTGCCGACGCAGTGAATGACTGGAAAGAAGGTTTTTCTCAGTACATTATGTAAAGGTTCGGCATTTAATCCCATTAAATGAAAGGTAATTGTACTATGAATGTTCAGGTTTGGGGTTGATGGAGTAATGAGGCTTGATAATTTCGAGCATGGTAGGGTTCTCAATTG